>NW_006436298.1:31426615-31553341 GCF_000325575.1 Pteropus alecto | reverse complement strand
ATGGCTTCTTTTAGGAATTTTTCTTTATCTTTGATTTTCTGTAGTTTTATAATAATATGCTGAGGTATAGTATGTGTAATGTTGTGTTTGTGTGTATGTGTGTGTGTGTGTGCACGTGCATTTACTCAATTCATTCTCTGAGTTTTCTGGATTTGTAATTTGTTCTCTGACCTTAATTTGGATAAATTCTCAGTCATTGTTTCAAATATTTCTTCTGTTCCTTTCTGTCTTTTTCTGGTATTTTCATTATATGCGTAATATACTTTTTGTAGTTGTCTCACAGTTCTTGGATATTCTAGGTTTGTTTTGCTTTTTAGTATTGGAGCTTTCTATTGATATTTCCTTTAGCTCAGAGATTATTTCTTCAGCCATACCCAGTGTACTAATAAGCTTATCAAAGGCATTCTTAATTTCTGTTACAGTGTTATTGATCTCTAGTTTTTATTTTTATTTTTTTAGTTCTTTCTTAGGATTTCCATATTTCTGCTGACATTACCCATCTGTTCTTTCATGCTGTCTACTCTATTAGAATCCTTAGCATATTGATCAAAGTTGTTTTAAATTATCCATCTGGATAATTTCAACATCACTGCCATGTCTGGTACTTATGCTTACCCCATCTCTTCAAAATGTTTTTTGCCTTTTAGTATTCCTTGTAATTTTTTCTTGATAGCCAGATACAATGTACTTGGTAAAAGCATCTGTTGTAAATAGTAATGTGGTGATAAGGTGATGAAGGGAAGAGAAGTGTTCTATAGTCCTATGATTAGTCTTTTAGTGAGCCTGTGCCTCTAGATTGTGAATTTCACAAGTGCTGAATCTCAGTTCTCCCACTTCCAGTTTTAATGGGACAGAATGATTAGAGTGGGCTAGAGATGAGTATTTCCCTTCCCCAAGGTTAGTTAAGCTTTGATAAATCTTCAGAATGTTAGGCTCTGGATCAATAGTTACTCCTGAGAGCAGGGCTTGTTAAGAACAGAATCCTCTGCCTGGAGTATTTTGAAATGGTTCCTTTTTATACCCCACTGCTGAGGCATGAAGAGGTTTTCTTGAGTATTTACTGTCAAAAGTTAATCCAGTTCTTATAGGTAAAACACAAAAGTGTGAAAAGTGTGGGTCCCCCTCTATGACTAGATCCCCATGGAGTTTTAGCTCTCAGACTTGTCCACACTGAGCCTCCAGTAATTCAGCAATTACAGTGTGAGTTTTTCTATTTCAGCTCTAATTTCTGCTTTTAAGTCTCTGTTCTTGTAAATCAAAACTCCTTGTATTTGTCTGTCTCTCCAATCTTGAGGGCAGCTGATATGCCCTTGTCTTCTTCTCTCTTATGGATCTATAAAGAATTGTTGATTTTTCAATTCATTTGATTTTTTACTTGTTGCGAGGGTGAGTGGTGACTTCCAAGCTCCTTACATGGGAACCAGAAACCAGACCCAGTTGTTCTTTTACATGTTGGTTGCTATGGCATACTCATGTGCTCTGGGCTTAGAAAGCATACTTACATACATGGCAATTTTGATAGTTTTACGTTTGTCATGCTCAATCCTCTGGGTAGCAACTATTTCGGTTATATTAGTTTCTTAGTTTTAAAGTTGTATAGAAGTAAACTATGTTGAAGATTTAAAGAAACAAATCCAAAAATCAACATGTAGTTCCCTAAAGTTATTTTCTATTAAAATGATATTTTGTATGTAAAGAGTGATATACATAAGGTAGATAGTTAGTGCTCTAAGTAAAATGTAAAAACAAAACAAAACAAACAAACAAACAAAAAACTATACAAAGTCGGAGATTGGAACATACAGAAAGAATACTGCATTAGTACTGATCGAATCAGGGTGAGCAACGTGGATTACTGCCAGTGTATCCTCTTTATTATTCCTAATATTCACCTTTCTTCCAAAACCCATGGCCATGTAATGTGAAGTAGTTGTTAATTCTCCTCAAAACACAGGACGGAGGAAGAACTGCTTTACTAAGTTGAACAATTTATCATTTACCATATGTGAACATTTTCCTATTTGATTATGCTGCTAGAGATCACAGCATGAGCAAAAGAGAAATGGGGCAAGTTTTTGGAAATCGAGGTTGAGACCAGTTGATAAGGAGATCTGATCATAAAGTATAAGGGTTTAATTATGTAGGCAAAAGGTCATCATTGATTATTTTTTGAGCCAGGGATTAATGTGATCTAATTGTACTTCTAGAAGAAAGCTTAGGAAAAACTGTAAAATTGATTAGAGAAAAATGACTAAAAGCTAAAAAGCTTGTTAGCAGTTGTTAGCAGTATATATTATTCAATGTAAAACATACAGCTTTAATGATGAAAAGCAGTTAAATATGAACAAAAATACAAGTAAAATTTATATCAAATATATTTCATAGATATGATAGATAAATATGATATATTCAAGAACATGTGAGCATTTGGTTTAATGCAGTTTTCTATGGTTAGTCCTTCCTATGATCCTTATGATCTCAATCTAACGGCCTTCCTCTGATTATTACATCTGTGAAAGATCTTGCAGTGATAATTATTTCATTAAAATATTTTAAACTTTGGTATCTATAATAATCTATTATGATAATTATAGTACCCTTAAAGTAGTTCTTTTAAAAGGAAATCCTATTTTTCTTTAACTTATGAGAATGTTACAGTGTTGATAGAAAAATATTTTCTCTTTTCATCTGAAGTTCTCCACAATCATTTCTGAAAATAATCATATAATGGAATAGTTGCTATCTTGAATGAGTTTAGAAACAATTTTTGACTCCATAAATAAAAAAAAAACTTAAGTGATCAGATATGAAAAATCTTTCTTCCCTCATAAGATTTTATAAATGATTACAAAGTGAAATGGAGAATCTATAGTTAGTTAGGCATCTCTACATGCAGGAAAAAATATTATTTTAACTTCATTGAATTCAGAAATTTAGTTACCAAATAGTTAAATATAATGGACAAGTTATTTGTACACAGAACTTTTAGTCAACAAATTCATATTTTAATCAGAAATCTTTCCATAATAGTGTGCTATCACCTTGTCAGAGGTCCTTAGCCTTTCATGATACAGTATTTCTCTTATTTCTCTTTTCTCTTTCCTTTCTACACAATATTTATGTTACCCTCCTTGGTCAGATATATTCTTACTAAAAGTAGGAGAGCCTCAGTTTCATACTTCTACCAATTCTTTCACTTGCTATTGCATTTGATTACAGCTACTTTGAAGCTATTTTATTTGGAATGAGATGAGGTATTTGGAGTGTCCAAGTTAGTTATAATAATCAAATTTACTTTGTTTTCTGTCAACATTGCTATCACAGCTCTCAATATTTCAGCATTTTTTAAATTTGTTAAATACTATCATCTTTTATCATGGACTTTGTTTTTAAAGATTGAAACATATTTGGCACTGCATTAATTGTTGCGGAAAGACTAATTTGATACACATAGTGCCAAAAAGACCAGAGTAGAAAAATTATTCGATAAACATTTGAGAGTTCATAATGGGCATAAGAGGCCATATGGTCCTGAATGAAGACATAATGAGACATCTGAAAAACTTGTCTAAATTGGGGGTACCATATTTCTTTCCTTATAATTCTAATGTATAAATTTGACAAATGGTTAAGACTGAATTAAATATACTGTTTTTGTTAATGAGGAAATGTGGTAGATAAAGTGAATGGATGAAGAAAAATGTGTAATGAATAAAGTTACATATAACTTAAGAAATTAATCAAAGTCAACATAGTCCATGGATGAAAGAATATCAAAATTAGAGCATAGTATCAAAGAAGGTAAATTATAAAGAAAGGGTAGGTTTAGATAATGTCTTTTACACTTGTGACTCTTGGGCCTGGTTAAGGATTATAAAGCTACACAAGTATTTATCTGTTGGTAAGTGAGGGAAGTGGGTAATATAAACATATAATATATATAGTGTATTCTATTGTGTAGTTCTATGTCAAAACAAATATAGGGTTGTGTTCTTGTAGGGGAGGAAGTAGAAAGTGGGGACAGAATAAGTTAATGTGGAAATTATGTCTCAACATTTTTCTTTTATGTGTACTTGAAATACTTTGTCTAGGTCCTGACATCTTGAAATATTTACTAATTATTTGTCAAATCAGTGGATGAAGATTTGAGACCTCAATTTTCTGTCGAACCCCCTAGTGATAATTGCTTAAAAGCTGTAGTCAGACTACATAACATGTATAGAATCAGGGCAATTATGTAATTCTTTCAGAATTTAGCCTGATTCACTGTTGTTCATCATGGTCATTTTATTAATGGTTATTTCAGCTTGAGTTTTAGTGCCCTTTACAACTCCTGTCAGTAGCACTATTTTTACTTTCATATTTGTCAATTATTGACTTCTTACTTGTTACTCTTCCTGTATTCATTTAGCATATCTTTTTTTTCTTTTCTTTAACATATAGTGTTTCTATACATCACATGTTTCTTATTTGGTCAACAAGATATTAAAAATGTAGTATACATTAATGTGCTAAAAGTAGTATTGGTATTATTTTTGTGGATCTGATGGGTTAATTATACAGATAAGTTGTAGTAACTTACCCTTATTTGGTCATAGAAGGGGGTTATTTTTCAGGAATATTTGATTAAAATTTTTCTAGTCAGCATATCTTTCAATACACAGTAAAATCTCATTTATTTATCAGTTAAGTAGATTATTCACATTGAAGCCTATGTCATACATGTATAGGCATGAGATTTTATTTCTTAAATTTGATGCTGGAGATTCCTCATTTTTATCTCAAATACTTTTTTGTCACAGGAACACCATTCACTAGTGTTATCCTTTCTAAACATTACAATTTGTGAGAGAGAGACACACACAGAATATATGTGTATACATATGATAACTTACTACAGTCATGAAGCTTTGTAGCAAGTGAATAATTACTCGTATAAACTGACCTTAGTGGCTACCATAAAACAGTCTAATTATCGCATTTTTAAAGTGACTGTAATTAATGTAATCCCCAAAGCCGTAAAATATTAATATTTCAGGTTGCAGATTATCTGTAACATTTGTTGCACAAGATGGTAGTTTAATGTGCAGCCAGTGCTATAATTTACTGTTAATCTTTCAATACTGAACCTTTAAAGTGTCAGTTCTTAATAAATTGCTGCTGTAGTATCATAGGTTTGAACTCCACTCCAGATGAAAATGAGCTATTAAAGGTACAGCAAAACTGAAACATTAGAAAAATGCTATCCTTAAAAATAAATGTTACTTTCTGTAATACTTTATAAGCAAGAAATTTGAGCACTGAGTAAGTATTCATAAAATTCGATAGCTTAACTTCTTATTGCAAAAGCTTTGCCATCCTATGAAATTAAAGAAAAATAAGCTATATATGAATTTGAGCACTATAGTTAAGGAAAACATGATCTATGAAATATATATTAGACCATTATTTATTTTGGAAATATTCTTATTCAGCTGGTACAAAACTTGTCAATTTCAATTGTATATATTGAATACTTTGGGCCTTTAACCTTGTGCCAGCAAAAAATGTGCAGGTGTGGAGTGGGTCAATAACTAAATAAAAAGATCTATAGAGTGTTATTTTTTGTATCAGAAGTTATCTTACCCACCAGTGCACCTTGTTCTCGAGACAGTGCTAAGCATGCTTAAAGGATTTAAAACTCCAAAAACTTATATTAAACTGTAGACTACAGTAAATATGTTATTAAAAAGTAAAGAACATGCTTTTAATAAAACTGCCCTTGGCATTGAAAGACCCTTTAGAAACAAACTACAGTTGATCCTCTGAGACTATTTTTTTTTTTATTACTTACTCTTAGTTTTTGCTTTGTTTCTTATACTTTTTAAAATAGTGTTTTCTGAAGCTATATGATTTTGACACCAAAATTTTCATTTGTCAAATTTGGGCCTTCTTTGATCAAATAGGCACAATGGTCATTGTGCTGATTCCTGCTATTAAAATCTGTAAACAAATTAGAATACTTATTAATAAAATCTATCATACTGTGTAATCTCTACTGAAGTATATAGGTAAAAACAGTTCTTTTAAAGAAAAATGAAGGAATTAAATAGAAATACTAGTGTGTGTGCTTCTTTCCAACCCTTCCCTAACCTCTAAAATTCTCTGTATTCATAAGTCAGGAGTATTGACACCTGACAGAAGTAAGAAAGACCATACACTGTATTCAGAGGACAGGCTACAAGATAACTGTATAATGACTTCTACTTTGAAAATTAAAGTATTGTTTACATCCAAAGAAAATCTCATTTTTTCAAACTATCAGTTTTGTCAGGTTTTTAAGATAGATGCAGACAGAGTAAGAGTTAAATATAAAAAGTAGTTCGTATAATTTAGACTTTTGGAGAAAGAGAGAGGAGAACTTGTAATAAGAAAGATATTTTTCTTGACATAGTTTTGCTGTGAATGTCATTTGACTACAGGCCTCAAAATATGTCTCAATGATATTTAATTCATTTAACTGGCAATAGTTTGATGCTTTCTAATAACAACAAACATTTCTCCCTGATTACCATAGCTTATGCATTAAGTCAGGTACCACAAACTATTTCTAAGCAATAATTTGAAGAACTACAAATTATTTTCTAGGTATTGTCTGTGAATTGATATAAGACCCAAATTCTATACTTTCTCTCTCATACACACTGATATGTTTCTTTGTATACTACTATATTTATATAAGTAGAAATGTCTATAAATAATTCTACTATAGATTTAGATGTCTTTATGTCTTACATATGAGGATATGGATCAGATTATTTTGTAATTCAATTCAAATATTCTCCTTCCAGAGTTTATTTTTCAAGGGTCATTTTATACAGAAACATGCTTGTGCCTTAAATTTCTCATCAATGTTTATTTGGATTTTATAGTTTTTAATAAAATGGATGCTTATTATGACAACCTTGCAAAATACTGATAAACCATGAACTATGGATGTAAGACTATGTGTGTAAAAAAAAAGGTACATTTAAAATGAGTTTTCTTGTAAGGTTTTCATGAAGTCATATGTGATTATCTGTAATATTGAAAAAAGCCTTCAGAAAGGAAACTTTATGCTCTTTATATTCACAAGCATATCATCTTTTTTGTTTATTAATTCTTTTAAACTAAAGCATCTTTATTTTCAAATTTCTTACTTCTGAAAGATTTTAAAATATTCTATTAAGTTTTACTGGATCTCTAGATATATGTAAATAAATTCAAGAGAACATGTTTAATAATAAAATAAAAGCTTTATCACTTTATTTCAAAATAAAATTCATATGTATTTCCAGAATTCTGTCAAAGGTGTTGCTCAGGGATTCTAAGGAGGCATTCAGGGGGAAAATGAAAGCATTCGATTCTTTTTAATTCAGTGTTCATTTCTTTGACATCGTACTAGTCATACCAGTATTATTTCAGATTTTTTCCAATTGTAAGCAGAAAACATCATGAGCTAAAATAAAAAATATAAGGGACCTTAAATTATGTTCCAAATCTGCCATTGTTAGCTATGAGATCATACCTATATAGATATAGGCTGTCTTGGATGCAGTTTTCCCATTGTTAAATGAAAGTGTTGGACTAGGTAAATACTGTATTTTACACATATCTATCTGTAGGGATGAATAAAAGTTGAAGACTCTGAAAGCCCAGTATGTTTTTCAAATAAAGGACTATTGCATTTTTAAGTTCTAAACAATTATGTGTTAAAGGCTGGCATTCAACCAAATATTAATTTTCAACATTATATATTACTTAATATATTTATACTTCATGTATAATGTTTATGTTGTGGTTTGTATTATATAAAAATCAACAATATTAAATAATATGCTTATGACTCATGTAGATATAATTTATGCTATGTAGTTGTCATTATATTTGTTAATGAAAGATGAATAATTTAATATTAAATATTAATACAAATATAAAATTGAAATGCATAAGGTTAGATTTCCCCTTTATCTTCAATAGGTGAATATTTGTGCTAAAGAAGACTTTTAAGGAAATACAACTTAGGTAAATTCCATAAAAGCAAAATTGTGATTTCATTACATTATTTAAAATATCTGTGTGGCATATTTCCACCCAAGATTTTTAAAACATAAAAATGTGGAAAAATATTTTCACTGCTCATAAATAGTAAATATAGGTTAATTCCATTACTATATTAATGCATTTTGCTAATTTATATGAATAATGATTTAAAACTTACTAGAAAACTTAGGAAGGTATAGAAAAGAGGCCAAAAAATAAATATAAATAAACAATGAACATACAGAAATCTATTCATTCTCTTTAACATCAAAAACTTGAAATCAGATATATTTCCATCTTTCAAGTTGACAAACATTAAAAGATTGGTGACAACTAATATTAGTGGGGATGTGAGGAAATAGACACTAGAGAGAGAATTGTAAATTTGTGTCAAAGATCTAAAAATGGATATCATTTTTGGTATTTCTCTTAAACAACTGTGCAAATGTACAATGATGGGTCCAAAAGATTTCACAGTATTTTACCTCACTGTCATCCTTCACAATTTCTATCTGTTTACCATCATGATTCCTGACAGAATTTGACAGAGGCTGGATATAGTTCAATAGGTTTTAAAGTCATAACCAAATCTAATTACAAAGTTAATCTAAAATGTAATGAAATGCATGGTTATTATGATGCTGTATAGGTAAAAATGGCCAAGTATTCATTTTAATCACTACAATTAGTATTATGCTTAAAGAGTAAATTAAATTCCAGCTCAATTCAAGAAATATTATTGAATTTCACTATGTATCAATTACTATACTGTAGTTATTATACCATGAGAATTGATTTTTATCTATTTCGGAGGACTTAACTCATGTTGTCTTTTACTACACACATTTTTATGTCATTATCTCAGTCATTCCAGGAAAACTAAAATTTACTCATGGCTAGGATTGTTTATAAATGTGTCAAAATGTAAATTTTTATGAAAGATTTAGGAATATCCAATTATGACTATAAATATTATTGATAATATTTAAATTATATAATTGTGACTTCACTCTCTCCATCTTCCTTCACTCATTCAAATTGGTTACAATGTACAAGTTACTATATTTCCTTACAGAATCAATATTTAAAATTTATGATTTTGATAATGCTTTCTCAAATTTTCTATCATTATCTCTTCAAAATAATAAACATTACAAAAATAATTTTTGGAGGTATGTTTCCAAAATACATAATACTTTTTTTCTGATTCCTAATACTTTAGTTTCAAAAAGTATATAGAACCAACCGAATAAATTTAATAAATATTTTAAATACTCTCTAAATATACTTATAGAGACTGTTTCATTTTGTATCCATGAGGTCAACCAAAGGAACATGAATTTTACCAGTTCTTGTTATACACATTTAAACACTAATAAACAAATATTGCTTTCTAAAACAACATATGCATTATCTTTCCTGTAACTTTCATTTTCAAAAGTTAAATTCTGAAGAGCTTTCAATATAGAAGTAATGTTTACACTATCACAGTTAAAGAAAATTTGTCAAAATGTCAACAGAATAAATACCAATTATTTAAAATATAAATTAAAAAGGATGGACAGTGAGATGCTCTTAAAGTTTTTAATGTAAATGTTTAAATGATGTTTCCCTTTATTTGCAAAGATAATTGCTAATAGAAAGTATTAACTAATAAAAGCTTTGTGAATCTATAAAATATGCAAATTTTAATGGTTATATTAGGAAAAATTATATGTGTAAGAACTATATTTTGGATTTATGACCTGAAAGACATGAGAAATATGAGATAAGATAAAAAAAATTTTTACACAGTGAGTCATTAATAATGCTAATATTTTATAATTTAAATAAGGGGAACTAAAAACTCATCAGCGTAAAATAACATAAGTCACATGCACTTATTATTCAAAATAAATTAAAGAGTTTTAAAATAAGCAAATGAAAGACTTTGGAAGTTTATGACTGGAGTTAATAAATGCATGATATTGAAATTTGCTCGGAAGTATAAATAATTCAAGAAAAATTATCTTTAGGGAATTTTCATTGAATGAGAAATATTTTTGTTATCGCTGAGCATTAACATTGCTAGAACATTTCTTAGACTTTCTTAAGATGATCTGGATAAATCTCTATGATATAAGAATTAAGTAATTTCATTGTAAATTGATACAGAATCTGTAAACCTAGCACAAAATATTTAGTAAGATGGTACAAAAATGCTACACACACACACACACACACACACACACACACACACACACACAACCTGTCTTCTTATTAGCAGATGCCCTACTATTTTCAAGATTTGCCATTCATTAGCTAGAATTACCAAAAATTCTTAGCCCTTCATACAATTTTGTTCAAAAAGAATTTATTTTACCCCTAATTTCAGTATAGTGTAATTATAACTATAATTATCAATATTGGTTCATGGTTTGAAGAATTATTATAGGCATTGAGTTTTTTTTTTTAATATTAGAGTTCTGCCATTTCAATTCACTCTAATGGGACTAATAAAGGAGAAAAACTGCTATATGGCATAGTTCTCAAACTTTACCCTTAGTGATAACTCCAATTTTTCACTGGATGGTAGGCATTAATTCATCACCATTATGATAAAATTTATCAAGAAAATTAAAATATATGTAGTTTTGAAATACAACAGTCAGAATCTTTTTATAGTTATGTCTTCATAATAATTTATTAACTGCTATTATACTAATAAAACTTAGAAGACTCAATAATTTATATAATAACTTGACATAAAGAAAATATGATTGTTCATGACCTGTATTTTTAAATCAAATATAAAAACACATTTGATCATATTCACACATTTTTTCCCCTACATTTGGAAAAATAAATACAATATTGTTTCTCACAGTTTCCGTTTTGTCCAACACTATTATTTATTACAAAAGAAAATATAAAAGCTATTAAAAGTTGCTATTTTCTTTCAAAGTAAACTATTTCTTTAAAATGCATTTTCCTGAAAACAATTAAGTAAATTTCAAATGATATACTCATTTATCAAATCACTTAGTTTTAAGAAAGATATATGATGAGATAACTGAAATACTATTCTTCATATTAGAAATATTTTGCATGTATATAAAAATAGCAGTGCACTGAGAATGAAAACAACCTAGTACCGAATCACCTTGGCAATTAATATACACTTGAGTATATGAGTTTACATTTTTAATCATTTTATTACAAATTTTGGAAAGTGTCATCTTATTTCTATTATCCTTCATCCTAGTTATAGTGTTTTTTTTTTAATTTTACCAACATTAAGAATATGCACACTCATCTGAAAGTAATTATAAGAAAAGAGTTCCAAATGGAACTTGAAGAATTGAATATATTCATTAAATGCAGTATTCCAATGGAAGCACTTTAAATGAAACAATTCATTTCATTTATACGTTTTTGGAAGATAAAAGCTTTAAATCTTAGATATTTATTCCATCTTCTCTGGAAGAGGGGGGAGATAGATAGGAGTAAAAGGAGTCAAATATTTGGTGATTGAAGAAAATAATAAAATGTATTTATGTACATGCAAACACAACACAAACCTCAGATAGGACTGATTCTAATTTCTTCCTACACAGAAATGACTAAGACCTTGGTTTCCCAAACCATGTGCCAAGGAGCTATGAAGTGGTAGAGCAAATTCACAGGGTGCGGTGGGAAATTCTAATTTTTCAGAGAAACACAGTAGCACCTGTTAAATATCACATAAATTACTGCTATTAAATTGTTTGGACCTAATTACTTAACAATATGGGCTGTTAAAAAATTTTTACCTAGGGGTTTCATTAAAAACAAAACAAAAATAAACAAACAAACAAACAACTAAGACAAAGGCACACTGTGAATCAAAAATATTTTGGAGTCTCTGATACCCACAATTGGGAATAAACTGTGCTTTACATGACTATAACATGTACACTTAGCAGATTTATTTAAGTATTAGTGCATACCCTGGGGTTGAGAAAAATATAGGTTTCATGTGATGTGTACTATGTCTCTGTGAAGTTCTGTAAATTGTTCCAGATATGCTTATTTTTATTTACATTTTCTGAAAATGTATAAAGCATAAACTGTAAGTCTCTAACATTTGATGAATATTCAAAGTAAAAATACTCTGTGTGATACTATGGATGATTATGATGTGTTAGTGTGGCTTCATTAGTTGTAACAAATATACCACTCTAGTGAGGGACATTGATAATAGGGGAAGCTATGCATGTGTAGGGGCAGGGAGTATATGGGAAATCTCTGTATTTTCTGCTTAATGCTGTTAACCTTAAACTGCTTTACAAAAATTTATTATATAACATATATTTGTGTATGTATATGTATATATATATGTGTGTCTACATATAAGTGTATATTTATATATATTATGTGCATATATATGTATAGCATACACACACACACACACACACACACACAGAGAGAAAGAGAGAGAGAGAGAGAGAGAATGAAGTAGTGAACTAGAAAACTGGAAGAAATCATCTAGGGGGAAAAAAGAAACAACAAATACTGGTGAAACTACGGGACAAATGAGAAATTTCCAGAGGGAATGTGAAACAACTCAAAAAACATATTTGTCATTTTTTATTAAAAGTTAAAAATGATTATTCTATGACCCTATAATTACCTAGCCTCTCTCTATGTGTAAATATTTATGATTTAACTACAGATATAAGAAACAAGTATAAATCTCAAAAACATTATGCTAAGTAAAAGAAATTGGGCTCAAAAACCTTCATAATTCATGATTCTATTTATATTACAGAGTAGCCAAAACTAATTTATAGATACAGAAATCAGACTATTGGTTTTTTTAGAGGTTGATGACTGAAAAATGGGCATGAAGAACCCTAAAAACTTTTTGAGATAATTGAAGCTTTCTGTCTTGATAGCGGTGTCTGTTAAAATGAATGAATACAACTATCAAAATAGATCAAACTGTATACTTTAGATTTTTTCATATTCTGTATGATTATATATATATATTTATATGTTTTTTTAAAACCTAAATAAAAACAAAATTAGGAAGTGTGCAGGGAAACAAACATCTGAGGGAACTTACCAATCTTAACTGAAATACCAAAGGTGGTTTTTCAGACAGAAGAAAAGCAATCTCATATAACAGCATGGAAAAGAGAAAAGAATTGAAGAGTACTGGAAAGAAAAAATACTAGATTAATATAAGAAAAATGAATAATGACTGTTTATAGAAATGTCAATTTATTCTGCAATTTCATGTAAATGTACAAATAAAATTTATGGCACCAATAATATTTAAAAAAACAAGAGAGCTAAATGTAATTAAATTTTTGTAAGATTCTATCATTCTGAGGATGTGAAAAAAGTACTAAATTACAGTACACATAAATAAATAATGTGTTTTATAATATTCAGGATAACTAATAACAAATAATATAAAAATAATAATCTAATAGAAAAATATAGTCAAATAAATGGAAATACTTTATAAATACAAAGGAAAGTATAGTGGAAAGCAAAATTAAACATCCATAACTATATCCAGTACAAATGGAAAATATTTCCCATTTTAAAACTAAAACTTTATGCTATTTACAAAAAATGCAAACATAAAGGTTCAAAAAAGTGAAAAGCAAAACATTTAAAATCTATATATATACCATGCTAGCAATCCCATTCTTTAGTTAATAATGGAAATGAGTCTACATATCCACCAAAAATATGTCATCCTGATAATAGCTCAAAACAACATTAAAGATAGAACACAAATTGTTATAGTCATGAAATAGAATAGTTTAATAGAATAATTTACAGTAATGAAAAATAATGAACTGCAGCTCACTCCAATAATACTGATGAATAATAGAGGTGAAATGTTGAGAAAGTCATCAAACATAATTCAATATTCAAGAAAAATAAAATGAATCAATGTTGATGGAATTTGGACACATAATTATTGGAGTGAGCAGCAGGGAACTTTATGGGATTCTGAATATTTCTGTCTTCATTTAAGTTGTGATAAAATTAGCATATACATGTGAAAAATTTATTCTAGCTGTACACATAAAACTTGTACATTTACTTCTGTATTCTGTAGATAAATCAATAATTTAAACACCATGTTATGCTACTAGTCACTCCCATGATACCGAAATTTATTAAGCCAAACAATGTCAACTATTGATAAGAAACTAGAGCTACTATAATTCTTACAAACGGAATAATTATAAAAATTAGTGCCACTGCTTTGAAAAACTGACTATAAACATAATCCTAGAAGTTCTTATGGTTTAAAATGTAAAAATAAATATTCACCGAATGCCCCTATAAATATGTCAGTGCATTGCTATTAAAAATAACCAAACACTGGGAGAGAAAAAAAAATGTTCACTAAGAGTAGAAAGGATAATAAATCGTGGCATGTCTTAGAATACTATGCAGCAATGGATGTGTACAACCTAAAACAATCTGGTTGAAACTCTCAAAGATAATGTTGAGTGATAGAAGCTTGACCTAGAAAAATATATGCCACCTGAATACATTTATATAAGATACAAAACAGGCAAAAATTAATCTATTGTGTTAGAAAGCAGGACAGTAATTACCCTGGAGAAAGAAGGAAAAAGGCATGACACTGAGAAAGCATACAGAGACTAGCATTATTCTATTTTTCGAAGTGGTTTTGGGCTTTATTTTAGCAATTTATTTTATTGTACATTTAGGTTTTATAGTCTTCTGTATGTTGGTTGTAAATTTGACAATTTTTAAAAGAAGCTAACAGAATATCTGTTATAGCTGAAACACAACTATACAGAAATTAAAAAGAAATTACTAGATTTTCACACACACAATCACACATACTTTTTTTTTTTTATTTTGGAATGCTATCATATTTATAGAAAATTAGCCACCATAATACAGAGAGTTCTCCATTATGCTTCACCTAGCTTTCTCTAATATCAATGTGTTACAAAACCATGATGCTTTCATCAACTAATAAATTATAATGACAATACTACTAACTAAACTAAACTATACACTTTATTCAGACATCACCAGTTTCACCTAACATCCTTTTTCTCTTTGTGGAACTGAACAGGATACCCTGTCACATGTAGTTTTCAGTTCTCTCTCATCTCATTTGAGATAGTGTCTTAGACTTGGCTTGTTTTCTTGACCTTAACACTTTTAAAGAGTGCTACTAGAGTGTTTTGTCAAATATCCTTCAATTTGAGTTATTTAGAGTTTGTTTTTTTTAATTGTTAGACTTGAATTGTACTTTCTGAAGGGAAGAATACTATAGAGGTGAAGTACTCTTCCATCACATAATATAAGGGGTACATGATGTCAACATGATTTATTACTGATAATGTCAACCTTGATCACTTGCTTAAAGTAAAATATGCCTGGTTTCTTCACTATAACGTTATGATTTTTCTTTCCTTTTTTGGTCTCTATACTTTGGAAGTGAGTCACAAAGTCCTGACCACTCCCAAAAGGATGCCAAGAATGAAGTTATAGCTCCCAAAGGGAATAGTATCTATGTTTATTATTTGGAATTTTTCATCAATGAAGACTTATACTTTCACCTCCATTTATTTATTTATTCAATTATTTATATCAGTATAGGTTAATGGAGAGTTAATTATTTGGGTTTTAATCCAATAATTATATTATTTTTTAAAGTTTTATATTTTAGAACGATTTCAGAAAAATTTTAAGATAGTACACAGAACTTTCATATGCATATCCAATTTCCCTTATTATTAATAACTTGTTTTGTATTTTGTTACTATTAATGAATCAATATCGATCCATTATTAACTAAAATTCATACTTTATTCAGGTTTCTTACTTTTTACATAACGCCAATTTTCTGTTCAGATATCCCATTCAGTATATCATGTTACATTTGTAATCATATCTCTTTAGGTACCTGTTAGCTGTGATCATTTCTCAGACTTCCCTTGTTTTTGATAGCCTTGAAAGCTTTAGAGTACTGGTTAGGTATTTTCTAAATTACCCCTCAGTTAAGATTTGTCTGATATTTATTTTACAATTGGACAGAGATGATGATTTTTTTTTAGTAAGACCATAAAGGTAAAGTACATTTTAATACATAATAACAAGGGTATATACTATCATCATGACTTGTCAATGTTGATGTTAACCTTGAGGTAGTGTTTTTAGGTTTATCCACCAACTTACTCTTTTTGCCACCTTTTGATATGTACTCTTTGGATATACTCACACTTAAAGAGTGGTGGGCTATACTCTATCTGCTTCAGGAAAGAGTATCTACATAAATTATCTAGAATTTTTCCACACAGGACGTTTGTATATGTTGATATGTGTGTGAGTGTGTGTGTGTGTGTGTGTGTGTGTGTGTGTATAATAAACTAATACTATTTTTACTTGCTCAATTTATTCCAGCTTTAGCCATTGGGAGTGCTTTCAAATGGATTTTATGTCACTTTGGCCTACTCCTATCATTATGGGTGTACTTGTGTGTGTGTGAAAGAGAAAGAATGAGATGAGCAAGAGAGGGAGCGAGAGAGCAAGAGAGAGAGAGCACACTTCCTCCTGGCCTGAGAGGTGTTCCAGTTCATCTTCTATATTTCCTGCCCCAGCCCTAGTATCAGCCATTTATCTAAGGAGCCCTGGTTTCTCTTATTAGAGAATGGTATTAGAACCAAGATACGTGTGTTAGGTGTTCTTATAGCTAGAGATTATTGCTTCTAGACCCTCTCTACTGACAGAGCAAAGTAATATGTGTATGTATACTAACCCATAGAATATATATACATATATGATATATACCTATAACTCTCTACCTATATATAGATAGATAACCATCCATTTATAACCCTATAAAACTAAACATAACTTCTTATTGATGTTGGTAATTCATTACCATATAAGTCTAGCATCTTTCTCCTTGCTTATTTGTAACTTCCCACTATACCATTGATTTATTTAATTGTATAACTTCAGTACACATATCCAGCAGAATCGTTAACCCGTACTACCATGAGAAAGAACTTTATCAACTACGGTACTGTTAATGTATACTGTGGGGCTTCTGTGTAGTGTCTTTACCTCTATTCTTATAAACTTCGCTCATTTCCAAAGTTTCTTAGAGCAGCACCATTTTTCACACCTCCTTCAGTGAGGCTGTTTCACACATTTATAATATGTTTTGTAATATTCATTTTATCCTGGGATACACCAACAACCTAAATTTTTTTTTAATTGTATACATTGTGTTTCACTCCTTGTGCAGCAAAATTCTATGAGTTAAGGCAAATGCATTGTATCATGTATCTACCATTATAGTATCATACAGAATTGTTTAATTTTTCTAAATATCCCCTGTGTTTCATCCATTCAACCCTCTCCCCACCTCCACCCCCCTTGCTATCACTGATATTTTTGCCATCTACATAGTTTTGTTTTTCCACTCATGTCTTTTAATGACTTGATAGAGCAGTTGTTTTATAGCAAAAAATTATTCCATTATTTGGATGTACTATGGTTTGTTTATCCATTCACCTATTAGAGGACATTTTGACTTCTTTCTTTTTTTTTTTTTTTTTTTGGCAAATTGTGACTAAAACTGATGAAGGCATACTTTGGAGATATTCTACGCTAAGTTTCAGACTACAATAAAGCTAATGTCACAATAAAGCAAGTCACACTAATTTTTTGGTTTTCTATTGCTTGTAAAAGTTATGTTTACACTATACAGTTGTATGTGATAGGTATGTCTAGAAGGACAATATTCATACCTTTATTGCTAAAAATGCTTTCATTGAAGGCTTCAGTGAGTCATAATCTTTTTGCTGGTGAAAAGTCTTGCCTCAATATTGATGGCTGCTGACTGATCAGAGTGGTGGACGCTGATGGTTGGGGTGGCTATGGCAATTTCTTAAAATGTTAAAATAAGATAACAATGGAGTTTGTCACATCGATCGGCTCTTTCTTTCATAAATGATTACTCTGTAGCACACAATGCTGTTTGAAAGCATTTCATCCATAATAGAACTTCATTTAAAATTGGAGTTGATCCTCTCAAAAACCTGTTGCTGATTTATCAACTAAATTTATATAATATTGTAAACTCGTTGTTATCATTTTAACAATTTTCACAGCGTCTTCATCAGGAGTATATTCCATTTCAAGAAATCACTTTCTTTGTTCATCCATTAGAAGCAACGCCTTATTCATTAAAGCTTGTCATGAGATTACAGCAATTTAGTCACATCTTCAGGCTCCACTTCTAATTCTAGTTCTTTTGCTATTTCCATCACAAATGCAGTTACTTCTTCCACTGAAGTCTTGAACCCTTCAAAGTCATTTATGAGGGTTGGAATAAACGTCTTCCAATCCCCTGTTAATGTTGATATTTTGACCTCTTCTCATGAATCACAAACGTTCTCAATGGCATTTAGAATGTGAATCCATTCCAGACATTTTTCAGTTTCCTATCTATGGGATCTCTAGCCTTACAAAATGTACATCTTAAATAATACGACTTAAAAGTCAAAATTATCCTTGATAAATGGGCTGCAAAATAGATATTGTGTAAGCAGGTATTGACACAACATTAATCTCTTTACATATCTCCATAAGAGACCAGATGCACTATCAGTGAGCAGCAATATTCTGAAAGGAATCTTTTTTTTTTTTTTTCCTGAACAGTAAGTCTCAACAATAGTCTTAAAATACTCAGCAAACCATGTTATAAACAGATGAACTGTCATCCAGGCTTGGTTGTTCTACTTACGGAACACAGGCAGAGAAGGTTTAGCATAATTCTCAAGGGCCCTAGGATTTTTGGAATGATAAATGAACATTGGCTTGAATTCATGGTCCCCAGCTGCATTAACACCTAATAAGAGAGTCTGCCTGTCCTTTGAAGATTTGAAGCCAGGTTTTGACCTCTGCTCTCTAGCTATGAAAGTCCCAGATGGCATCTTCTTCCAATATAAGGTTGTTTTATCTATATTGAAAATCTGATTTTAGTGCAGCCACCTTCATTAATTATCTTAGCTAAGTCTTCTGGATAACTTGCAGCTTCTACATTAGCACTTGCTGCTTTACTTTGCACTTTTATGCTATACAGACGGTTTCTCTCCTTAAACCTCATGAACTAAGCTCTGTTAGCTTCAGACCTTCCTCACCTCTCTCAGCCTTCACATAATTAAAGAGAATTAGAGCCTTGCTCTAAAATAGGCTTTGGCTTAAGGGAATGTTGTGGCTGGTTAGATGTTCTATCCAGACCACTAAAACTTTCTCTATATTGACAATGAGGTGGTTTCGCTTTCTTATCATTGTGTGTTTATTGGAGTAGCACTTTTAATTTCCTTGAAGATTTTTGTTTTGCATTCACAACTTGACTAACTATTTAGTGTAAGAGGCCTAGGTTTCGGCCTATCTCAGTTTTTGACATGCCTTACTAAGCGTAATCATTTCTAGCTTTTGATTTCTCTCTCTGGTGTTATGATATACATATTCTACTTCTTTTAACTTATCTGATTCTTATAATTAAAGTGGGTTTCTTCTAGATAGCATAGAGTTGAGTCCTGTCTATAGTGCTTCAACAAAAAAAAAAGGTTTCAGAACAAGGGAATTTATCAGAAATAAAGAGATATTACATAATAAGATTCAAAAAATGGGTCAAATTGAAAGGAGAAATAGAAAAATCTACTATTATTGTTGGAATTGTCTATATCTCTCTTTTAGGCTATCTTGTTTCTTTTTTTTCTCTTGATGTAAGTCTTCCTCAAAGAGTATCAACATCCACTTTATTATATTGAAGCTTTTTTGATGTGGTTTTCAGTTGTTCGATAGAGGAAGCATTTTATAATCTTATGTTTAAATCTCAAGTCCTTTAGTGGGCCTCTTTCCAGGTTGAGTCCATCACAAGTGTTAGTCCAGTGGCAAAATTTTTTTCTCTCTTCCTTAAGTGAGGTAGGAAGCTAAGGCATGCTGGCATGAAAGGAATGCCCTGCTCTGATTGGGCTAAGATTCTAGTAAAGTCTCCCCTAGAAGTATAGAGAACACTGTAGGTATATTTCACAATTACAACTCCCTTCCCTTTGCCAGGATCATGAGAGGATCATTCTTGGAATGTCACTGTGAGAACTTGGTTGGGTTCCTAGAATTAAAATCATTGCAAATGTGAGACCCATTTCCCAGACTTTGAAATCCATTTTCTCACTCTCCATTGCATTCATACTCAGCCTCCAGCATTTCATAAAAGTTACCATCTAAGTGTTACCACGAATTCAAAGCTCTTGGACTTTCTTTGCCATATAAACTGATCTCAGCTGTGACTCTGTATAAAACTAACTCTCCAGGTTTAGGGGAGTGACCATATGTCCTGCAATCTTAGTTCTCTAGTTTCAGGAAAACTCATTTATTTTCAGTCTGTTCAATTTTTTGTCTTCATAAGAATAATAATGACAGCTTCTAAGCTCTTTATACGTTGGGGCCAAAACCGGAAATTAACACTATTCATTTTGTTGCTTAAATTGTTCTAATTTTGAACATTAATAAATCTTTCAGATTGACCTCCATTTTCTTTGGACATGACATCATCATCATTGTTTTTGTTATTGTTGTTATTATTATTGTTGTTGTTGTTGTTATCATTGTTAATTACCATTTCCTTAATTTCTGTCAGTACAAGATGCTTTAGTTTCATCTTGTAAATACAAGTGCCCCTGCATTTTTTTCAAGGAATCTTGGTTCAGTTTTTTGGAGAATATTTAGAAACCAAAACATGGTCCTTGGGTATGCTTCTTGCTACTGCAGTTCTAGAACTTTTCAACTATACTTCCATACAATATCCAATACACTACATTTGTTTTTTTCTGTAAACATTACCTATGCTTTGTGAGTATAAGAAGAGTACAAAAAACAAGAACGATGTTAATTAAAATTTTGTATCGCCCTACTACCTGTGAACCTAAATCAGAATATCTAAGAGTATGATAGAAGAATATTTAATTTTCAAATACTCTATAAGTTGTTCCTGTATTCTCTAAAGTTAGAAAACTACTGTCCTAAAATACTCAATCATCACTATACTAATAGAGTGAAGGAGAATATTACACACTTTTAATTTTTCTTTATTATAGGAGCGATATGTATGAAGTAGAAATATAAGCTTAAGGGATCTGAGAAAATAGTCACTATATTTAGCATAGCAATTTTGGGAAAGTAATAAAGTTAACAAACATGACTCAATATAGAAGTCCTATACTGTACAGCTATATATCACCCCAACCACACTTTTCAAGATGAAAGCACTTTTTTCCCTACTTTCCAGGAGTGTTGGTTGCTGACATCTGATTACCTCAATGTTAATTGTCTTGACTGAAAAAAGCTACCTATAGCTAAATGGAGGTCACGTGACCATTTTCAGGAGTAATCCATATCCAGTGATTCATCAATATGGGGCTGTGAAGAGCCAGTGCCCTTTTCTCAACTGGGGATAATTCTGAAGAGCCACTTGTAGGGTAGCCTAGGACACTGTTGCGTATGTAGTTTAAAGTCTTCATCTGTTTGTAGTTTAAAGTCTTCATCTGCCCAGTTTGGCTTCTCTCACACCCAACTGGTGGTATTTTTGAGCACTTCTCTAAAAATCTCCTGCACCTAAATCTCAGAACCCCAGAGTCTTCTTCCAAGGAACCCAGCCTGTGACAATGTTAGGTCCTCATAATGTATTTTGTGATGAAACAACGGAAGAATAATAAAATAAATGAAAAGTTTTATTGTACATTTGGATTTGGCTGGAATATATGCTTATTATTTTAATTTATTACTACCAGTAATACTTTGAAGTTAGTTTATGAAATAGACATCCATCCTAATTATACTGCCATTTAAATTCCATCTACTTTGAACTTTGATTCTAGTCAGCTGTTGATTAAAGAACTTTCAAATAAATAAAAAAAAAGTAATACTTTCAATATTTAAAAGGTACTTTTAAATAAATCTAAAATTAATTTTCTTGACTAAAAAGTAAATCAATAATCTAAAGTTTATAAAAAGGACTACAAAAAGTTTAACGACCTAAAGATTGCCAGAGCTACTTTAATTCCATATGCCATAGGGTAGAAAAAAGAGGAAGATAGTAATTCTTTTAATTGGGTTTTCCTTTATATATTCTCATAATAACAAATATAGATGGTTAGAAAAGAGAAGAAGGATGGTAAAATAATTAAATTTCTGAAACATTACTGCTGTTAATGTTTTTGTATATTTCTTTTGTCTTTTGCTTTGTTTGAGTTATGATTATTTGGCAGATATAAATTTTCACCCATTTATCTTTAACTGTCTAATATTTTATATATTATCAATCTATCATGAACATTGTTTATGTAAGTAAAAATTATTCTCAAATAATATTTTAATTAATGTGTAATAGTCTATTGAATGGATACTCCATGGTTTATTTCTATAGCATTATTTTTATGTTGTTTTGAATATTCCCTATTACATAAGTACTACTATAGTATTTATTTTTGTTCATGATGCTTTCATACATAGCATTGATAAAATCTGGTTATATTGTCTATGAAATGAAATTATAAGTGAAATGGTATACTGCTATTTTTTTATCTCAAATGTATTATAAAAGTTTTATCCAATATATTTTAAATCATTTAAAGTGCTACCTAAAATCGATGATACCCATTTCATCATGTTCTTGCCAGCATTATATATTCAATATAGGCTAATTTTAATAATGAAAGTTGAAGTTGATGGACAGTCAGTGAATGAACTTAAATGTTAAAGTTGTTTAATCTGAATTGCCTTCTGAAATAGAAGTTTGTTATACAAAATAGATTAGAGAAGGCAAAATAGGAAGCTTGAAAAATGTTAGAAGGCAGATAAAAGTGATGGTCTGTCTAGGTCGGTAGCAAAAAAAATGGAAATATATAGGCAAATTCTAGATTTATTTAGAGAAAGAATTGACAATTTGAGTTGATGAAATTAGAATGGAATTGTGAGGAAACAATAGACTTAAAACTTACTTTCAGAAAGCAAGCCAGAATCTGATAGTAAGTTCTGAATCTGTTGTGTCCTCACAATTTCATTTTTTGCACACATACACACACTCCAAATGTAAACGAATTGTGAGTGTAATATTTATTGTTGAGAGTATGTAAGTGTCTGTGTGTGAGATTTGCATGTGTGTATATGTGAGTGAGCGTGTATGTCGATAAGTGTATATGTGCATCTCTTGAGTGTGCAGGTATCTGTGTGTGTGTATATATATATTTATAGGTGCGTATATATATTTATATGTGTGGCGGAGGAATGCTCGTATGATTGTTTAGGTGAGAAAATACAAGTGTATAAGTGAGTGCATGTGTGTGGGTATACACATACATTTATGAGTATTTTTTAGTAGTATCTGTGCATGTGAGTGTGTGTGTATATGCAGAGATATGCATGTCTTTTTAAGTGTATGCTTATTTGGGTGATGTACATGTGTAAATAAGAATGTATATGTGAGGTGTGCTTGTGTGTTTGTGTGTTAGTTCACATGTCTGTTTGAAGGTGTCTTGTACATGTACATGCACATGTTTGTGTGTGTGTCAGTGTTTTCCAAGGAAGTATATACTTCCATTTTGGGCATGTTAAGTATGAGATGGCCTTGGAGATAAGATGATCAAATATCCGGGGGGAAATTAGTACTCGATACTATTATAGTTGCAAAGAATGGAAAATATTTAATGAAATAAAGAGATATCAATGAAATCAACTGAGTTATATAATGAGATAAAGTTTAAAAATGATTATTGGGTTGTGCAATATGAAATCATAAGTGACCTTAGCCAGGTAAATCAAGGTAAACCTAGATTTGAGGGTTTCAAAGAATAATTTGGGAATCAAGAAGAAGACACAGTACATGCAGACTAATATTTCAAGAATTGTGGTTATGAAGAGGAACAGAGATATGAACCTAAAGTTGGATGCTATTAGAGGCAAATATAAAAGGTTTGGGATTTTGGGGTTTTGATTTTAAAACATAAAATATTAAACATGTTTTTGTATTTATAGGAATAATCCATTAGAGGTGGAGAAAGAGAACATCCAAAGGATAAGATAAGGAGGATGGGATCCAGTGGACAATTAGAGATTTTGGCTCTGAGAGAAGTATGGACATGTCTTTTTCTGAAATAGGAGAGATAAAAGGAGAATGTGCATACTGAACAGATAGATTTCAATAAATAGTGGAGGGAAGGTGAAAGCCCTCTAGTCTGATGACTTCTAGTTTATCAAAAAATTAGTAGACAATATTCTAACTTTTATGAGAATAGCTGTTTCCAAACAAAAATTATGACATAAAAGACAAATCTGATAGATTTGCAGGGAAGTTTTTAGTGCCAGTTTTACCTTAATGGTCTTGAATTTTCGAGACATTCATCTGAATATATGATTTTCAGAAGCAATGTTCCCCCAATCAGAGGTGAGTATGGAAAATCAGTATATTGAGGTCATCATGAGTATGGATTTATTAGATAATTTCAACTGAAGAATACGAAGACTAAGGATTTAAGCCAGTTGCAAAGCTATGTTATAATTATTATTTATTGAATATAAGCTAGAAAATGAGAACATGATAGGAAAAAATAGAATGCTATTTTGAGGTCACTGGATTAGGTTGTACACTTATATTTCTTATCTCCTTCAGTGAAGTTTGGTGGTTCAGAGGCAAGTGGGCCAAAGATAGGATGTTTCATTTGTTATTTGTAACAACAAATATCTTAATTCCTATTTGCCAAGTATTATTTTAGGTACTAGAAAACCACTGTAAAAAAGAATAAAGAAAAAAAATCACTCACCCCCTAGAATTTATATCCTACTACCAGTGGCAGATAATAAGCAAATAAACCCATTTGTAATATACTAGCAAACTGTAAATGCTATAAATAAAAGAACAAACATAGCTAAAACCCAAAGTGGATAATCTTAAAATTGGGTTGTTTGGACCAAACTATCTGAAAAGATAACATCTAAAAAGCAATTTGAGGGAGTGAAAAAGATAAGCTCTAAGAATACTTGAGGAAGTATATTTAGGCAGAGGGAAGAGTAAGTTAAACTTCCTGAGTTTGTGACACACTTGACGGGTTTGAGGAAGAGCAAGCAGTTAGTGTAGCTAGAGAATATTGCATATAAATTTTTAGAGATAACCAAAGGCCTAGGATGGAAACTTTAGATTTTATTATAAGAGTGGTAGAAACTTATTGAAGTATCTTGAATAGGGGAATGACATAATCTGATCCACATATTAAAATCATCACTGGTTTGGGTGGCCAATAGGAGGACAAAGATAGAAACAGAGCAGTTGGGAGGCTATGGAAACATTCCAGTCGAAACATGTGTGGAACAATGGCAGTGATGATAGAGAATGACTGTATCCAGTTCACATTTCTTATAAATTTAACAACATACTCGTCATGTGCCCCAGCCATTGTACTCCTAGGTCTTTATTTAAGAAAAGTGAAAACTTGCATTATTCTGAAAATAAAAGCTAGTTGTATTGCTTGCTTGAACAAGTTATTTGTAAAAGTCGTATTGTGTGGTACAATTTTACTGAGCAAAACATAGATCTTTTCTTATATAAGGTATTAGGAGGCTTTGAGTTTAGCAATTGATACACTTTCAATGGAGTGTTTCAAAAAGGGATTGGTTGAATTTGAAATGTAGGAAAAGTGCTTCCATTATTGCAGAGCTGACAATGGGTATTTTTCTAAAGAAGTGTGTACTTTTCTCACTTATGATTTTATCATAAAATTTCAATGCAGAAGTGATAGCTTAAGTATTGTGATAGCCCAGATGTGATAACCACATGGGAAATTGGGAAGATTAAGTATGGAATATTCCTGTAAGTTAATAATGAAACGAAATGAAAATTTAAAACAAGTGCGAAAAGGAGAGTTAATGAAAAAAAACAAATTCTTCTGAATAATGGGACAACATAAATTCAACAGTATATATAAAGAAGTACAACCTGGGAGAAATTATACACTTTTTTTCTTAGAAAAAAATAAAGGTATATGTGAAAAAAAATAAGTATTTTTGAGAGAGAAGGAGTATAGTGCATTACATATTTTCTCAGCAAGGTAAATTTCTGATACTGACTGAAGAATATTGGGAGTTATGTGGGTTTTATTGGAGAGGCATGTGAGAAAATTAAAGATGATATGCCTAATTTAGAACATTTAATATTTGAAGAGCATTATTTTGTAAAGTCAATTCTCTTGTAAAATATCATTTAAAAATATAACATACAGTACTTTTTCTAAATTATTATTTCATAGCCCTCTGGGGTATTTAACCTTGTAAATATTCATTTTCAAAATTTGCCATTGACCTACTCCTCCTAAAGGCTCTATTTTAATGTATTTATGATCATATTTATATTTTATATGTTGTTAATTGGTCTTGTAATACCTTGAGCAGAAACCTCATTTATCTTTGCCCCCGGACTTTAATGTAACTTTAGGTAGCCTGTAAGGACTCTAAGAAGACACTTTAGGGGGGAAAACAAGTTTTATAGTAGGCAAGAACACAATAAAATACTTTATCTCATTCCATTTAAAAACAAAGTAAAAAAATGTAGCAATCCTAGGTCTGTTAAGTGTCTGTTTTTGCTTCAAGAGTATAAACAGTTAAAAATGTTTTGTTTTTAAAATGAGAGAGAATATACAAAAAAGAAGAGCCAGTGATTCAATATCTTCTGGGTGCTTTCAGATACTCAAAAAATTATTTTAAAATAGTTCCTTAATAAATGATTTGTCACCAATTATTTCTGATGGGAAAGAAGAAATTATTCACTTGATTTTCTACTGAATTGTTCTTTTTTTATATATTAGTTTCATGTATACAGTACAATGGTTAGACATTTATATAGTTAATGAAGTGATCCCCTCAATTACTCTAGCACCCAACTGGCAGTATACATAGCCATTACAATAATATTGAGCATATTCCCTATGCTTTACTCTTCATCCCGTGAAGCTATCCATTCCAAGACTTTTGTTTTTGGAAGTTTTGATTACTAATTGAATTTCATTGATGGTTATCTGATCAGTTCATATATCCTGTTTATTTTTGACTCAGTCTTGGGAGATTGTATGTTTCTAGGAATGTGTCCATTTCTTTTAAGTTGTCCAATTTGCTGGCATATAATTGTTTGTAGTATTTTCTTTTAATCTTTTATATTTCTGTGCAGTCCATAGTTACTTCTCCTCTTTCATTTCTGATTTTATTTATATGAATCCTCTCTCTTTTATTCTTGATGAGTCTGGTTAAAGGTTTAAAAATTTATCCTTTCAAAGAACCAGCTCTTCATTTCACTGATCTTTTGTATTTTGTTTTTCTAGACTCTATTTCATTTATTTCCTCTCTTATCTTTCTTATTTCCTTCCTTCTACTCAATTTGAGTTTTGTTTGCTGTTCCTTTTCTAGTTCTTTTACATGTAAGTTTAGATTTTTTTATTTGAGATTTTTCTTATTTCTTAAAATAGGCATATATTATTGTGAATTTCTCTCTCTGGACTCCTTTTGCTGTTTCACATAGATTTTAGGTCATTGTGTTTTCATTTTCATTTGTCTCAAGGTATCTTTTCATTTCTTCCTTGAGCTCATTATTAACCCATTATTTGTTTAGTAGCGTGTTATTTAGCCTTCATGTGTTTGTATATTTTCCATTTTTTTCTTGTAGTTGATTTTTAGTTTCATACCATATAGTCGGAGTAGACGCCTGATATAACTTCAATATTTTTAAATTTGTTGAGACTTGTTTTCTGTCTAACATGTGGTCTATCATGGAAAATGTTCCATGTGCACTTGAGAAGAATATATATTCTGCTGCTTTGGGGTGAAATGCTCTGAAAATATCAAATCTATCCATTGATATCAATGGAGTGTTAAAGTCTCCTACTATGAGTATATTACTGTTGATCTCTCCCTTTTTGGTGGTCAATAATTGCTTTATATATGTAGATGCTCCTACGTTGGGTGTGTATATGTGTTATGTACCCTTATTGTATTGATCCCTTTATCATTATATAATGCCCTGATTTGTCTCTTATGATAGCCTTTATTTTAAAATCTATTTTGTCTGATTTAAATATTGCTACCCCAGCTTTTTTTTTTTTTTCCATTTGCATGAAATATCTTTTTCCATCCCTTTACTTTCAATTTGGGTATGTCTTTCAGTCTGAAGTGGGTATCTTGTAGACAGCATATGTGTGAGTCTTATTTTCTTATCCATTCAGCTACCCTGTCTCTTTAGATAGGAGCATTTAATCCATGTACATTAAAAGTAATTGTTGATGGATATGTAGTTATTGCCATTTTATTGTTCATTTTTATGTAGTTTTTCTTCCTTCTTTTTACACAGACACTCAAGATGTTTTCACAAAATACTAGTTTAGGGCAGAGCTTGTGGCCTGACACCAAAAGTATCTCTTGGAATTCATGGACTGGGTTGCTCAGGGCTGTTGTTTGCTCTCTAATGCAAGGCCCAGGGAAGGCACAGGGCTAGGCCAGTTGCCTGGCAATGGAACTACCACAGCAATTTGTGGGTTAGGTAGGGTGGGGTCCCAGGGAGACACAGGGTGGAGCAAGCTGATCTCACCCAGCCAATGCTGCTTCCGAATAGGCCTTGCATGGGGAGGGTTCAACACAGGCAATGTGGTATCTACCTATAGAATACAGTGGAAGGAGTCCCAACAAAGGAACAAAGACGGCTGTCCCTCTAGCCCTCATCCCAGTGCCACATGACTTAGTCTTTCTCTGCATGTCTCTCATTCCTACAGAGCTGCCGACTTTCTGCTAGAACCCAGGGTGAGTGTCTGTGGGCAAGTGAGTGTGTGCAGGCCCTTTAAGGAGGATGTCTGGGTTTTCAGATTCCCTCCATCTCACCCAGATGGCCAGAATCCCCACCGCTTTTTACAGTCAGATTTTATGGGAGCTCCTCTTCTCAGGACTGGAACCCTGGGCTGAGGAGTCCCTGTGTGGGGATAGGGCACCTCAGGACTGGAACCCTGGGCTGGAGGGCCCCTGTGTGAGGGAGGGTCTCGGCAGCCACACTCTCCTTTCTGGTGCTAAAGTACCATGCGTGAATGGGGGACAAGCCTGCTTTGTGTCTCTGCCTCCCTACTGGTCTCAATATAGCTTTTTTTTTAAATCCTCAGATGTATGCATTATGATCAGCTAGACTTCAGGGGGTTCTCCAAGGTGATTGTTTCATAATTTGGTTGTAATTTTTATGCATTCATAGGAGGAGGCAAACCCCACTTTTACTTGGCCTGCCATCTTGACCCCCCTCTATTGACTTGTTCTTAGACTGTGTTTTGGAAGACAAGCTCTCGGAAGTAGAAAAAGAAAACAAAGTTTAGGAAAAAGGAAGTAAAGTTGTGTATGCATATATTCTCTACTGCTTATTTTTAATAGACTTGTATATTTTAAAAAGGCATTTTTATAGGATCTAATATCCATATTTAAGATAAGTTATAAAAACTTCCTACATGCTTTAGAGACATGCATGCTTTTGACTGATATTTATTTATTCTTCTTTAGTTTCTTCATTAAAATACAGTTAATTATCTACATCCTAGATTCTTAAAACTATTCAATTATGTCAATTTAAAACTAAAATCTAAATTTAATATGCTACATTTTTTTCTCTAACTCCCGCAAATATTGAACAAATTATTTGTAGCAATGGGGAGTTAAAAAGTAAATAGCTTTTTTGAGACAACCTAACAATGACTTTTCAGAAATATACGATTTTATAAGCTTTTTTGACTTGAGTCCTTGTGGCTATTGCTAAAGATTAGGGCTACCTACTTTTCAGCAGAGTGAGAAGACCAAAGCCTAGCTTAATCCATATTTTTTTAAGGCACTAACATGTTTTATAGTCAATCAAATAAATCAAAGAGCAATACACACACATACATTCCCCAAGCAAAATTATTATTCATTTATATAGTCTTCATTCATTCAGTGAAGTCATTGGACACATCTATATGTCAAGCATTAGGTTATATGTAGATTTACATGACATAGTATATTTTAAATCAGGGGTCCCAACCCCTGGGCCTGTTAGGAACCAGACCACACAGGTGGAGGTGAGCAGCAGGTGAGTGAAGCTTCGTCTATATTTGCAGCTACTCCCCAATGCTAGCATCACTGCCTCAGCTCCACCTCAAATCATCAGGCATTAGATTCACATAGAAGCACCAGCTCATGATGCCAAAAAGGTTGGAGACTGCTGTTTTAAATTATAGCAAATTTTAAGTTGCTTAATGAATTAATCAATTACTTTGTATTAAATTTTACAATTTCTTATAAAGTTGAAATACAAACATGTATAATAGTATATTAATTTATAAAATTCTTTCCAAAAAATTATGTGAGAATGACTTTAAAAAAGAGAAAGGAAGGATCTAGACCTAGGAGTGAGAGTGTTGCCAGAGGATCCTAGAGGAAAATATTAAACTCAGATAGGTTTGCAGGGCCTACTCCATTGAGTTTTGATTTAAGCATAAGTATCCTGCTTTGCAAAAATAATAATGAAAGGTTTTGGGGAAAAAATAACCAGCTCTGCCTTTTGGGGACCAGGTGGAGGTTTCAAACATGGTTGTTTCTGAAATGAAGATTTGGGGAATGGCAAAATGAGGGAGAAGTTTAATTTCTTTTTCTTTATATAGTATATTGTTCAAACTTTTACATCATGAACATGTGACTTTTCTAATAAAAACATAAATTACTTAAAAAGCATAAAACATTCAGGATGTGTGTACAGTACCTAATGATAAATGATAAGGTAACGTAAATAATCTTAAATTACTTTTGTTTTAGAGGGGAAAACCAATTTAAGGTCTGAAAGATAAAACTAGCATATGAACTTTGAGAAAACCTATCAATGAGAAAGCTTAATGCAACTAAAACACATTCACAGTTTGTCTTCCTTCTTCTGTTGTAAAAATTCCCACATGTTTTGTATTGTGTTATCTTTTATTAGATTTCTGTAGTATCCAGAATTCGGTTCCTGAAACTTGTTTGCCTAAGCCTGTCACTGTTTCTTATGAACATTTTGTCAATCTCCAAAAGCACTGATGTTCCAGATCTTATTATTTTTTGAAATGAAAGAAGGGCTTGTATTATTTGTAAATGGACTGTGAATATAATCTTTGCCTAGCTTCCTTTGCTATATAGTTCTCTGGTAACAGATATGTAAAAAAAAAAATCTTTTATTTAACAAGTAATGTATCTAATTGTTAAAGCATTTAGAAGCTAGGAACTGGCTCTTTTTGATTTATATGTGGAAACAATGTAGAAAATCCCCCAGATTTTGTCAGTAATCTTTATTTTTTTATATCAAGTACGACTATATTTTATTACTTTAGAATTCACATTTTATAAATTCTTGGTACAGTCATCTCACATACAGAGATATCTATTCTTCCTTTAATTTTCCATAATTTGTAGAATCTGAATTAAAATGGGCAGTTTATCTAGCTCTACCTTGTATTATAATTAAATTTGGATTCTATGTGTTTATTTCCATTACTCGATATTAGCTGTTTGAAGGTTCTCATATTAAATCTAAAATTAAAATTAAAGTTAAAATTTCTAGAATGGTCTGCATGTAAAATCCTATTAAAATATTATGAGAGACTATATAAATGGGGAGTGTACTCTATCAATTAAATTATTTTTCCTCAAATTTTATTCTACATAAAAAAATCCTTAGGAGTTATATATGTTGATATATATAATTATATCTATAACAATAGATATAATTTCTGTTTTAGATTAAATAAATCTGAATTTGATTCCTAGACCTAAAAAACTATCATACCTCAACAAAGTGGTTTAATAAATGAAAAAATAAAAAGATAGATAAAAAGTAGATAAATATTCTGCATCCAAGAAAAAATTAACATAATAAGATGTTTTTTAACTTCAAGGAGACTTTATGATTATTGAGTGAATGTTTAGAATATAAATTATGTTTAAAATAGGCCTGAAGAAGTAGTTGATTGTCCAGATTCAGTTATCCTTAAAATATTTTATATTTGTATATAAGCTGTTAGAATTGTTTGGTTTGACTAAATACTAAAAACTCCTCTACCCAGGTACCTGGTTATTATATAGTATAGAATTTATATTACATATTATAGTCAGCATAGTATAAAAGAGTAATATTATAACAGAACATATAACATTATTCTATAATGGCTAAAGAACATATTTTTCTTAGAATTTCCTTTCACATTTAGAAGAATATCTGATCAAAGAAAGATACAATCTAAATCTAAATTTGGTACAGAATTTTCAGTCTGATACTATCATTTGGAAATCAGCTAAAATCAAAATCCTCTTTGAATATTTCCATTATGAATTTAAGACTGAAATGACAACTTACATATTTATTTGGTATAGACTCTCTCTTTTATTTAATGAGAGATTTGATTTGTTTAAAATTGAGGCTTTTTATCTGTAAAATACAGCAGAATATTCTTTTACCAATTAAACTTCTTTTTCATTTTATAGGAGGTAGACATTTATTTTAGGAAATATGTCATAGTATCCAATTCTTAAGAAGAAGAAATATTTTACTGTTTCATTTATTAACCTACAAAAGCACCTGTTTTAATAAAACACAGTATTTTTCAATTAAATTGACTATAGAATTGTACACTGGAAACCTATATAATTTTATTCACCAATGTTTTCCCCAATAAATTTAATTAAAAAAATAAATTAATTAACATTTTGAATAAAATTTATTTAAAAGAATGTGAGAATGAACACTTTTATTTCAGTAGAATGTTCTGCTTAAAATTTTAAAAGTTTCCACCTCTTCTGAAACAATTAATTTAAGAAATATTATTTTTTGAAATAATAATCTATCTAAATATATTTAAACTGATTGTACAGTGTTAATCATTTCTTGAAATTTTCCATGGACATTCTATAACCATTCTTTAAAATTTTAAAGTTGTGTTTTGCTAAGTAGTTGGTGAATCACTTTTGTTTGTATGTTTAATTTAATTTTTTTTTATAGTGGTTGGGGGAGTTTTAGTATAGGCAAGTAATATTTAAAGAACACATGTTACCAAAACTAGAAGGTTAATGGAACAGAAACTGTTGTCCAAAGCAAAGTTTTACTTTCTCATGTTCACTCTACTCTTGTGTGATTTAGAAAAGTACTTGATTTCAGGAGAGAAAAAGAGGTAGTTGAAGAGACAGAGACCTCATTCTGTGAAATGAACAAGGTTCGCTACTTCTTATTTCAGTTCCTAGTAAGTCAAAAGAAAGAGCCTACCCTTTTATTCCTTGGTGAGGCACTTCAGCTTCCTACAGTGATCTAAGTTTGAAAATTTTCTCTTTATATTACTCACTTAGAATTCTTTTTTATGTTTCTTTATCATGAGAATAGTCATGTTTAGTTCTCCTAGGAAATTTCAGTTATACAATAAAGCATTGTCAGTTATAGTCACCATGATATATGTTAGATCCTCAGACCATTATTTATCTTATAACTGAAACTTTGTACTCTTTTACTAGGTTCTCCTTATTTCTACCACCTCCAGCCCCTAGCAGTAGCCATTCTATTATTTCTATAGTAACATTTTTTTTTTTAAGATTCCACATGTAAGTGATTCCATGTAGTATTTGTCACTTTCTGTCTTGTTTATTTCACTTAGTATAATTCCCTCCAGGTACATCTGTATTGTTGCGAAAAACAGAACTACCCTTTTTTTTAAGATTGATAATATTTCATTATATATATATATTGCATTTTTATTATCCATTTATCTGTTGGCAGACACAAATTGTTTTCGTGTTTTGGCTACTGTGAACAATGCTGCAATGAATATGGGAGTAAAATATCTCTTAGAGATATTGAGTTTGTTTCCTTTGGATAGATACTCAAAAGTTGGATTGCTGAATCACATGGTAGTTTTTATTTTAATTTCATGAGAAACCTCCATTCTGTTTTCCACAGTGGCTATTCTAATTTATATACCCACCAATAGTATACAAGAGTTCCTTTTTCTTCACAACCTTACCAGAATTTGTTATCTCTTGTCTGTTTGATAATAGATATCCTAACAGGTATGAAATGTTATTATGGCTTTGATTTGCATTTTCCTAATGATTTGTGATCTTGAGCACCTTTTCATGTATGTGTTGGCCATTTGTATGCCTTCATTGAAACACTTGATTTAGGTCCTTTGCCCATTTTTGAATTTTTTTTTTCAATATTGAATGTATGAGTTCTTTATATATTTTGGATATTTACCCCTTATCAGAAATGAGATTTGCAAATATTTTCCCGCATTCCATAGGTTGCCTTTAATTTTGTTGATGGCTTCCTTTTCTGTGCAGAAGCATTTCAGTTTGATGTAGTCCCACTTGTTTATTTTTGCTTTTGTTGACTTTGCTTTGGCAGCAAATCCAAAAAAATCATTGCCAAGACCAATGTTACAGTACTCTCTCTCTTTTCTTTGAGGAGTTATATGATCTCAGGTGTTATATTCAAGCCTTTAATCCATATTAAATTATTTTTTCACATATCGTGTAAGATAAGAATCTAGTTTCATTCTTTGCATGTGATTATCCAGTTTTCCCAACATAATTTATTACAGAGACTGCCTTTTCCCCATTGTATATTCTTGAAAATTAAATGACCGTATTTGCAAACATTTATTTCTGAGTTCTCTATTTTGTTCCATTGATCTAAGTGTCTGTTTCGTGTGAATACCGTATAGTTTTGATTACTACTGCTTTATAACACAGTTTAAAGTTAGGAAGTATCATGCCTCCAGCTTTGTTTTTGTTCATTTGTTTGTTTGTTTCCCCCTAATATTGCTTTGGTTATTCAGGGTCTGTTGCAGTTCCATGTGAATTTTATGATTTTTTTCTATTTCTGTAAAAAATAACATTAGAATTTTGATAACAATTACACTAAATCTGTAGATTGCTTTGGTAGTATGGACATTTTAACAATATTAATTCTTTTCAGTTTCTGAACACAGGATATCTTTCTATTTATATGTATCACCAATTTATTTCATCGATGTTTTATAGTTTTCAGTGTACAGATAGATCTTTAACATCCTTGGTTAAATTTATTTCTAAGTATTTTATTTCTTTAAGCTATTGAAAACAGAATTGTTTTCACAATTTCTTTTTTGGATAGTTTATTGCTACCACAACTGATTTTGGCATGTTGATTTTCTATCCTGCAAATTTACTGAATTCATTTATTTGTTCTAACAGGTTTTTAGCAAAATCTTTTGAGTTCTATATAAAATCATGGTAGCTTCAAACAGACAGTTTTACTTCTTTCTTTATAATTCGGGTGACTTTACAATTTGGGTGACTTTACAATTCAGGTGACTTTTATTCCTTTTTCTTATGTACTTGTTCTATATAGACTTATAGTACTATGTTGATTAAAGGTCATAAAAGTGAGAATCTCTTTCTTGTTCCTGATCTTGAATATGATGTTAGTTGTGGACTTGTCTTATATGGTTTTTATAATGTTGAGGTATGTTTCCTCTGTACGTACTTTGTTAACAGTTCTTATCATGAAAAGGCGTTGTCTGTCAAATGTTTTTTCTTCATCTATTTGGATGATGATTGTTATCCTTCAATAAGTGTTCTTATCGTGATACACTTATTGATTTGCAAATGTTGAAATATGCTTGCATCCCTGGAATAAATGCTTAATTATGGTATATGATCCTTTTAATGTACTGCTGAATTTGGTCTGCTAATATTACATTGAGGATTTTTGCATCTATGTCCATCTGCGTTATTAATTTATAACTTTCGTATCTTATAGTGTTCTTGTCTGGCTTTGGTATCAGGATAATGCTGACTTCATAAAATGAGTTGGGAGATATTTCCTCCTCTTCTATTTTTTAAAAGAATTTTTGAACGATTGTTATTAGTTCTTTAAATGTTTGGTCGAATTTACAAGTGAAGTCATCTGGTCATGGACATTTCTTTGTTGGGAGCTTTGTGTACTGATCTAAACTTTTTACTCATTGGTTTATTAAGATTTCTATTTTCATATCTTTCAGACTTGATAGGTTGTATGTTTCTAAAAATTTATACAATTTTTTTTCAGGCTGTCCAATTTTGAGGCATATTATAATTATTTATAGTACTCTCTTATGAACCTTCATATTTCTGTGGTTATAGTTGTAAATTTTCTTTTATTTATAATCTTATTTAAGTCTTCTCTTATTTTCTTGGTAAATCTAGTTAAAGGTTTGTCTATTTTAATTATGTTTTCAAAAATAGCTCTTAGTTTTATTGATATTTTATGTGTTTTTTTCTTATCTCTATTTTATTTCTTTTTAATCAGATTTTGTTATTTCTTTTTGTTATTTTGGGCTTAGATCATTGTTCTTCCTTTTCTATTTCCTTGAGGTTAAAGTTACATTGTTTATTGGAGATCTTTCTTCCCAGTAAGAACTACTTTTTGCCGCATCCATAATTTTTTGTATTCTGTTCCCATTTTCATTTGTATTTATTTGACTCAGTTTGAGAATATGTTGTTTAATCTCCACATTTTGTGAATTTGCTAGGTTTTTTTCTTGTATTTGACTTCCAATTTCACACAACTGAGATTGTAAGCAATGCTTCAAATGATTTTAATGTTCTTAAATTTGGTAAGACTTGTTTTGTGACCTAATTTATCATCCTGGAGAATTTTCCATGTGTACTTAAGAAAATTTGTTTTCTTCTGCTGTTGGTTGCAATGTTCTGTATATTTCTGTTAAATCTATCTGTTCTAAAGTGTAATTTAAATTCAATATTTCTTTTTTTTTCTTTCTTTTTTTAATTAAGTTTATTGGGGTAACATTGGTAATTACAATTATACAATTTTCAGTTGTACATTATAATTTGACATCTGTATATTCTATTGTATGTTTACCACCCAAAGTCCAATTTCCTTCAGCTACCATATATTTGATCCCCTTTACCCTGTTTACCTCCCCTCTTCCCCATTCCCTAACTGCTGGTAACCACTAGTCTATAGTCCATGTCCACGAGTCTCTGTTTGTTTATCCTGCTCATTTGTTGCTTTTAGGTTTATATTCCACATATAAGTGATATCATGTGATTTTCAACTTTTTCTGTCTGGCTTATTTCGCTTAGCATGATTATCTCGAGGTCCATCCATGTTGTCACAAATGGCAGTATTTCATCTCTTCTTATGGCTGAGTAATATTCCATTGTATATATATACCACAGCTTCTTTAGCCAATCATCTATCATAGGACACTTTGGTTACTTCCATGTCCTGGCCACTGTAAATAATGCTCTATGAATATCGATGTACAAATACCTTTTCGGATATGGGTTTTCAAGTCTTTGGGGTAAATACCCAGTAGAGGGATTGCTGGATCATATGGTAGATTGATTCTTAGTTTTTTGAGAAACCTCCATACTGTTTTCCATAGTGGCTGTACCAATTTGCAGTCCCACCAACAGTGTATGAGGGTTCCTTTTTCTCTGCATATTCTCCAACATTTGTTATTACTTGTCCTTTTGATTATAGCTATTCTAACAGGTGTGAGATGGTATTTCATTGTGGTTTTGATTTGCATTTCCCTAATAGCTAGCGATGTTGAGCATCTTTTCATAATTTGTTGGCCATTTGTATGTCCTCTAGAGAGAAGTGTCTGTTCAGGTCTTCTGCCCATTTTTTGATTGGGTTGTTTGTTTTTTTGTTGTTATTGAGTCGTATGAGTTCTTTGTATATTTTGGATATTAGGCCCTTATCGGAGGTGTTGCTTGCAAATATATTTTCCCATTCAAATGATTCTCTCTTTACTTTAAATTCAATGTTTCTTGAGCAATTTTCTGTTCAAGTGATCTCTGCATTGTTGAAATTGTGGTAGTGAAGTTCCCTACTATTATTGTATTGCAATTTATTTCTTTCTTTAGTTCTAATAATATTAGTTTTATATATTTGGGTATTCTAATGTGTGAATAAATAGTTACAATCTCACTGACATTACAATTTTAGAATTCTTGTATTTAACTATATATTTACCAGTGAGTTTTATACTTTCATATGTTTTCATGTTACTAATTGGTATCCTTTTATCTGCTTAAAGAACTCCCTTTAATATTACTTGTAAAACCAGTCTATTGGTGATGAACTCCTTTAACTTTATCTGGCAAATTCTTTCTCTCTCCTTCAATTTTAAAGGTCAACTGTGCTGAGTTGAGTTTGTTTGGCAGCTTTTTCTTTAAGTGAATTGAATATACAATTTCACTCTGTTCTGTCCTGTAGAATTTCTGCTGAAAATCCTCTGGCAATCTTATAGGAGTTCCTTTGTACTTAACAAGTTGTTTTGCTTTTGCTGCTTTTAAGATTCTCTTTGTCTTTAATTTTTGATAATTCAATTAAAATATGTCTTTGTCAGCCTCTTTGGATTTACCTTATTTGAGCCTTTATGCGCTGTCTGGATCCAAATGTCTACTTCTTTTCCCAGGTTAGGAAAGTTTTCAGCCCTTATTTTTTTGTGTGTGTGTGTGAATATGTTTTCTGCCCTTTCTCTCTCTCTCTTCCTCCTGAGAGCCCTATAATGTATACATTGGTCAACTTTATTGTGTCCCATAAGTCCTTTACTCTGTCTTCACTCTTTTTCATTTTTTCTTCCTTTTGCTCTTCTGACTGGATGACTTCTAATACTGTCTTTTAGTTCATCAATCTTTTCTTTCTCTTGATCTAGCCTGCTGTTGAGCTATCTATTGATTTTTTTAGTTCAATTATTGTATTCTTCTGCTCTCTGATTTTTTTGGTATTTTTAATATTTTCAATATCTTTGTCAGAATTTTCACTTTGTTCATGTATTACTCGACTGATCTCAGTGAGTATCTTTAAGATCATTATTTTGAACTCTCTCTATATAAATCACTTGTCTCCATTTCATTAAGAATGGTTTTTGCAGATTTATTTTGTGTCTTATATTTCTCAATCCTTTCATTTTTTTTTACTCTTTGTATTGGTTTCTGTGCATTACATAAAGCAGTCACCTCCACCAGTCTTAACAGACTGGTCTCTTATGGGAGATGAATCTTACCAGTCAGCCCAGTTTGAGCTCCTAGTTGTCTCCTAAACTTTTGTCATTGTTTAAGCTTATAACTTTGTTCTTAGTGGCTTCCAGTAGTGAATGTGTGCCAAGACCCGATTGTAGTCAGCATCTAGATGCAGACTTTTTAGAAACCAAACCGCTAGGCAGAAGATGATCAAATATGTACAGTCATGTGCACATAACAACATTTCGGTCAATGATGGATTACATATACTATAGTGGTCCCATAGAATTATAATGGAACTGAAAAATTCTTGTCACCTAGTAATGTCGTAACTTCCATAAAATTGTGGTATAACACATTACTGTTTAATGCTGATCTCAGTCTATCGATAGTAATGCTATTGTCTAGAAATGCCTGGACACTGGTGAGTTTTCACAGACATCACCCATTTCTAAACTGATGTTGCAACTGGATCGACCCTTATGGCTCTTACAATTGCAAAACATCCTTCAGCAGTAACCACTAGGAAACTTCAAAGAAAAAAGAGTTATTACTTAAAGGCCTTAGTGCATATAGGGCATGCCAGGGGGCAAACGGAAAGGTCATGGATTTGGAAAGAGAGCTCACAAGCCTGGGGTTCTGCTTTCATTGGGGTCAAGGGTTGGGATCTAGAGTTTCACAGGCTCATTCTTTATTGATGAATTTAAAATATAAGAGTGAGCACTTAAAGCATGGAAGGGGGAAAAAAAACAAGTGGCCCAAGTGGTCAGTTATAGAAATCATCAGTGTTAATTCACATTTCAAATTATTTTCTTAGGATATAGTTCTAGAAGTTTATACTATGAAGCAAAGAATACATACATGTTAAGGATCTTGGAACATACAGTGTTTCTTTTGTATTGTTACTTAATGGGCATTATGTCACTAATAAATAATCATGCTACACTCTACACATTGGCTCCTAGCAAGGTTAGATCTTTATTTTTGAACAAGCACCAGCAAGTGTGTAATAGTATCAATATTTTTAATAACCAAATATTTGTTCCTGAACCATCTCATTATTTTTTATCATTATTTTCCCTTTGTATTACTTAAAAATGTTTAATTTTGCAATGTAATGGACACTTTCTAAAGCTGTAATGTATATTTTATGGAAAAAATAATTAATTTTAATTACATGAATGTATTACAATTTTGCTAAATTATGTTCCATAAATATTACATAAATTTGCATTGTCTGGTGTGGCATTTCTTATATTTTTGTTTCAAAGCCCTTTTCCTTGAACTCTTTCCTTATTTTTTAATGTGATTTTTCCCCTTAATGAAACATCAGATTCTAGTGATAAGATAGGAGAACAATTGGAGTCCCTTGGCTGTTCCTTGATTTTATAATTACACTTAATAAATTTGAGATTTTCTACATCCACACATCACATGACACTATGGGCATACTCTTTAATCTGCTACTTTCTACTAACTATGAATTCTATATTTCTCTGTCTTTTCTCACTTTATTCATCATAAATATTAATATCAACTTTACTCAGTAAGAACGTAGGTAAGTAGATGGATTGATTTTGAGACTTTGACAAAAGAAAAGAAGAGACTCAGTGTAATATGTGGTGGAAATAACTTTTAATTAAATATTGTTTCCTTTTCAGATTCTGTTTTTATGTAATAAAACAGTCTTTATATGTCAAAATATTCTTAATTTTCACAGAAAGCACAGATTAAAAAGCATTTAGTTACAGCTTTGTAACTAAACACAAAAGCTGTTTATTTCTTTTTAATTTATAATCATTTATGGATATAGATTTAGTGAACGTTTGTCATATGTAAAATTGTATCATGCATTTCGCCTATAAGAGGTTTTCATTTAAATATTTTTGAAATACAGCAACACATCTTCCAATGTACTGTCAAGATCATTGACCAGGGTAGTAGAAACTTCTAATTCAAAGCCTCAGTCTTTTTTAGGTAGAATAATAAATATGATCAAACTAAGAAAAAAAAACTATAAAACAAAATTAAATTAATATTGTTAGCTTACAGAGGTCTGTCTTCAAATTTTTATTTCAATATATGAAAAAAGAAAATCAAATTTTATAAAAAATGAGTCAAAACAGTCAAATTAAAAATGTCAGAAATGTATGCTTGGCTTCTATGAAATTAGTTTTTTTTTATTTATCAAATAGAAAAGAGAACATTCATGAATTAGTTATTATTAGATATTTAGACAATTAGCATTTATAGCAAAATTTATAAAACTCCATTTCATTTTTAGGATTTAAGTTTACTTTATTTAGAATTATCTAATTTTGAAGGACTAAAGTGAAGCCAATAATAAAAACTTATTTGAAATAAAAGAATAATAAATAAAAGAAATATTTTGTTCATTTTCAAGATTTAGAGGTTTGTTACTTTTGAGTTTTGGATGACTAGTCAACTTCCGAAGTGTCGTTATTTTCTTTCACACTTTCTGACCATGTGTTTAAATTGAAGCGTTTTTTACAGTCCGCCATGATATCTTTAATATATTGAGGATAAATCCAGGGTAATGTAGAAAGATAATTGAACACAGTATATTTCATTTTCTGTGTACATAACTGAGGAGCAAATGTTTTAGTAAAAGGTTCTTATACTTGCAACTAAATTTTATTTACATTATTTAAGAACTAAAATGGAAATAGAATAACTTCTGAATTTAAAGTAGGACATAGTTGAGGTAGTAACAATATTTTTATCTTAATGAATTATTTTCTCTATGAATTATTCAACAGATATTTACTTATTGTCCATAATATTTGAGGCAATATTTTTCCCCAAACAAGTATCCCAGTTGGCAAAATTTCATTACAGAATGTGAAATTAATTTATAAAGAGAAATGAAAGCAAAGTTTACAATGAAAGATATACTGAAATGACTTTGAAGCCATTTACATTGATTATAATGATCCATCATTAAGCAATCAATTTCTATTTATTGGAACCTTATATATCTCCTGGGAATAAAATTTTTGCAACATTACTGAGTTGAAAGATGAAGAGTTGAAATTTTGGCATTTTGCCTACACTCTACAAGGTATCAGTGGTCGTGACCATGATTATTTTCTACATTCAAGGAAAGTTAATGCAAAACAAAGTTTTATATTTTTACTCAGGAAAATATTTGGCAGCTGATGAGAAGAATGTATAAATGAAAACTCAGATACAAAGTTGAATGCTTCAAATGATCAGATCGCTATAGTCAAAATAAAATTAAAAGAAAAATGCAGTTACTTAATTTCCTTTGAGAAACTTGTCACTTGTTGTTATTGTGTTCCTGCTTCTTAACATATAGTTTAATTACATTAACTCAGTGAGTTATATCACCTGATTGTCTATATTTCAAAACTATACAAATATGATACTATGCATACATTATGTATACTATTCATCTGAGAGTATCAAAGATGTCTTGATATGTATTTGAACTTGTACTTATATGAGTTAAGATTCTATTCCACCACTAAATTGCAAATAGTGCACAATGATTTTGTCTTTTGGTTGTTGTGTCACCACCTTTGTACAAAAATCTCTATTAGTCAGGGATCTCCAAAAAGAGATATATATGTGTGTATATATATATGGAATTGGCTTACTCATTTATAGGGCCAGCAAGTCCAAAACTTTTAGATTAGAGTGGCAAACTAGAGATCCAGGGAAGAATTGATGTAGCTCAGTCCCAAAGGCAGAATTCCTTCTTTCTCAAGGGAGGTCAGTCTTAGTTCTATTAAGGTCTTCAATTTATTGGATGAGCCCCACCCACAATATGGAGGACAATCTACTTTACTCAAAAGCTACTGATTCAAATGTTAATTTCATCTAAAAATATTTTCACAGTGACATTTAGACTGATATTTGACTTAATATCTGGGTATGGTGGCCTAGCCAAGTTGACACACAGCATTAACCATCACAGTGGCTAATTTCCTAACTTCTGGTTTCAAATGAAAAGGAAGGAATGAAAACCATTTTGGTGAAGTAATTATATTCCTTCAATACATTTTATTTGGCATTGCATTAGATACTTTTCCTAGGAGAAAGAATCTTTGAGTCATAGTTTTTAAACTTAGAATATTTATTGAGAAAATATTTGTAACAGTTAAAGAAAAGCAAAAATACATAGATTGTTTTTTTCTTGATGGATTTACTACTAACCATTTAGCGCTCACTCATAATGCAGAAAGATAGTCAAATTTCACATTTCAAGAATGAATCTCCCGGGGTAGACATTATGATGTGATATAACCAGATTTAATTTCCATGATTTTGCCTATCAATACTAGAGTATACATCAGGCCTAGTACAATTTGACAAATACTATTAATTTGTTTTAAGAACAGAAGTAGGAATTAATCAAAGTATAAGCAAATGAATACAGCATATTCAAGCCTGCATTCTTGTTTTGAACATCCACAATATCACATCATTATGAAAATTAGTAGTCTGCTGTTCATTATTTTTTCTCTATTTAAAATTTTACATTCAGTGCAATAACATTTCTGTATATTTAGAGTATATCCTGTTTGATTAATTTTCTCCAAATTCTTGTTCTTCCATCCTATTTTTCCCAGGTTAAAAAAAAAAAAAAAAGAAACTTTTTCTGATGCTTTTTAAGTAAAATCTGCTACCTCAATTGATTCTAAAATGTATTTTATACAAATGGAAACAAATGGAATAGTTAAGTGAAAACATGGGACCCTTCTGTAAGTACACAGTAGATATTTTAAGAGCTTTCAAATACTCAATTACTATGTTGTTAAGTGTAAATTATGGCCAGAGAAAAAAGAGACATGAACAAACATCTAGTCTGATGAAAGCTATTTCTATTCATTAAGAAATCCTCTAAAATGTTTTTCCCCAAGACCAATGTACTCCTGACAGGACGACTAACAAATTGTATATTCCTCACCATTTATTTTCATGAACTTAATTGACCATTTTAGGAAAGAAATGGTCTTTTATGATAACAATAAGATAAAAGCTGGTAATTGACTGAAATGCTTGAGTAGAGCTAGCTAAAACCACTTTTGACTAATGGAGACCTGAATAAAAGGCATGAACATTTCAGCCAATTGCAGAGAAGGTCACAAGACATTTTTTTTACTCTCCTTTTTCGAAACTCATACAAAACAATGTTTTGATGATGCATCAACTTTAAAAAGGTGTAAAAGAAAAGAGAAAAGATCACATCAAAAATTGTTTTGTAGAGCAACTGATTATCATGCACTGTGCATGATGTATTATGGAAAATTGATATTATTTTAAAAGCTTTTTATCTGTATTATTATGCTGTGAGCACAAGGTTATTTCATGTGAATAAGACCAGGAAAATTCATTAGTGTTTTCAAAAATTGGTAACAAAAATATTCCATAAAAAAAATGTTTGATAATCTAAATTATATTATTATGGAAGTTTTTAAAACAAATGACCTCATAAATTATTAAAGATTTTATATTTATTAGCCAAAATGTAATAAATAAAATAATTTAAGGTAAAGTTTAGAATTATTTATATAAATTAATTTTAAAATATTAAAATTGCCATGTTATTACTTCACATGATTTAATTTATTTATATTCACATATTTATATCTAAATGTGTTATGGTTAATGCAGTCCATAACATGGACTTTTATGTCCATTCATTTCACAAGGACATTATCTATTTACTATTTACATAAATTGAGTGAGTACCCAAATTATCAGAGTTCTGCTACAAAATCACTCAAAGGTATACATTAATTCATATTCCTGTTGGTCATTTTAAAGAAATGCTCTTAGTTAATTACAAAAAAAAATATTAATGATTGATTTGATTTGCACATCTTCATTTTTTTATTTTATAATTTTTTTTTAAATGAGTACACATATTCTTTATACAAAAAATGATTTTTACAATGTACATGCCTATGAAGAAAATTTTAGAATAAGGTATAATAATAGAAAATGAAATATTCAGTGCCTGTTGATTTACTACATCCTTAAAAATGTAAATAAATCACTCTTTTTTGTAAATAATTTGATGTTCTTTCTTTATATTCTGAGGATATAATCCATACCCCAAGGATTGCAAAAAACACTGAATTTTTTTTTTTTTAACATCATTCATTAACTTATTTTTCTTTCTACTTTAAAATCCAGAGGATCCCTCCCCACACACATTTATTTTTTAAGAAAGTTTTACAGCACTTTATATTACTGATCATACAGTTCTTGATAGTTCATCCTCCTCTGGCAGTTGGAAATAATCCTATTATTATACAATTTCAATCACTTTCTTTATTGTGTTTCCACAGTAGATACAGGCTATGTTTTTACTTCCTCCTTCATATGACTAATACATAGGTACCTTGAAGTCCAGACAATCTGTTTTTCTCTCTTACTGGTGAGGTTATTGTGTCTTGTGTTTCAACTACTACCCTAAAGTGAATTATTCTCCTGTTTTAAAACTAGGGCTCCTGAGTTCCATTTCACTTGCCTACTGGAAAAAACCCACAAATATATATTTGTATTTCCATAAGCAGTCTACAAAAATTATCTCAGATTTTTCCTTTCTAAACAAATCAGTGATTCTATTAATCATCCATGAAATCTGATTTATCTTCAAATCTTGAACTCCAATACTTTTTAATCATTTAAAATAAATTTTATTAGTGTGATGCCACAAATCTTTCAAGTATGAGTCTTACTTAACAAGTATTAGTTTTACCTTACACCATCTACTCTTCCTTCCATGTTTTATCCAGTGAGTAAACTAAACTTGAGAAACATAAAATTTATTTTAAATTACTATATATAATTCTTAGTATGTAATTTCTAATACATTATTGGTGATATTTGTGAAATTGATAGAGGAAGTATTAAAATACTTTAAATACATGGATATAAATGTTCTAAAACTGATAAGACTATGGACATAGTAAAGTTATGGGTTTATAAAAACATGAAGTAGGCAGATGATAATACAAGGAAGAAGAAGTGAATTTAAAGAACATTAAGAAGATTGAATTAGTAAAATTATTTAGCTGAATTTATTATAGTTTTCCCAAGAAAGTTAAGTATCCACGATTTTCCTCTTAATTTTTTACTACACTGACCTGATCTTTTAAAGTATTCAACTTTGTATCTGATTTACACACTGTCCCCATCAGCTGCCAAAATAATTTTAAAGTTTGATTAGATATGTAAAATCCCTGTGGCAAATTCCACAGGAAGATAATTCTTCCTGAGTATTCACTGGAAGAATTATATATAGTGCTCACCCAATTATATGACTTATAGGAAGAGAAGAGAAAACATTTTCCTTTAAAGAAAAGCTTACACTAAAGAATTTCGGAAATCCTACACTGTGTAAGTTAGTGGTTAAATTCATCTTCTTTAACTTCTTTGTAAACTTCCCAAGTAATGCTTTGTTAGAGAGCATCATTGTCCTCAGCAATGCCTATCTCAAAAGCTAGGAGTGGGATAATCCTATAATAATCTTATAATCTCCCACAACGAATGCTCCTACATAAGGCCATAACTTTACTTTTTCAGTCAATTGTGTAAATTGGCACTTTCTTAAATTACTTCAAGTTCCTAGAGAGTATAGCTAATTTTTGAACTATCTGATTTAAGTACATGCTCACGTTCAAAAGCTTCAGCTGGAAGAATTTTAATAAAATCTAGTCTATATTTAAATTGAAGTCTTTCTCTTTCATCCATGATTTCTAGCAAGTAGGTCCTGAAATTCAGAAATTTTTGAAAGTTTCTAAGTTGATATTAACCACTCTAGCAATGTTAGGATTATTATAGTAGTTAGCTAGTACTACCATAACAAAATACCACAGACTGTGTGGCTTAAACAACATATATTTATTTGTTCACTGTTCTGGTGACTAGAAGTTCAAGATCAAGTTTTCAGCAAATTTGGTATCTTCTGAGGCCTCCCTCCTTGACTTGTGGATGGCTGACTCCTTGTAGTGTCCTCTCATGCTCTCTTGGTGCATGTGTATCTCTGGTATCTCTTTGAGTCTCAAAGATTTTTCTTCTTAGGACACCTGTCGGATTGAATTAGAGCCCACCTTAATAGCCTCATTTTTAACCTTATCACCATCTTAAAGGACCTTTTTCCAAAAACAGTTACTTTCTGAGGTACTGGAGGTTAGCAGGGTTTCAGCTGAATTTTGGGGACACAATATAGCTCATAATATTCCACATTCTGGACCCCAAAATTTGTGTTCTTCTCACATGCAAATCATATTCACCTCTATCTCAATAACCCCAAAGTCTTAATCCATTCCAGCACCATCTCTTAAGTCCTAAATCTCATTTAAATCAAAGTGTAGTTGATAGTGGAGCTATGATATATCCCAAAACAAAATCCTTTCTAATTGCGAAACTATAAAACCAGAGAAGTTATTTACTTCCAAACTATAGGCATAAGTACACATTCTCCTTGCGAAAGGGAGAAATTAGAAACTAAAAAATAGTCACAGGAACCAAGCAATTCCAAAACTTAGAGACTTTCATAAGATTTTGAAAATGGAGAATAATCCTCTTTGTCTCAATGCTCTGTCCACTGAGCCATTAGAGTGGCACCACCATTTATGAGACCATTGGAGCAACAGTCTGACATGCTGAAACAAAGGAGGTGGCCCTGCCCTTTGGAACAGAAGAGGAGACAGCTTTCCTCCTCAAACCTGTGTCCTCTGGTCCTGTGGTAGCAGTGGCAGGCCTACTGATATCAGAGTCATTCTTCCATTTTCTTGGATAGCTCTATTGTCCATGTAGAATCCCAAAAGTCCAACAGCGTTGCTTCTTTTGTCCCATCTCTGCCCTCTTAAGCCCAAACTGGCTGTTTCTACTGATGCTGGTATACTCCATTTTATTCTTGGCTTCTGCTAAGATATCCTTTCAAGACTACCTAGGCTTTTTATGACATGCATCTCAAAATTCTTCCAGTGTCTACCTATTACTCAGTTTTGAAAACTCTTCCACATATTTTGGTATTTGTTACAGAAGCATCCCAGTACCTCAGACCAAAATCTGTATTACACTTTTCCAGAAAAATAGAACCAACAGCATTTGTATGTGTATTATGTATGTGTGTATATGTATGTATGTGTGTGTGTTAGAGAAAGAAATTAAGAAATTGGCTTATGAGATTGTATAGATTTAGTAAATCCAAAATCTGTAGTCCATAGGGCAAGTTGGCAAGTGGAGACCCAGGGAAGAGTTAAGAGTTGCAGATTGAATCCAAAGGCAGTCTGCTAGCAGAATTCTCTTTTTCTCAGTGGAGGTCAATCTTTGTTCTATTAAGGCATTCAATTGATTGAATGAGGCTTATCCACATCATGAATGGCAATCTGCTTTATTAATTTAAAAGTTACTCTCATCCAAAAAACGTCTTAACAGAAATATCCATAAGGATGTTTGACCGAACATTTGGGTACCATGGCCTAGCCATGTTTACATACAAGATTAGCCATCATAGTTATACTGCCTTTTTAGTTTGATGATATCTAGAATTTGGCTTCAGAAATATATTGAGTTGATGTCTTTGACTTTCTTTAATTAGTGCAAGCCTACACATAGATTTATTATTAGCCTCCAATACACGTGCAGTCATAGTCATATACCTTGCATTGTGAAATCCATCTGAACTTGTCCCAACTTGATTATTTAATAATTTCTGCTTTCATTTCATTTTATTTCAGTCTATACTATATCAAACCCTGCATGTAAAAATCATTAAGTAGTTTTTATCACTTGCTATTTTTATGATTAGTATGGAATTTTATTTAGTTAATTTGGCCACAGTTCATCTGGATAATAAAGTGAACTGACTACAATAGATCTGACCAATTTTGCTTTCTTCTCCTTTTATTCAATTTTATATTATATTTTTCATTGTAGACAAACCAGGTATATTTGGTTTTGTTTTTTAATTTCAGTCAATTATCTACTAAATTGTAGTACCTAAAAGCACATAAAAATAATAAAAGAGCTTTCATTTGTATCCAGATAATACCATGAACCATTTATTGGTTAGTATAAAAACAAGCATTTGTAGTAGTTAATTTTGTAAGACAACAAAAATGTGCTTCAAGTAGAATTGGCCTAACAAAGAGCTATAAAACTATGCTTGGCACCAGGTATATGGGAAACTCTTAATAAATGGTAGCCATTTAAAAACAAACAAACAAACAAACAAAAACAAACAAAAAAAACCTACGCTTGGACTGTATAGATAATACTATTACACGTAATTTGGATTCACATATAATTCTTTCTTACAAGAAATTAAGACAACAGAACAATATCTCGATTTTAGATATCTAAAGTATTATACCAATAAGATCTGTATGTGTGTACTGCATACAAATAGCATGTCTGTACTTTAGATTGTTTTATAATTTTATACTGTCAAATGATGCTGATGTACCTCTAGATAAAACTTGTCAGACTATGTGAGCATATGTAATCAAATCATTGTAGGTAAAAGTGATACCAATCTCATCTAAATCTTTTCTTCCCTTTTTTTTTTCCCTAAAAGACCTCAATTTTGCTTGACTGTGAAAATCATACATAAACAGAGGACTTATGTAAAATTCAACTAATCTGTTGAATTATCTTTTATTATCTCTGGAACATATTGTTTTTGCTTGCCTGAGATCTTTTGTGAACAGATGCTAGCAAGGAAAGCAAACTAAAAGCTTGAGAAATTATATTTGGCATGTTTTCTCTGATTTTCTACATTGATAATAGCTTCGCATCATATACAGCAAACATCAAAACATGCACTAGGTATTTCTATATGTTTCAAAAGAAGAGATACATCATTTATGTTCTTATTATAAAAATTAAATATTCTCATACTGTATTACAGAAAGCAAGTCCTTAGAAGAGGTTTGAAGTAAAATTTATGCTCATTGAAAAAGCCACTTGTTTCAATGATTGAATATTATTTCCATTGCAGTATTGTGGGGGAATTGCTAACATAGAATAAACTTGATAGGTTTAAGAGGAAAAAGAAATAGTGAGGGATTTAGGGACCAAAAGTTCAAAGGGGAGATTGCTGCAGTATGTTATTTTTGTTTAGCAAAGTGATACAGAGATTATACTGTCTTATCTATGCTTGACTAGCATACTGTCCAGAAATAGAAATATTTTAGCCTTATTTTATGGTTCTTATATCTGGGGTAGACATTTTTACAAAGAAAAAATATGGCTCATTGATAATGCATAGTTATAATCTTTCTGATTTGCCTATTACGTAATCAGGAAATTTACATTTTTAAGGTAAATAATTCATAAGTTCCTTGAGGACAGGAATTTGTGTGTGTATTTATGTGTTAATTACTCATAACATTTAGTACACTGTTGGATATGTAAAAATTAATCAACATATATCTGCTTATGGATTAACATTTGAATAGAAAATTCTAAATCAATGGAGTTTCTGTTTTAAACAGAAATACACAAAGGAAAATAATTTAACATTTAACATTTAAAAGGATTTCATTAAGTAGTACATTCCATAGTATATTACTGAAGGATAGTACTTGGCATATTTATCTATAGTTTTATGTCTAATTTACAGTAATTATATCATCATGTCTAATGAGATGATGATTTTAGATTTTTCCCCTAAAAGTATAAGTTTATGCTTTGTTCCTGGTTAAATCATTAAAACACAATTCTAGTCAAAATGGCACTGTCAACAGTGGTCTTAAATTCTCCTTCTACCTCCAGAACATATAAAATATATGAGAAACACATTTTATCATAATTAAAAAGGCACAATGAAAAATAAAATATATGATGAGCAGAAACAGAGAAAGGCAATCTGGCACTGAAACTATCTATTAGGTTCCAAAATGATAAGCAGTTATAGGTCTTAGGGAGTTTGACTACTTCAGGCTAATGAAGACTAAATTGACACAGATGATGGATGACCACAGTATGTGTCAATCAATGAAATGAGCTAAAGCACATCTAGAGAAAAAAAATAGCACTAACAAAGATACAGTTGAGGAGAGTGATGTCAGCATCATGGTGGAGTGAGATGCTCTTTTTGTCTTTCCTCTTCAGTCTGCAACTAGTGGGATATCTATAACTCAAAGATATCTCTGCTGAACACACTAGAATGCCTCAGAGATCCACACATCTATACATCTGAAGCTAGAGAGATTGAAACACATTGGGGAGGTAGAACTGGGGGAATAACAAGAACAGTGGCTATACCACCAGTTCCTCAGCCATGTTTTGGCTGAGCCCACAACCCTAGTGAATGTTGTAGCAGCTGTGGACACAGGGCCTGTGACTCCAGCGTCTCAACCCCCAGAGCCTTTGTGATGAAAAAGAAAGGCAGCAATGGCATTGGCTCTCATTACTCTGGATCCTTCCCCAGGCTGTGGCAGTGTCCACACCACCAGAAAGCTTGAGAGCAACAACAGAGGCAGTGAATGATACTCTAGCCTGCCGGCCACAGTGGTGTTAGCAGCCACAGGTAATCAGGCAGCTGTGGCAGCAGGGCTTGTGACCCTGCTCCCTCCAACCCATGGCATCCCCACACCACAGCAATGGTGTCCGAGACCCAGACAGCCCTTGATGCAGTGGGGGCACACACCATCCTCATGACTCTGACAGCGATGCCTGTGATAGTGAAACTCATAACCACAGCAACACTAGCAACAGCAAGGCACTGGAAAACCCAGAGGCATACCAGTGACAAGCAGGACATCTGTGACATCTCTGGAGGAGGCAATGGAAGGTAGAAAGTTTTGGCTCTGAAGTATAATTAGAGTCAGCTCAGGTGAGAAAAACCAAAAACTTGCACTACTGGCTACTGGAAAACAAAAGTGAGGCCTCTAATAACCATCCTGTTGAATTGTTAAAATTAAACAAAGCAATATGTAAAATAAGAAAAGTGTTTGCTTCTTCAAATGCACTGGTAGAGGAACAACCCATTAAGAACTATGAATAATCATAGTAACATGGTAATATTACAAAAAGAAAATGACAATTCTCCAGAAACCAAACTGAAAGTTGTGGAAGATTATGATCTAAGTGATAGAGAATTCAAAACAACTGTCATTAAGAAACAACGAGATATAAGAAAACTTAGGAATAGTTAAATGAGCTCAGGAATATAATTAATAAATAGAAGGAAGACTTTACCAAAGAGCTTGAAACTCTAAAAAAGAACCTAACAGAAATTCTGGAGCTGAAGAACTCAATTAATGAGATGAAGAATGCATTAGAAAGCATTGAAATTGAGCAGATTATATGAAGAGAATATTAGTGAACTTGAAGATAGGAATGAAGAAATGATTCTGGTGGAAGAAGAGAGAGAACTAAGATTTTAAAAAAAAAAAAAACAAAAATGAAAAAACACTATTAGAATTACTGACTTCATTAGAAAGGGCAGCATAAGGATACTGGATATTTCAGAAGGAGTAGTGAGGAAGAAGGGAACAGAGAACCTAAATAACACATGAAAATTTCTTAACCTGAGGAAGGAGCTGGATGTACAAGTACAAGAAGCTAATAGAACACCTAATTATCTGAATGCAGAAAGACTTTCTCTGAGACACATTATATTAAAACTGTCAAAAGTCAATAACAAAGAACTTTAAAGGTAGCTGGGGGCAGGGATTTTTAAAGGAGGAACAAACAGTGACCTACGAAGGAACTCCCATCAGGCTATCAGGAGATTTCTTAGCAGAAACTACAGGTCAGGAGAGAGTGCAATTCCATAGTCAAAATAGTAAAAGATAAATATTTCCAGCCAAGAATAATCTATGCAGCAAAGTTATTCTTCAGATATGAAGAAATAAAGGCTTTCCCAGACAATCAAAAGCAGAGGAATTTCATTACTACATGACATCTCTTGCAAAATAATATTGAAAGAAAACTTTGTACCAAAAACAAAAAGGCAAAAGGACACAAAATTTTGTGTAAGCTGATAAACAGAATCCGAAAATTACAACTTTATTACAAAATAGGATATTAAACAATTGTAAAATAAAGGTTAAAAGAATAAAGCAATAAAAATAACTATACGTACTTCAATTTGATAATGGGCACAGCATAAAATGGAATAATTTGTGACAACAAAAACATAAGTGCATAGGAGGAAAAGGTTGGAACTTGTATAGGCAAAGAAACTAAGATGCTATGAGAAGAAAAAGAACAATTTTATCTATGAGACATTTTATTTAAACCTCATGGTAACCACAAAACAAAAATCTAGAGCAGAGACACAAAATATTAAAAATATAGGAAACAGAACACAACTCTACTATGATGATACATATATAACATAAAAAAAAAATGTTTTTATGTAGACCCAGAATTCCAACCCCCTGAGAACACCCACCCCACATCAGTGGAAAACCACCAAAATAAAATAGCAGATAGAAACACAATGGAAAAGAAACACAATGGAGATATAGAGCAATTATAAAACAAAAGATAAAATGGTCGTAATAAGTCTTTGTATACCAGTAATCACCCTAAGTGTAAATGTGTCAAAGTCACCAATCAAAAGATACCTTGTAGCTGGATAGATTAAAAAACAAGACCCAACTGTACGTTGCCTTTAAGATACTTGTCTCAGTTACAAAGACAAACAGACTCAAAGTGAAGGAGTGGATGATGACACTCCAAGCAAATGGTATCCAAGAGAAAGCAGATGTAGTTATATTAGACAACAGAGAGTTCAACCCCAAAACCATAACAAGACACAAAAATTAACACTGTAATAAAGGGGGCAATCCATCAAAAAGATATAACATATATTAATATATATGTGCAACCAAAGTAGGAGCACCAAAATATATAAAAGCTATTATTAACAGCTATAAGAGAGGAATTGACAGAAATATAATAATAGTAGGAGACTTAGCAATCCACTTATGCCAACAAATAGATTATCCATACAGAAAGTCTACAAGGAAACCGTGGCCTTAAATGTCAGAATATTAGCAAACAAATACAACAATACATCTAAAGGATCATACAACATGATGAAGTAGAATTTATTCTAGGAAGGCAAAGATGGTTCAACATCTACAAATCAATCAACATGATATACCATTTTAACAAAATGGATAACTAGAATAGCTAAATCAATTTTGAAAAAGAATAAAGTTAGAAAAATTTTAATGGATTATTATATAGCTATGGTGATCAAGAATGTGTTGTATTGTTAGAGTGATAAAAACATATTTATGGTACAGAATAGATAACACAGAAATAGACACAAACAAATATTACTAATGATTTTTTGACAAAGGTTAAGGACAATTTAATGAAGGAAAGAGCCTTTTCAATAGATGATGCAGGAGCAAATGGACATCCATAGCAAAAACTGAGCCTCAACCTAAATCTCACAAGTTATACAACAATGAATAAAAAAATATTTCTGTACTTAAATGTAAAACATGAAACTATAACATTTTTAGAAAAAAATAGCAAAATCTTCAAGGTCTAGAACGAGGCAAAAAGTTCTTAGAATTGACACCAAAATCACAATTTATAAAAGAAAAACATTAAAAATTGAATTTCATCAAAATTAAGAACTTTTAACAGGTTCTTCTATTAAAGAACCTGTTAAAATGAATGAAAATACTATCTGCAGACTTGGAGAAACATGCAAACCACATATTCAACAAAAGACTAGTATCTAGAATATGTAAGAACTCTCAAACTGAATGTTTAAAAAATGAATTTGCATAGAAAATGAGCAAAAGACATGAACACACATTTTACTGAAAAAGATACACAGATAGCAAATAAGTACATAAAAGATTTTCAACATTTTTAGCCATTATTAAATATAAATTAAAACCATGAGATACACATTTATCAGAATAGCCAAACAAAAATGTATAACACCAAATTCTGATAACAATATGTAGGACTGGATTACTAATACATTGGTGATAAGCATATAAAATGATACAGTCACTTAGAAAACAGTTTGGAAGTTTGTTAAAACACTAAATGTGTAACAACTATATAACTCAGAAATTGCACTCAGAGAAATGAAAACACACGTTCACAGAAACACCTATACATGAATGTTTATAGCTGCCTTATTCATAATAGTTAAAATCAAGAAACGATCCAGATTTTTTTTTAATAGATGAATAGTGAAACAAATCTGATACATCCATACCATGGAATATTATTTAGCGATAGAAAAGAACAATCTATTGACACATACAATAAACTGCATAAATTTTCAGAGAATTATACCAAATGAAATTCCAGTAGTTTACATACTGTATGATTTCATTTATATAACATTTTTGAAACAGCATTATGAAAATGGGGAGCAGATTAGTGGTTGCATGGGATTAATGAAAAATGGGAGCTAGAATGAAGTAGTTGTGATTATAAATATGCAAACTAACTGATCTTTGTCATGATAGAAATCTTCTGTATCTTTATCAACATCCATTTCTTGGTTATATCATGCTATAATTTTGCAAGATATTGCCATTGGACAAAAATAGATAAATGTACATATGATCTTTCTGTATTATTTCTTAAAATTGCATGTGAATCTACAATTATCTCAAAATTCAAAAATAATTTTAAAAAATTAATTCTTTTACAACTAAAGAAGTCTTGGGTGTCTGATAATTCATGGACTTCAGGATCATTTCATTGAATTACCACTTAAACTTCACATTGAGCATATCAGAATATTTAATTGAGCATATCAGAATATTTAATTATTTATGAAGGTTTACTATCAATTAAATTGCCTCATAAAATTCTGGATTACATTTATTATCACTGTATCACATACATTTTTTACCCTCTTTGCATTATACAAGGAAGTATGCAAAGACTGTTTTGATTATTGAGAAGGGTAATTAATTAACCTCAAGAAAAAAATGTTTTATGATTATTCATTGATTGTACTGCTGGTTTAGTCACATATGTGGGAAGTGACATGGTTCTCAGCTCTACTCTGTACAACAAACATTCCAAATCAAAATATTAATATATGACTTCAATATGTTCCTGCAGTACTAGCGGCTAAAAATATCTTTATGAAACTATTACAGCATATCTGCCTTAATTTAGGCACTGATTTCAAAATTTTTGTCCTTGTTTTGACTTCATTTAAGCTATATTTGTACACATTTTAATATGAAATATTGGAAATTCAAACATCAATGTTCACATTCACCTCCCCAAATATCAAAGAATAAAATGAGAAAAGTAATACATTTTCTAACTATTTCACAATATGATTATAAGAAATCAATTGGAAAACTGTTGAGAAGACAGTTTTTAAAAGTATATTAATTTATGAGACAGTCTCTTTTATATCATTCTGTAAATATCAGTTTGTTGTAATCTTAGTATAGTACAAATTGTTATTATTCCTGAGCTAAATGAAATTGTAATATTCTTCAGCTTTTTGTCAAGACTAGTTTGTTTTCTTTATTTTGTTTCCCTGGGTGATCAGATCCACACATTAGGTTTTATTTTATTTTATTATTTTATTTTATTTTATTTTTTAAATTTATTGGGGTGACATTGGTTAATAATTTCATATAGTTTACAAGTGTACAATTCAATAATACATCATCTGTATATTGCATTGTATGTTCACCACCCAAAGTCAAATCTTCTGTCACCATATATTTGACCCCTTTTGCTCTTATTTAACTCTACACCCTTTTCCTCTGATAACCACTAAACTGTGTCTGTGTCTGTGAGTTTTTGTTTGTTACTTTTAGTTTTATAACCCATATATGAGTGAAAATCATATGGTTCTCAACTTTTTCTGTCTGACTTATTTCACTTAGCATGATAATCTCACGATTCATCTATGTTGTTGCAAATGGCAGTATTTCACCTTATGGCTGAGTGATATTCCATTGTATATATGTACCATATCTTTGTTATCCAGTCATCTATCAAGGGACATTTCAGTTGTTTCCATGTCTTGGCTACCATGAATAATGCTGCAATGAACATCAGGGTACATGTATCTTACGGGTATATGTTTTCAAGTTCTTTAGGTAGATGCCCAGAAAATAGATTGCTGGGTCATATAGTAATTCTATTCTTAGTTTTTTGAGGAGACTCTATACTGTTTTCCGTAGTGGCTGTACCAATTTACATTCCCACCAGCAGTATATAAGGGTTTCCCACAACTACTTTTTTTCCCATAACCTCTCCAACATTTGTTATTACTTGTCTTGTTGATAAGCCATTCTAACAGATATGAGGTGGTATCTCACTGTGGTTTTGATTTGCATTTTCCTAAAAAACACTACTTAAATTTTAGATATCTATTGTAAATTAATGACCATCAAGCCTATATCACTAGAACAAACTTTAATGTTTTGACTACATACACGATTTTCTACATATATGTGCATTTGATGAACTCAATATATCTGAAAGTGCTCTTGTTTTTCATTTTAAATTCTATTTTTTTCTGATTCTTTATCTCATTTTATAGCATCACTATCCAGTACTTTGTTTAGCTAGAAACTTGAGAGATATCTTTGAGGTTTCTCTTTTCTTACTTCCCGTATTCTAACAGTTACTAAATCTCATTATTTTCCCTTAACATTTTTTGCTTTTAGCCATTGACTTTTCTTTATCCCTGTCATTTTGGCTCATTCTTTATTATCTGGACTCTTGTAATAGCCTGCCACTTTTTGTCTGTTAGCTCACTCTAAAGCCCCTACATAAAATACATGAATAGCTCTACATTGACCGAAGAATAACATTCAACATTAACAGAGCATGCAATGTCCTTTCTAATCTATATTACTCTATCCTAGTCACAAATTCCCCTCTCAGTGACTCAATACTTGTTTTTGTGCTTCTGTGGTTTGAGTCACTTCTACCAATGTTCTCTCTCGCACCCATGATATGCCTTCTCTACCTTGTTTTCTTGACTATTTATCATTTAGGGATTATCACATCAAAAATATTACTTCCCAAGATGCACCTTTCCTAACACTTTCACAATGAATTATGTGTCCTTCTTTTGTGACCCATTCACATTTTCACTTGCCACAAATATTTTCACCCTATTTTGAATGTTTACTTAGTTGTCTGACTGGCACTTTAATCAGATTGTGGCAAGGGTTGTGTTTTATTCACAACCATATTTCAAATTCCTAGCAGATTGTCTGCCACAACTAGGAATTCAACAATTGTTGAATGATCAAATAAATGAATGAATACACAGATAAATTAATTTGATTGGAAAAATCTTCGAATTATCTTTCTATAGCCTTCTTGATATTGAAGGGAATCAAAAGATACTTTTTCACTTAGATTCCTGAACCAAAGCCCACTTCATACTTTTCTTTTTCTTAGCAAAAGGAATTTAACTCACAATGTTTATATGTGAAATCAGTTTTGAGCACATCTCTTCCCAATGAACACTTCAGTGTATCATGTGAAGAACATTTTCAATGATTTCACACTTCCCTTAACCCTCACTGCCATTCCTGAGTAGCTATGAACTTAGAAAGTCTGGCTTTTTCTTCTTAAAGAAGATTGTCCTGTAGGAATCACATGTTTTTATCAAGTTTGGAGGTGAATACTTTATTCATCAGGCATTTTAACATTGTTTTTTCAAGTTATTTCTAAGTGCTTGCATTCAACAAATGGTCTTAGAAGTGATGTTCAAAATACACCAGTTTCCGTCCTCTTCCTAGGTAAGGATTTATTGATTTGGCGTGTTAGTTCAGGTGCTCTGCAATGCAGATATAAAAATGCGATAAGATAATAAACATCTGTGAAAAACAAAGAGGCAGGGTAGCCAGGGGTAGGCAAGGAGAGTGCATTGACTGCCAGCAGATGTGACAACTGTGAGAAAAGAGGGTAGAGGGAGGTAAATTGCATAGGTTGAGTCAGACTCCTGTATAATTCTAATGAAATTTTGATCAGGTTGATGGAATGTCCTTAAGCCAGAGGCTCCTATTGGAGTACTTAATATCCCCACTATGCATAGAAATTGGCAGGTGGAAATATGGCCTCGGCACAGACATAGTGGTGGACTTTGATAGGCAGCAGCTGAGACTGTCAGTCAACTATGCTCTCTGCAGCAGGCTATCTGTTAACCACATTTGCATGGTTGCCACACTTGGGTCTGAGCAGAGTATATAGAATTATGCCTTTCAGGACAATTAATCTTGACAATTATATACAACATTTTTATTCTCCAGGAAAATACAACTACTTGTAATCATATTTGGTCATCAAGCATAATGTGGGAAAGTATCACACTTAAAGAATGCAGTCATCATTTTCTTTTAATTTTCACCATCACTTTTAACAGAGTATGATTTATAAATATTTGTCTGAAATATTCCTGTATATATTTTAAAGGAGTTGAAGTAATCATCATTACTCAAATATTATTTCTTCTCATATTTGCATTTCATGCCTTTGATTAAAAAAAAATCTAACAATTGTTCATTTAAATGACCCAAAATTCCAAATTTAATAATTAAGGTCTTTTATAGATAACAGACCTCACCAATATTTTGACATAACTAAATCCCTTGAATTACTCATTATAGAAATTGAAGTGGTGTACGCGACTGGGAAACACTCTAGTAGTAAACAGCTTACATTTTAGAGTCAGAATTGGATTAGATCTCTGGCACTTCTCATAAGTAATTTCATTGTCTATTAAATTGGAACTTTGCAAGATTTCGAGAATCATTTGAGATAAATTTTGTAAAGGATTTAGTGCAGTGTTGAGCATCTAAGAGGTACTCAAAATGTGTGCACTTAAGAGTTCAAGTATGGTCATCTGTCTTATTAAGGTACTTTATTAATTTATAAGTTAATATTTGTAGAAGTTAATATATCTCAAAAACATTAGTGAAAATTCTAATTTAAACAATATCTTAATCTATTTCCTTAATTGCTAATTTATTGCTAATCTATTTCTTAATTGCTTTTAATAGCGCATATTGAAGATTACATATGAAAGTGAACATAGAATAAATTATCTAAGTATGTATGTATGTATCTATTATCTATCATCTATCTATCTATCATCTATCATCATCATTTATTAAGTTTATAGTATGTAAGAGGCATTCAAAAAATATTAGCTATGGTCATCCTTTTTGTTCTCATTGTAATAATCCTCATCTTTGTCTTCTTTTGTCATCATCATCAGTATTATTGAGTTTCATGAGGGATACTTTGTATCATGTAGCAAAATAACTACCAGGTAGAAAAGGGTCATTAACATTTGTTGTATGTGTGACACCGGCCCTGAGAACAAACATAATTATTAGGGTTCATGAAGATTGAGTTACCATTTGAAAAAACTGTATTAGAAAGTGAAACAGAAGGCAACTGCTTTCTAATTCTTTTTTATTCTTTTCCCCTTTCATTATGTTTAATGAAAAACCTAAACAAATCATATGACACAAGTTGAAAACAAAAAGGACCAAATGGAAGTTTAAGATAGACCTGAGTGGAGTCTTGATATGTTCTACTCATTGCTTATTTAGTATACTGTCAATTCCTTTACTTTGTAAGGGGTAATAATATAAGAAAAAGAAATATATTAAAATGAAACAATGTTGAGAAAACAAAATAATTAATTGTCAATTTGAGATGACTTGAGAGAAATTAAAGCATTTAAATTCAATGAAATTAAAGCAATGAAATTAAAGTAATCAAATTCAAATGAACAGAACATAAAAGCCCCAAATGTGCTTTAAAAGGCACAACCCCCTATGTACATTTGATATAATTACTGCTAATTTTAACATATTGTAGAAATAGTTATCATGAGTAGTACAGATCATAAGTAGGAAAGTATGTAATATAAACTTGTATTTAAATTTTCTTTTTTGACAGTTAGTTCTCTCAGTGATGGTGATTGGTTGAGGAGACAGAGAAATGTTGGTATCCTGAAATGCCCTTAATAAAAATATTTAAGTGTAAAGTAAAGACCATAAAATTTTCTGTTCACATTCTCTTTTGCCTATTGGTAGATATTTTTGTTCTTACCAGATTGCAATGAAATAGAAACAACAAAGAAAAAACTATGTTTATAAGTGTAGTATCACAGAATTTAGTACAAGGGGTAAACATAGTATGTGTAGCTTCTTTAATTTACTTGCTATTATAATTTTTTAAGTTAACCATTTTATGACGATCAATTATTCTTAACAACGATAGCTTGTTTTATTTTTTTTATGTGAGTAGAATAAATTAACCAAATTCTCCCAGCCAAGGAGGAGGGTCACTCAGCAGTGACCACACAGTTTTATCTTATTTCATTGCATAAAATGGTTGTGATACTGTTCTCTTATGTTACATTTGAGGAATTTGTTTCCTCTATTAAGTAAGGAACTGTGTTTCTCTATTTCCACTAAATAGAGAACTGGGGTTCTGAATTTCCTTTCTCTATTCTCTACTAGGTTGTGGATATAGCCATTGTTTTACTTTGATAAAACAATTATTCCATTTATGTAAAACAATTATTCCATTATTCCATTATTCCATTATGGATGCTGTTGATGTCCAGACTCCATTGTCATTAAAAGCTTTCCAACAAAATGTGATTGATTTATATTAAGGCTTTCATTCACTCTGTTCTACATAGTTCATAATCAGAACTGCGAAATATTTTATACTAGTTAATATGCACATATATGAAATTAATTCTAATTTAGTGCTCTAATAATTTATTTGTTATATTTTATTAACTATAGTGTGGTGTTACTGAAAGAGTGGTCAAGATTAAAGCATGTGTAAGAAAAGCAGCCTATTTCAAAATTCACCTTTCCTACTAATTCATTTAGATGAATTAACTCTGCTTGTGAAACTAGGGCCCAGAAAGGTGAAATTTAATATATACCCACTGTAATTCTGAGAGCCACTATCATAACTTCTAGCTAATATTATCCAAGGAAAATTAAATCATTTTTACCTTTGGCTCCAGTTATTAATGTTAAGGTAATTGCCTTTGAATTAAATTTTATAGTTTAGGTGGAAACTGACCAAATGCAAACAAACAGACAAAACAGAAACAGACACACTGGGCACATCACAGCTCAGCATGTTCCTCTTCTCCAGATCTCAAAAGATTGCAATAGGCACCTAGACAAAGCTGCATTAGTTACTGGGAATTTTGGAGAAAAATATACTTTCAAACCTATTCATGTTGTTGGCAGAAATTAGTTCCCTGTGATTACCTTGCTGTCCATCCACCACTATTAGTTCCTAGAGGCCTGTCCCTGGCCTCTCCATGTGGCTCCATACATCTCAGAGCCAGGAGGAGTTTTGAATTCATTGGAATATGTGGGTTTGATAAATGTGCGTTGACTCTTCTCATACTTTCTCAAACTTCCCCTTCTGCCACATCCCTGTGCTTTTCTAGAGAAAGCTCTGGGCTTTTAATGACTCTCGAGATTACATTGAACCAAATTATGTAATCCAGGATAATCTCTTTAAGATCTTTAACTTTAATTATATAAGCAATATTTCTTCTGCCATTTTATGTAACATATTCCCGGGTTCTAGAGATTTTGAAGTGGATGTCTTTGGGTAAACATTTTTCTGTCTACCACATTCCAAATCAAAATTATTTAAAATAAGTTTGCTGCATTTATTGTTAAGTCATTAAATAGAGCCCAACTTGCATCAGCTTCTTCTGTAGTTTTTGCTTTAAGCCTACACATACCTTCTTTTTATTTTTGAGTTTTTCTTTAGCAATAAAGATTATACTATATTTGGCTTTATTTGGTTTAGTATTTGGTAGAGCATAGGGCTCTTTTTCTTCATACTAGTGCAATATTTCTCAAAAGAGTATCTCTTTCTCATAGAATAAGAATTAGACATGGAAATATTAAGCTTCCATTTTGTTGAGAGTTGTCATATTTTCCTCTGGTGATAACAACAATCAGATCCATTTCCTCTTTCTTCTATTACGTGAAGAGAAAAAAAGCGTTTTTGTCTGGTTCCCCCCAACCCTGGCTTTTGTGTAAAAAATGTTTATTAAGCACTTTGTCTAGCCAAGCACTGTATAGAGCACCGGAGATGCATATTTTAAAGATGCAATTGCCGTATTGAAGGTGCTTTACCTAAACAGGGAGAATTTAAGATTGATGTCATTCCTCTTGTCAATACTTTAAAACCTAAATTCTTATGAATGTAACAGAAATGGGTGTGTGAAAGTTTATTTCCACCTTTTTGCACAATTTCCTCACTTCTCTTAGATTTTAACTGATTTCATCTAATCATAAACAAACTTTGAGAGAGAAACTATAAATTCTGTAAACTCTTCTAGCATTGATGGAATATTTTTTGGATTAAACATTGCAGTATACCATATAAATATTTCATTAAAATAGTTATTCTCAGTTTGACTTGGAAGAGTTTTAATTCACTGGGATATGTGGGTTTGATAAATGTGAAGATTATTTTAATGAAATCATTAAAGGGCATTCTTATTCAATTTCCAATTTTAAATTACAAGCACCTTTACAGGCACCATTAAATACAGCCATATTGCATTTACCGAGCATAATTTGTTTTTCATTATCAACTCATTTGTTCCCCACATCAACCATTGAGGAGAAGACAGTAGATTGTGAGGTGTTGCTTTTCCAATTCTAATATGCAGAGGAATCACCTGGGGATCTGTTTAAAATGCAGATTCCAAATCAGTAGGTCTGGGGTCTAGAGAGCTTTTCTGCACATCTAACAAGCTCCTCAGTCATGCTGATATTGTTCCTCCAGGGACCATACTTTGAAAAAGCAAAGCCCTAAAACATCACATTAAACTCAGAGTCTGGAAATTGTAAACTTTAGCCTCAGCTCTCATTATTCATTTGATGACCTAAAGCAAATTACCTTACCCGTGGGCTAAGTCATTTCATTTATAGAGAAAAAGTATTTGAGTTATTATTCTGCGATTTATTTTTATTAAGAAACTTCTGATCACTGAGGTACAGATATTTCTCACATTCACACAAGTAGTGACAACTCTTATTTTTAGACTTTAGTTTTTCTGATGGCAAGTTGAAGCTTTCACTTTACCATACCAACAACAGGACTTGAACCCATTTATAGAGAGCATTGAAAATAAGAGAAATCATGCAGAGCTATTTTACAAGATACCTTGAGAAATTTTAGTAAATTGGAGTGTTATTACTTTAATGGATTTTATATTTTTCATGCTATACCAATAGTTTTCTCTCTATTTTATTCATTTTTGCTATTCATTACTTTTATTCCACAGCCCTTTCTCCTACTTTTAAACAACCCTTGACCAAGTGATAGCAGTTCCTTTAAGCAAAACTATTATTCACAGCAGTCTTACATCAATGCCAGCTGTGATTTCATTTTATATTGAATCACCGTAATTCCTGAAACACTTTATGAAGTTGTTGTTTTGCAACCCTTATTTAAACTTATATTTTCATGAAATAATGGTAGATAGAAACCATATTCATCTACGTTTTTCTGTTTTTCATTTTTGTAACTAAAGTTGGGCTTGCAGATGTAAACTTATTGGCATGACTTCATTGATTAATAGAAGCCTCCTTCCAAAGCAAGTGTGGATAAAAATCTGAATATACTTACTTGCAGGTGTATTGCATATCTCACCAGCAGTGTTGCAGTTATTGCCTCTTCTTCTACACAACATTGTTTGGGCATGGATAGACAGGTGCACTTGGGCATAGGACCAAATCTACCCCAAAACACAAGTGACCAGTGTGCTTCTAGATATTTAGGCCAACTGGTAGTTTTTTATTGACTGCAGATGGTTACTGACTACATAATAAAAAGCTTCCAGTTGACTGACTACATTCTTAAACAACCCTAAAGTTAGTTTTTCATAGCTGGGAGCTCTAATTTGTACTCAAATGTAGCAGGATAAATATGAGCCCACATGATGGCCTTATAGCCAGATGTGCCCTTGAAGTGAATGGAGATTTCAAGCCTCATTTACTGCCTTAGGCTGATTTTGATATTTTAAGAACCCAAAGAAATGAGACAATTTCAACTCTACTCATCTCTCCCTGAGGCCTTTCCAGGTTTGTAAATATGTGCTTCCTGGGGCTAAGTTGAAAGCATTGAAGGAGACTCAGTCAAAATATAATGTAAACTATTTTATATTCAGAACATTTCTTACCATTGTCTTGGCTGAGGTGCCAGGTACCTTTTAAAATATGGCACATGTGTTTTAGGTGTCAGCTATACTATACTAAGCTACTTGATGGGGGGACATACACATATACACATAAACACACATATACACACATTAATATATGTTTTATTCTCCAGTGTTCTATAATTATTATGAGAGTCCATAAGAATAAATATAGAGTAAGGAAAAGTGTCATCATAATTTTAAGACCATAAGAAAAACACTATTAAATAATCTAGATCAGAGTGGGCAATACTCTTTCTGATATGGGGATGAGGATGGGGAGAGGAGTACAGAAAAAGGGTCTTGGCCTTTGCCTTTATTGTTACATATTCAATGTCTGGCCTGTAGTACCCATTCAATAAACATAACTTTAATGAACGACTGAATGAATTGGTAAACATCTTCCAATTTTTACCATTCTGGGTCATTTTGAACTCCAGTGTTGCCTCTACGGCATGGTGTGGGCGAATGGCACAAAAGTTCAGCTAGCATTTTTCCTCGATTCTTCCCACTGACACAGCAAAGAATTACAGGTCAGCGAGATTTAGAAAAAGATTTATTAAAGGTATTTTTAGAAGGAGACAGGTCACACTGAGGAAGGCTGTAGCCCTTGGAATTTGGGAGGTGAAAAGATAAAAGATAAGACAGAGTACACTCCAAGGGAGGAGCGGGTCTTCAGCAAAGAGAGCTATAATCCCACAGAAGTGAGAAGGTCTGTGTTATATTTGGGCCATGATGAGTAGTTACAAAGGTATTCCTAGATGATTGGCATGTGAGGTCATTTTGATTGACACTTGTCTGCTATATAACTCTTTCCATAGTGCACATGTGCTTACCCAGAATTGTTATAATTAGAATCGTGAACTTCTAGGCATAAACATGGTATTATAATGATGACATAATGAGGCTGAGGTTGTGGGCAGGTTAGTGTAGTACCTTCTACACAAGCGTCTGTGGCCAGATAAAAACCAGCTAAACGTTATGGCTCTCCTGTCCTTTGTCTCTCAGGGTGGAGGAGGGATTTTTTAATTACCCTTGGGGTGTTCTTTGGACAGTCTCTGGGCTGGGCCTCCATTCCTTTGTTGCTCTGTTGCTCATGTCTGAATAGCTACCTAACACAATGATATTAGTTAAATATATATGTATGTATGTGCGTGTATATAAGAGAAAACTAACAGCCTTATCCTGTTTTATTCATACCACATTTTCAAAAGTAAAAAACCTGCAATTATGTAATTTGAACTGTATCTAGTTAAAAAAATGCCATAGATTCCAAATAGTCAATAATTCAGTGTGCATCAGACAATACACTATTTCGTTTTCAATGCCGCAACTTCTGTCTTCCTGATATGCTGAAAAAGAGGTGGATAGGGAGTAAAAAGATTATTCATATTAAAATAATCCTTTGTTTTCAAATAATAAAGTAGATATTTTTTTTTCTCAGTTTTCCAGAAGTAGACTATATGGTTAAAGTAATAAATATTTTTGAAATAAAAACACAAGTTTACGAGATAAAATATTTATATTGGAATAGAAGTGAAATGGAAAAAAAAGCCTAGAAATACTATAAAATGATAAATAATTTTTTTAATTGGAGAAAAAAGTATTATAATCTGTCTTTTTATAGAATAAATTCTAGATTAAGGAGAAGTGGTCAGGAGTCATTAATAATCTGGAAGTATCAATATGCATAAAATAGTGGCAAAGAATATAAAATAAACATCTGATATAAAAAGAGAAATGTTAACTTTAAATATAAAGCATTACATGTAAAATAATTTTAAGAATTGAATATATGAAACAAATTTTAAAATTGAAATTAAAATATATTCTCTAAAATAGGGTTTTAGAAAGAAATTATATTTTATATGTATCTTCTAGAAAGAGTAAATCAAATCAAAATATCAAAACCATTGAATATTAATAAAAAATTTAGTTGAAGTTCTTTAAGTATATGTCATAACATTTTTTTACTAAGTTTGAAGTAGTATTCAATATCACACATATTGATATTAGCTAACAAAATTAGCTAGTGAAATTCTTGACAACTTGCTTACCCAGATAGTAATTAAAATTATATGCTAAATCTTTAACCACAAGGAGCATATAAATATAATGAAAGATATTATTGGCTTTAAAAATATTGCTTTCTAAGATATAAAGTCTTTTAGATAATATAATATGTAATAATTGGGAAATTAAGACCCATTAAACATATGGTATGCCTGAGTCAAAACAAAATTATGTAAAATATCCAGAAGCAGAGCCATAAAAAGAAATACATTCATTTAAAGAAAATTAATGTCACAATGACTGTAATGAATATATAGGTAAACAATTGATTTTCTAGCATTTATTTTTGACAAATTAAAATATGAAACAAAATATGTAATATATGAAATAGTTTTAATTTTTATCTGATATGCCAATTATCTTCATGTAGCTTAAGCACTAAATTTCTAAATATAATGTATTTGCATATATTAATTGCATTTTATTAAATCGGTGTGACAGGTAATTTCTAACATGGCCGACTTATCTCCACTTCCTAATACTAACTCCTTTGGAGTGTGGAACCATGACTTGCTTCTAGTTAATACAATACTACAAAAGTAGGATGTCACTTCTGTCATTACATTACATGAGCAGGTTACCCCAGTGGGGATTCCTACATGGCAAGGAACTAAGGACTGCCTCTAGCCAACACCCAGCAAAGAGCTAAAGCCCTTCATCTATCAATCCATGAGGAATTGAATCCTGACAATAACACAAACTTGAAAGTAAATTCTCCCCTAGTCAGGCCTTTAGTCCTAAATCCTTAATTGCATTCTTATTAAAGACCCTGGAGCAGAAAACCCAGCTGAGCTGTGCCTAGATGGAAACTGAGCCATGAAAATTGTGAAATAACAAATATGTGTTGTTTCAAGCTGCTAAGTTTGTGGTGATTTATTATACAGCAATGGAAAAATAATATGTTTAGCCTATTAATGACACAATGATTAATTTATAATGACATATCAATGATGACTATTAATTTCACAAATGTAAGAATAGATAGCATTAGAAATGCTAAGATGTCATGATGTTTCTATTTATTTTTTTTCATTTACTCAGTCCAGGTTTATTGAAGTATAATTTAAATACAGTAAAATTTACCCTTTTTTAGATGTACAGATTGATGAGTTTTGACAAGTGTGGACAGTTGTGTAACCACAACACAGTCAAGATATAGAATATTTCCATCATCCCCAATTTAATATTTCTTTAGAACACCTGGCTATTTTATTGTTAGTAGAAGAATAATGTTATCTTGCAGCTTTCTTTATCCTAAGTGAAATCAAAACCTATGGTTACTTCTATCTCTGTATTCCACAATTTTTTTAAAAAAAAAGGTAAAAATAAATAAGTAATTCAATGTGATAAAAATTTAGTTTAATAAAAGATATTGGAGAACTTTCCTAAATTTGATCAACTCACTTAAAATTAGCATGAGATCTTCATTCTTTGGAGAAAATAGCTTTCTACATATCACCAAGGAAACAAAACCAAGAGTATGGCATTGGTAAAAGGTGAAATTTGACCTTCTAAAACCATTTATGTAGAAATGCTGTCTCTTTCCATAACACACACACACACACACACACACACACACACACGCAAAATTATAAACATTTCTATAAAATAATAAAGCTGACTTTCATTTGTAGAATCTGTCATTAATATATGATTTGTAAAGATTATTTCCCTGAGTTGGCAAAATGCTTTAGCTACACCAAAACAAATATATTTCCTCTGTAGTGATAAAAACAACAGGATCTGTTATAAATTAGTTGCAATTACTATCTGGACCTCTTGGACAAATTAATTTTCACCATTATAAGGAAATTTTTTTTTATTTTGTATGATTCTTTTCCTCCTTGTAAAAAAGAAATGCCAGACTATAGATGTATGTACATATGAATTTCCCCTTCAGATGTTAAAGCTCAATTTTCTTGAATTATATTCCCTAAGCAGAAACATCATTTTATGTGGAAGAATTTGCTGCTCCTCAGGCAAATTATCCAATATTGGGGGATCTATATAATAATTTACTTGGTCGGTCAAACAAGTGTGTTTATACATTATGTAATCGATTATCAATAAATGAAAAAAATGTGTAGCTCTAACTTACAATCAATTGAGAAAATATTTTTTTAAATAGGGGCATATATTTGAATTATTATGAAGAGAACCAATATAGAAATACCTGTTAAATATTATGCTACACAAGACAAGTGCAGTGAGTTGTATTATTTTGCTCAATTCAGTCAACTGCATAGCTCTCAAACTATAGAAAACTCATACTAAATGCAACTCAATCTTTTTTGCCTTTAAAGAATGTGATCTTGAATCCCTTCCTCTGTGATTACATTCTCTGGTTTCTGAGAGTACAGGTGATGCTAAAATCACTGAGTAGACATCTGTAACCTTATCAGAAGGAAGCAGAATAGAATTTACTGGAAAATATATAGAAACAGGAATAATGGTAGTGGTGGTATTGTAAAATTTAGAAAAGAATTTCAGAGATACAATGCTCTTTTGGCTTCAGTTTATTCTTGCAATGTGAATGTCATCAGCTTCCACAACTAGTTTATCTTAGGTATGGAAATCTGAAAGTGATTTATATGCAAAAATTTTTTTAAAGTATATCTTTTATTTAGCCATCAATGCTTATTGAGCTCTATCATTGAAAATGAAGATATATTTAACATGTGCTGTCTGATAAATAGTGAATCAGAACCGATATAATTGCCTATAAACTGAATATCACCATTTAAATAAAATATTCCATTTGTTTCTTTTCCTTTAAAATTATTTTCTTCCCTTTGAAGAAAGGAAATTGTGACAATGAAAAAATAAATGATCAGTACTTCTTAAGCAGGTTAAAAAGCTTCTTTAAAGCAGTTTGTAATTGCAAACATTTTATAACCATAGTTTTCTTTTATTTTCTTAAATAAGAAACATCAACAGTAATAATAGATAAGTAATAATAATAATAGCTAATACTTTTTGTTTCAGGCATTGTATGAAGGAACTAATTTCATCCTAATAAAGTAAACTTTTATCCGCATTTCATGGATGAGGAATCTGAAGCACACAGAGGATATATAATTCCAGTGGTTCTATGGGCCTTCAGCCCAGTAATTGTGACCAGTGGGATTCAAGAGCAAGCAGTCTAGTTCTAGAGCCAATATCCTTAATCTTTATAAAATTTGTATGAACAAATAATTATTCAAAATGACATGATAGGGCTACTCATTTCTATTAGAAAATATTTTTGAAATAGAAAAACGTACTACTTAGTAAACTTTTTACAACCTATGCTTCTGTCTTCATAATAGTCAATTAAATTGATTCAAATGTTAGTGTTATAGTTGACTAAATATCTACACTCCTCTAAATTTAATCTCTAATTTCATTAAGAACATTTTCTTATTTGTTCTTTCAAGAACATTTTCTTATTTTTCTTTCATTAAGAACATTATATTTTCTTAATAAAGCATATCAATTTTTGATAATTGTTCTACCTTGAGGCTACACGATTATTATAGCTTTTACGGGTTTATTGAAACCTGTGATTAGGAAAGCCAAAGTATTTTGAAACATCCTATTCATATTATTAGCAAAACTGAGAGATATCAGATGGCATTTATATCTAGTGAACAAGTTGAAGATCAAACTATAAAATACTGACCAGCCCTCTTTTCCGGAGTCTTTATAATGCTCCTGCTGGGCATCTGTGTTAAGGACTTTGAGGCTGCTGTGAGGACCGATGGCCAAAATGTTAAATTGGCAATTTAAAATTATATGTTGATTCCCTTTGTGAATATTTGCGGCTTCAACTTCCAGTTTTAATTTACTTCACTGAGCAATTCCCCCATTAAGAACTCAGTAATTGTTAGACCACTGTAATAAAACCTTCAAACATTTTGCCTCCAAATGTAATATTTATTTCAAATAAACTTTTGGTATGGAAACCATATTAATCTATGTGCTATAAAATGTTAGACAGGTAATTAAATCATTTTAACTCCCTGTGAACCTCCACTAGCATAAACAAAGTAAGCAGGAAAACTATCTAATTAATTAAATAGATGTGGGAAGAAATTGCTATATATTTTATATAAAATACATACATAAAATATATATAGTACCTACATACATACATATATATAATTAATTTTGCCAAAGAAAAGGCATTTTGTTGACGCAGACTATATTAATTTGTATGTATGTATACATATTTATTTAACAAAGGTAGCATATGACAAAAAAAATATAACCCAGAGGCATACATTCTGGCTACAACAATTCTGCTATGTTGGTGTAAGAAAGTTGTAACAATGCACCTCTGTACATCAGGAAAGGATAGTAACTCATACTATTTTCCATTCTTCCATTTTCAGTCAACTCTTACATAGAAAGTGAATGTTCTTAAATCTAACTAATTATCAACTTTTCTAATATTTTTATTAGCTTTCTTGGAGGTTTGAAAAACATTTTTGGTGTATAAGTTACTAAATAGCATATTTACATGAGCAGTGTTAACTGCATATTGAATCAAAACAATGATAGTCAAAAAAAAGGCACCTTTTCTGAGCTTTTTTCGGTTTTCAAACTATTGTGTCACTGATTGATTTTTCTAATTTTTTTATATACCAGTTTTCCTTTTACTATCCTCTATATTTCCATCTCTTTTTCTCCCTATGGAATTATATTGAATTATTTCTATTCTGCTGTTAATTCTATGCTTTTCTTTTTTTATTTTTCTTTTTTATATCAGTGATGGGACTATTCAAAGGAAAAAATTCTCTAACTAATTCTTTTGATTTGAGTTCATTAGGAGATGATTGAAACATATCAATAACGAAAAAGTCAAATAACTGATGCACTTAATTACTTTCCATTGTTAGAATTAAAGTATATTTTTAGTCACTTCTGCAGGTTTTTCCATTGTCCCTTTCATTTTACTTTGGCGAATTTCTTAACCTTGATTCTTCTTTCCTTTTTAATGGGAGGAGAATGGCAACCAATACATTCACCACAAAGATTGCTGATTTGAGATTTTTTTCCTTATATCCATGATGGCATTTCCTTATATTCATTATAATTCATTTGCAAAATTCCAATCTGTCTACTCTTTATTTTTCATATTATTCTAAAAAGAGCTTAAAAATATTTTGAGATAATTCAAGAATATTGGCTATTGTTATGAAGCTTCACACACCAGCCTAAATGTATTATATCTTTCATCATCTTTGCTATCAGTGGCAAATCGATTCTGAAGTTTTTCTTAAGTTTTCTGACCTCTTCAATCAAAGATTTATTATATTAATAGTGCAATCACCTCCATAGGGCAGGAGTTCAAAACATCAAGTATAAATTCCACTTTATGATGATACATTTTTACCATTTTGCAGTAGTATTTGCTGAAGAAATCTTTTTTCTGCCCTTTATTGATTCCACTGCACCTACTACCATTGAAACCTTACCATCAAAGAAGTTACATAAAATGTAACTATTATATATCAATACAAACAAGTTTCTTTTTCCTTGACAGATCAAATGTGAGACCTTCAAAGAGTAAACACATCGAATTAAATAAAACAGTTAAGAAACATAGGGACATACAAAGTTCATGATCTAAAAGGAAAATAAATCTATTATCTCCAAAATCAGTGCTGTAGAGTAATTTTTGGACTTAAAAAGACTTGTATGACTCTTGTTATACTGTTCTTTATACATGAATTATTTAAAAGATTTATAATATGCCTCATGAATTCTGCATGCCAAAGTTCAGATAAATCCAATGTGATATGAGCAGAAATGATCAGCTATATATAACAAGAAATTTTTGAAGTCTGAAATAAAGAATATATTTGAATATGTATAGAAAGATTTATATGTTTAATCCACTAAAATTAGAATAGTCTTGGTGTGCACCTATACTTTTATTATTGCCTCCGAATTATGAGAGCACCAACTGGCCTTGTTTTCTTGCTATTGACTCAATTTTTCATCACACGCCAGCTGATGCTTTAGTCTGTAAGTAGAACAGATTACTTCTAATGTACAGATAGGACATAGGGTGGTGCTTCAGCTTGAGATAGTTCATAAACAAAACATCTCTTCTCTTTAATTGTTAGACTCAACGCTCCATAAATTAACTTACTTAAGTTTAAATGGCATCAAACACTTCCTAAATGTAGTTAGCAAACTACATTTACATATACAGTACATTTGTAGTGGCCACTCTGCATTTGTTCCTGACCAAACCCAAAATAACCTTTTTGAAACGAAGGTAATGTCCACCTTATACTTCAATAACTTTTAATTGTTCCTACTTAAGATTCATGGCATCTGCCACGATATTGGTATTCTGGTTAAATCTTACTTCATCACTTAAAGTCTGCCTTACTAGCCCAATAGTTTGTAGCAACCAGGGTGAATTCAAACCTCCATGTAGACAAATATCTCTATTTCCTAGCCTTTGATTTCTTTGATCCTCAGGTTATTGTTTGCATGGCCATATCTGAATATTATTATTATTGGCAACTGTTTTAGTCCGATATCTTCAACTCAAACATCTTATTACCTAAGTGCTACTATGCATCTAATTCTCACTCTGTTTCCATTATACCCTACTTACTAACCTCATTAAATATCATTTATTTTGGGGGGGGGCTTTAAATTTCTCCTAATATGTCAGTACCATGTTTAAAAATCCAGTCTGTTAGTGTTTATTAACAGGAAAGTTTAAGTCACTTATATATATTGTCATTTCTGATATATTTGGACCTTTTTTTCTGTTATTTTGTGTTTTGTGTACTGTTTATTTTGTATTTTTTTCCAGCCTTACCTTCTTCTAGATACATCAGGTTTTCTTTCTTCTTCTTCTTTTTATAAACACTATATTTCAGTTGTTATTTGTTTATTATAAATTACTAATGTGCATACTTGACTATAATAAAGTGAATTTTAATCAACATACTTATCACCTGAACAAAAAAAAACAATAAAATATTTTATCTCAGATCTTCTCCTTTGGTATTTAGTATTATCTTTTGTTTAGGTTTTTGTCTCTGACCTAATTTTAAAATTTTCTGAAACTTATCGTTAATCATTTTTTAGCAAGTGAGTAAAACATTAGCAAATATATTTACTAATTCCCTAACTTGACACTTATTTTTCTTGCATTTGACTTGTTTTCTGTGAAAATCATCCCATTATAGTTTTTCTTTATGAAATTCTGTATGTAATCTAAAAGTTATCTTTTTCTTATTTTCGTATGATAAACTAGATGGACACAAAAGTCTAGTGACAGCTAGATTTTTCCTTCAGATATTTTGAACATGTTAATTACTTGTCTTCAGGCACCTACTCTTGTTAATGAAAATCTGTCAATCTATTGAAGTTCTTTTCATTTTTTTTAAAGTTAATGTTCTACACTCTCTCTATGTAATATATAGGTAAGGACTGGACTTATTGAATTGTGTGAATTCTTTATATATTTTGGGTATTAAGCCCTTATAGGATATATCCCATTCAGTAGGTTGCCTTTTTGTTTTGTTGATAGTTTCCTTTGCTGTGCAAAGAGTGAAAAAGGTAAAGGTAATTAAGAACTACAAACTGCCAGTTATAAATCATGAGGATATAATGCACAATGCAGGGAATATAGTCAATAATATTGTAAAAACTATATGAAATGACAGGTGGTTACTAACTTAACATGGTGATCACTTTATAAATTCCAATCACTGTGTTATATACCTGAAACTAATATAATATTGTATGTCAATTATAATTTTAAAATAAATTAATTAAAAAACAAAATTATAATATCATCTAATTCATCTGTTTTTTTCCTAAGTTCTGTACCTGGCCCATGCCTCTTTTACTGTTACTATTTTAAAGTAGCTCAGGAACCACTGATTTTGATAAGATTTTCTTCTTTTTTTGATCTCTTATTTATGCTCTTATCTCTATTATCTGAAGTCATGAAGCTCAGAGATTTGATTTCAGAAAACTCTCCTTGTCCCTTTGTCTCCCTATTTCTAGTTCTTATATTTTTCTCTCTCTCTCCACAAAAACACATATACAAACAGAATACAGAGTACAAAGTATGGATAAATCTCAAGGAACAGGGCAGTATCATAGAATTACTAAGAATACACACCTTTTATATTTCAAGCCTGAATGGGGTTCAGAGACAGCAATAGTTATGTGTACTTTGGAGAAGGACCTGAGTTAGGGCTACCTTTTAAATAGAACCATCCAGTTTTTAGCAACCCTTAATAGAAGGCAAGGGAATGATTGCTTTGACTTTACTTTCCTATTTAACTCTCATTTCCTGTCTGTGCTCCAATTAGCTAGCCTGCATCTTTCAGAAACCATAGAACAACAGATCCCAGTGACGTAGTCCTTATAGTTACAAAGCAGATATTGAATCTTATATGGAAATCTAGAGGAGCAAATGAAAGATATCTGATACAGTAAAAAATTATTCAAATGAATGAATGAATATTTTCAACACTAACTTCTCAGTATTCAAACAATTCACCAAATTTAAAATAAAACTGTAATAGTTTTAACTTTTATTATAATTATCCAACATATTTGTTGACAAATATTTATTACTGGGAAAGGATGTCTATGGTATATATTCAGCAATGAACTGATAAACTTCAGACAATAGATGAAAACAATTCCATACAAAATAATAGTCCTTTCATTCTTTCAAAGGTATTGATAATGCTCACTTACTTTGGGAAATTCATCAGGAGAAATTCTACAAAAGTATCTAATCCATGAAAGTCAGGTGATCGAAAGAGCAGAACACCTAAATTAGCTACTTGTTCATCTATGTTAAATATTTTAATAGCATGTTAAATGAAAAAATATATATATAGCTTGTGATATAAATTTTAAATTTTATACAAAAGGTAAATTTATCTCTTTCTTCTTATTCTGTCCCACAACAGGTGCTGTGCTCTAAATAAATTAGTTGCAAATCAAAGATTAAAAGAAAAATGCAACCAAATAAAAAACTTGATTTTAGCTTTATTAATTCTCTGATATTATATTTCACAAAGTTCCAAGATTCATTGTCCACCTAAAGGTTAGACTAGCTATATTTCTTTAGCATCAAGAGGAACAAGTTTCTACATTTTGATTATTGCACTATGACTATGTAAGTAATTAGCATTTGAAGATGGATGAAATTATACTCATGGACATTGAAATTTTTTAAATACTTCTTTTCAATCTAAAATTATTTAAAAATAGAAAGCTTAAAATCAGCAATAACAATTACAAAACCAACTGTCTTAATACTGAATTACCTTTGGTATTATGTAAGTTAAAAACACTATTTGCAAAAGTACAAATCTTCTGACTAAAATGCATTCATTTTGGGAGAAGGCAAACAGAAAAGCAGCAGTTACTAGTTTATTTTTTTAAAATCCCCTTGCAGGAATATTTACTCTAAAAGTCTAGAAAACAGAACAGAAAAAATAAACTAACCACATATAAATTTCAGAAACATTGCTACATATTTGATATGAGGTTCTGGGCTTTAATTTCCTGGTCTTTTGAGAAGAGAAATATATTTGTATCAGATTTTGTGGTGAATTGTTTTTTTGCATGAGACAAAAATGGAATTATATCGGTAACCCTATTTTAGAAAACAATTTGAATAATAATTGACCACGAAATATAATAAAGCAAAAACATCAACTTGGTTGTCAGTGACTTAAATGACTGCCGTCAAAAAAAGACATTTTTTTTGACAGCAGAGTGAAAATATAAATTGTGTTTACATCCACTATACTTTTTTATAATAAAAAATCCTTCAATTCATCTTTTTTTAACCTCCCCAAAATGAATAACTTAAGGAGTTATAGTGAAAAGAACATGGTGATTCCAATTCTATTATTTACGTTTTTTTAACCTGAAACAGGTAGTTTAACAAATAAAAGACTCTATGTCATCCTTTTAAGATTAAAGTAATGAGGTTAAACTTTATTATAGGATTATCAAGTGACTTAAAGGAAAATATATGAGAGCTTTATTATATGAGAACTTTATTATAAAATAAAGTTCTTCATTATAAAATATATGAGAACTTTATTATAGGATTATCAAGTGACTTAAAGGAAAATATATGAGAGCCAGTTATAAACTAAAAGATCAATGTCAGTGTTAATATTGTTACTTCTATATGATTTATAAGAATAACAGCGCTAACATTTTGCCAACAATGCAGAGTGGGAAAAAAATATTATTCACACTTGTGTCCTTCTGACAAGTATCAGGATTAGTTTGGAGATATGTAACCAAGAAATATATAAAATAGTCTAGGTACAGTTGTCCTGAACTTTAACTCCATGATCCGAAGAAGTCCAAAATGCTCTCAGTATTTTATAAATTCTCAAGGACAGGTTTTCAAACTACTGCCTGCTCCTGGCATCTGTGTTCTTGCAAGCAACTCTGTTTCTTGCATTAGCCTGGAAGTAAAATTTATTCCTGTTATTTTTTGGCACACACACACACTCACACCCTCATATCCATACACACTCACGTACAATCCAACCACAGCAAATATTCAGGACAAGAGTTAAATGAACCTTTATGAATCTCATAGATGATTCATACTTCCCACAGCTTTTATCTGCCTCTCTTTTTTCACTCTCTTCATCTCCTTTTTCTTCCCTGGATTCCTTTATCTAAAGGACCAACATTTTGTTGGTTATGGTCAACTCATTGAAAACTTAGGGTTTCCATATTCAATATCATATGTGAATGTAATATATATTATTTATATTTTTTCTTAGATGAATTATGGTGCCAGTAGTTGAGGTAAAATATCTTTTTTCTATAATCATCCAAGTTTTGGTGATGTATTAGCTACCTGATGAATATTCACCTCCATGAGAAAAGCTTGGGTACCATCTTAAACTTAATTGAGATAAGAATTATTTCAAAAATGTTATAAATTATTACTGGCTATAGTAGAATTTCTTATCTAATCTCATTTTAGGTATCAATTTTTCAATTATTATAAATAATTAATAGCTAAAAATAACAACAAAAAATTCCCTTTATGAGTGGTTAAGAATACTATTTAGTTTTATTTGACTTTGTAATGTTATTTCATTCTGTTCTAGGTGTCTCTAAAACATTATAGTATTTTATACCTGTATGTTCGATCCATGTGCTCAGAACTGTCTATTGTAGCTTTCAAGTAAGATTTAGTTAGGAAAACAGAAGCCACTGTAGTTATTTCAAAGATGAAGAATTTTTACATCAAGAAATAAAAGCTTAAAACATGTTGGTAAGGTTAAGAAAGTAACTGTCAGGGAATCTACCATTGAATGCATAAGAAATCAGGAAAGCAGTATAAAGGTTCTTTGAGAAATTAAAAATAGAACTACTATATGATCTAGCAATCTCACTTCTGGATATATATCTTTGGAAACTAGACCATTATCTTGAAGCAATATCTGAACTCATTGCAATATTATTCACAATAGCTGAGTTATGGAAACAACCTGTGTCTGTTAACGGATGAATGGATCAATAAAATGAATTATGTACTGAATATGCAATGGAATGATATTCTGCCTTAAAAAGAAAGGAAACTCTCTTGTTCATGGCAATATGGATGAAGCTGGAGAGCATTATGCTAAGCTTAATAATACAGATAAAAGTATGAAAAATACTGCATGATATCATTTATATGTGGAATTAAAAAAATAAAAGATGAACTCTTGAAGCAATAGAATTGTGGTTGTCAGGGGATGATGGGTAGTGGAAATAGGGAGAAGCTAATAAAAGAGCTCAAACTCCAGTTATAATATGAGGAAGGTCTGAGGGTCTAATGTGTAACATGATGACTATTGTTGATTACACTGTACTTGTACAATTGAAATTTGCTAAGACAGTAGAACTTAAATAATCTCATCAAATAAATAAATAAAACAAATGAGATGATAGATGTGTTAATTAATTCAATGGGTGAAATCCTTTAACAATATGTATATATACCAAGTCATCATATTGTACGCTTTAAATGTTATGATTTTTTTCAATTATACCTCAATAAAGCTGAAAAAAAAAAAAAAGAAGTTTTTTACAGTTACTAAGTGGTGGAGCTGCATTTCAAATTCAGGCATCCAGGATTCAGAATCCATACTTTAACTACTAATCCTAACTGACAGGAACTGTTCTCTCCAATTACATCTTAATGGCTTTACAATATATTATGCTTATAGAATAATGTGAGGCCATTAATTAAATTTTAGGCTGCCATAGAAACATATAGCTTAGGGATAGCCCTTTTTCTGTGAGTTCTAAAGCAATGAAAGGATTGTTTGAGCTGCAACGGTTCATGAAAATTATCTAGAAGTTATTTGAATCAGCTCCCAATATATTAACATACACCAAGCTACGACAAATGAGCAGTTTAACAAACCCCTCCAATGGAGCAAACTTTATGAATACTGCAGAGACATCAAGCTCTTTATGAGACCAAAAAGAAAGAGGAGACTCTTTGGAATTCTTGATGACTACAAGGCATGTTTGAGCCATTCAGACACAGGGTCCTCCCCAAAGTGATGTGAATATACTCTTCTCTTAATGCATGAATCTATTAAAAATAAATATTGCTGATAACTTTGAACATTTAAAGCTATACAATATGTATAGGAAAAAGCAATCAATATTTGAATTGTCTAACAGATAAGGTGTAAAAAAGGCAAAGGATCCACATGTGTGTTTCAAGAAGAACAAAACAATAGAAAAGCCTATTGCACATCGAAGCTAGATATTTTAAAAGGTGATTCTTAATTGTTTATCATTCACTAATTGCTAGTTACCGTGGAGTTTCAAATTATCAGACTCTGGGAAAAATACTTATGTTATGAAAAGGTTTGCTGTTATAAACTAAATTTCATAATCATGTTTTTTTCTTGCCTCTTTTATTTTAGTCACATTGCCAATTAACATTAGAAGTTATTTCCTCCCAATAGTAAAATAGATGCTTTGGTAGAGACATGCCAAATGTGTATTTTAAAATGCTTATAATGAGTAGAAAAATAACTATATAACTTTTTCATTGTTCTGCATCTTTTTTTATTATTCACATATTTTACAAGTTTAAAAAACTGCCTTTTTATAGTTTCCCTAGTTTAAAATTCCCAGACATTAGTGGAAATACTAAAACAAAATATAATGATAAAAATGGTTCTTAAATAATGCCCAAGAGAGTTCCTAAGATCGACTTTATCTACTTTTTGCAGGCACAGCTTTAACATAGCATAAGATGTGAACTCTATTTAGCTGACACTTTGGTGGTATGAGTATGTTTCACAACTAATCAGCACCTGAATAATCAAAGGTGTGTACCATCCATCAGCTTTAATGAAGCATTAAAATACTTTAATGGAACTTAGGGTAATTAGAAAGTCTCTTATGCAGTTCATCTACTAACAAGAACATCTTTAGGATTAATAATAATGTAGTAAATTTTCAAACGAAGAATGGTAGCTTTTCTTCAGCAACCCCATTTGTAAAACTAGAATTGTTTTATGTATTTCGAGGAGATATTGGGTATAATTCATGATTAAACTGTTTTTGAAATATTAATAGCGCATTAGTTGAAATTAGGTCTATTGTTCTTCCTTAAAGATCAGTCATAAGAGAGAAAATTGAAAAAAAAGTACAGTTCTCCATTAATTAAAGATTTATAATTACATTTGAAAGAATCTAGTGCCTTAGAGAAGATATTTACCCTACAGATTGATATTTATCTAATAAAGCCATTTAGACTGTGGGAACAGGATAAAATTCACTATTAGTAAAGGATAGGTTGTGTATTACAATTTAATAAAATTAGTTGGAATGACTGCCATTCAACATTATTTTTATAACTTCTTGAAAATCAATCACTTCTTCTACAATGAATATTAACTCAGCTGAAGAGCAGGAAAATTATTAAATGATCATTTTAAAACCTCTGTCAATTCAGTGCTCAACTTTCTGTTGGAGCTGGTTTAGGCACCTTTGAATGGCTTTGTATATCTTCTCCTTTTTTCCCCACTACAGTGGTATCTAAATACGAGGAAGAGTGGTGAGCTTACTGTGTTTTAAGAAGAGGTGGAAGAGGGAACCATATTGCCTCACATCTATTTGCATTTTAGTTGACTCTGCTGCTAATGCCCACTTGGGTGTGACTAGTCTCATCACTACACCAGTTGTCCTGAACAATTTATCTGGCCTCAGTGCTCCTGTCTGTGGCACTTTTTTTTTTTTTTTCTGTTAGTGTGCAGGATCACCAGCATGTTCAATGTGTCATTTTGTTCCTTCACTGGAGCATATGGGACATTCTTAGTATTCTGAAAAAGACACTGGGAGCCAGGAATACCACCACAATCCCTTTTTTCTATCTCTATCCCACCATTGGTGCTTTGTTTTATCTTTTACATCACCTGAGACATGAAACCAAGCCTATATTCAATTCTCGTAAGCTCGTCTTTCTCATATAAGTCCAAAGAACAAAGCTATTAGCCTGAAGTCCTAAATTTCTCCATATATATCCAAACATATCAAAATTACTTCAGACTCTGTTATCAGCCTTCCTAATTTTCTCTCTTACCTATTTTTCTTTGTACAGTCTTTCAGGACTAGAAGGAACTGAATTAGAATTTTGCTATACTTTGTGTCATATGTACCTACCTTATGTCTGCATAACTCATGACCTAGATCACATAATGTTTCCTTGTAGTTTCTACCCCAGGAACTAAAAGAGCTAAATATTTGTTTTCTAGCCACTCTACTATTAGGAGTAAGCATGTGACAGAATACTAACAAAAAGCATGGATGTGGAAAACTTCTAGAGTCATCTACTTACATAACGTGTGGTTGATGCTACCACCTTCCTTTCTTAAGCCATTTTCATGCTTAGAATGTGTGTGTGTGTGTGTGTGTGTGTGTGTGTGTGTGTGTGTGTGTGTTGGGGGGTGGGAGAGGGGGGGTTCAGTGATCGCCATAGAGAAAAGAGTGAAATGTAAGTTTCATACAATTTTTCAATTTATTTCTATTAGGAAACCATGTCAACCATTTCCTACCCACAAACTATTTAGCATCTGAGAAAAAATAAACTCACATTTGTAATATTTGGAGTATTTTAGTAAATATACCCAAAAGCAATTTTGACTGATATATTCCTGCTTTTCCATCTGTATAAAATGTTCTTTCCTCATTCTCTCCTATGCTTAGGTCTCAACTTTAATATCACTCCTCAGAGAAGACTTGATATAAAGTAAGCCCACTGCTTATATTTATTATAAAATCCTATATTTTATAATAAAAATTATTATATTTTCTTAGCAAAAATTGTCATGTATTTTAGAGCTATTTGTGGAAAAGAATTACTATAAAGTAGATTCTCAGTAATTGGAATATATCCTGAAATTTTAGAGACCTCAAAATATAGGTATTTCTATAATTTAAATACCTTTTTTTTTTTAATAAAAAAAAATAATGTTCTTGGTGTTATTCTTTCTGTTGTAGTTGTTTTTAACTAGGTATTAGAAGTTACAGTGGTAGGTTAGGGCGTGGTGACAGAAGCTGAGAAGGAGCAGATACAGGTACTATATTGCTGGTTAGGCAAGTTCAGAGGCTGGTGATGTGTGGCTCTTCTTGAGTCTCATGGCTCAGGAACAGCAAACTTATTTCTCAGTAGTAGTTTTATAATAACATACACAATAGATTTTAGTGATAATTCACACCTAAATGCAAATGATTAATAGCTTAATGACTTTGGTCTACTTTATTTTTGTTTGAAATTTTTCCTTCAGTAAAATATGTTTCATTCAAATAGTAAAAATAAAGCCATTTTTGTCAATGAATACATCAACCTTAAAACAGCGGTTACCTATCATTGATAATCATGACCATTTATCTTGCATCTGTGGAACCATAAACAGCAGTAGTGCAGAAGGGCTAAATCTTCATCGAGTTGGATGTTTAGAAGAGTGATTTGGTGATTCTGGCAGGCAAGTCTCAAAGTGATCTGTAAGAGGGATGAGAGGATGGCAGGCTTGAGGACATTTTTAATCTTAGGTAATTGAATTTGATCTGTGTATTACATTGTCAGGTTCAATGATAGTTTTAATGAATGAATGTCTTTATCACTATTACGATAACACCACCTCATGGAACGCTGTCAAACTAGCTATCCAACTACATCACAATAACTCAGAAATTTATAAAAATATATATCTCTTATACCACTCCCATAGTCTGTTTCATCAGGTCTTCAGCAGCATGTTAGAATATATATATTTCTCTCTTCCTCAATCCCTCACCCCCGCCCCCGCCACACTCTCTTTTTCTCTCTCTATTCTAATAGGTAGGTGGGTCTATAAACTGTTCTTTGGATTATCTCCAAGATTAATCATGTACTTGGGTGTTATTTCAATATACTTTCCAAAATCAGCTTCACTTAAAATTGTAATCCATACCGTCCTAAGTAAATTGATCTACTATTAACTTTAAAAAATTCTAAAGAAACTGATATTTAAGTAAAAATTAAATTTGTGAAGATGTATCCTCCACTCATGGAAGGCCCAGATGATTACGAGGACGATGTCTGCAGTACTTAATGGCTGTCTCTATGAACCATCCAGAATACAAATATATCCCAGGTTGGCAGATTATTATTTTCAGTACATCATTAGTTCAGTAAACAAAAATGTCTTAAGCATTGATTTATTATGGGTAAAGTATTGTGAACATTCTATACTTGGGCTTCTGGAAATTCCTCTCCAACAAGAATGGGAATTCTGATTCTCAGCTCAGATAATATATACATGAGACTCATTGTTCAAGAGATGCACCTCTAGATTATTCTGACATACAGGTCAAACACCAGGTATCTGTAAACAACATATCTATGCTGCCTTTTAAAGACTGTAGTCTGACTCTGACTCACACATTAAATCAAAACTTAAATTACTTAACATGCAAGAAGGAGCTATGCTCAGTGAAAACCAATGTGGAGCTTTGAGGTACTCAGCACTTTGCAACTTAGGACTTCTGATCCATATATATTCAAAAATTTTTTTCACCTACCATTTTTCAGGCATGTTGCTCAGTTCTGGGTAGAAAGTAAAAGCAAGAAGATAAATTATTTAATTATGTTATGTTTATATTTTTGTAGTGAAGACAGATGATAATCAAGCAAATGAGTATTTATTCATTGAGATGACTGAAAGACATTATATTAAACAATAATAGGAAAGATTTTGTGGTGTCAAGAGAGATCACTTTGAGAAAGTGATAAATAACTTGATCTATGGAAAGTCATGTGATGATGTGAACATAGAGGTACTTTCCTCCTGTTCTATAGTATCCACAATTGCAGAGAAAACAGTACAAAAAAATACCTTCTATCTCTAAGGCCTCTTGGTCACATTCTATTAGATCAGATGCTTCAAACCATGCTTTACTTCTGAAGGATCCTTTTAAAGTGCCCGAGGGATTCTTCTACTTCACAACTGCCCACCAATCACAAACTAATAAGCAGACTCTCTAATGCGTTTGTACCTTGATCATATTGAAGAGTTAATTCTTGTGATTAGCTGTTTGTGTTTTCTTTATCTGAAGAGTAAACATCACCACCCTTTGGTCACAAAGGAATCCTTTCCCAAAGTGGAAACAATTTTATATAGTTGGATGGAATTAATTTCTCTCCACAGAGCCAGAAATATGAATAGGAGACATGGGGCCAGATAAATAGAATACTCTAGATACTCTAAATAATTGGTTCATCTAGATGATTGGTTCAATGCTAGCCCCATGATCCAACACATAACTGTCATGGCTTGCTAGTATTTGTTTGTTTGTTTGTTTTCCCCTAGAGCTCTAAAGATAGCCTGTCTCTAATAGGTTCAAAAGCTGGGGGTAAAGAGGTATGGAGGCTGATGGAAGTGTATTTCTTGCCACATTGAATCTCACTATATAATCAACAAAGAGGAAATCCCTAGATTTCTAGTTACGTGAGTTAATAAATTCTCTTTGAAATCATTCCATACCAATGAACACATTTATAAATGCATATATTTCTTTCTCACATCCAAAATTCATATGCTAGACCATTCGACACATCTATCCAGAATATATTATTATATAAAAATACTTTTTTCATTTTACTTTACATTTCCTCTTGCCTCAATTTAATAAGGCTATAAAGAGGAAAGTGCTAAAAACTAACTTCACGATGATACTGAGTTTGGGTAGTTGTTTACCTAATGGATAAGGCAAGTCTTGGGTTTTAACTTTTGACTTAAAGTCTGTATAATTAACATGCATTATTTTCAATTAAATCTATTATTTTGTATTTGTTCATATTTAAACTTCTATGAAATTTCTCTCGATATTTTAAGAAAAAAATTCAATTGTTTATTCTTGTTTTACTGTCACTGTGTACTCCATTATCTAAATAATTTATTAACTGTTGAGTCAGATTTTCCCAATACTTATTCAACTTTACTTCTTGTCTCTAAGCCAGTTTTCTATCTATGACAAGTCAATCACCTTCAAGTTTATAGTTACTATAAATTTTTCTATATCTTTAAGTATAAAAACTTTTATTCAAGGCACTTAAAAAGTTTAAAGAGATTGTATTCTCTATTTTTCTCATTATTCAAGAATATTTATCCTTGAATAATGAATGTCAATAGATCAGTCAGGCACAATTTTCTCTTACAGGAACTATGCTGCTATTATTATTGACCAAGGTATCTAAAATTCTTTCTAAGGTTTCTACAATTATTAATAGTTTTGGGATTCCCCCCACCACCACCATTTATTCCTCTCAGCAGCATCTTTATTTAAAATATAAGGATCTGATTTCCATTTAAAAACTTGATTTTGTTAGATGGTGGTAGAATTAGTATGAGGAGGCACTCACATCTTTGTGCAATCTTATTGGCCATTCCGTATGTGTGGACTAAATGTTTGTGTTCCCCCTCACCCCAAATTCATATGCTGAAGCCCTAATCCCTGGTGCAACAGCATTTGAAGATAGGGCCTTTAAAGAAGTAATTAGGGTGGAATGGGTAGAGCCCCTATCCCAGAGGGTTAATGTCCTTATAAGAAGAGTAAGCTAGACCAAAGTTCAGTCTCTTTCTATGTGCACAGAAGAAAGGCCATGTGAGCTGTGGCCTACTAGAGAAGTTTCACCAGAAACTGACCACGCTGACACCCTAACTTCGTATTTCCAGACTCGAGAACTATGAGAAAATACATTTCTGTTGTTTAAGTCACATGGTCTATTGTATTTTGTTATGGCAGCCAGAGCACACTAAGTTTCTATATGAAATAAAGAAAATTTGCACGAGTGAGCAAAGCCTTTTCCTGCTCTAGGATTTATTCTGCAGACCACTTTTTCTAGTAAAATTTGTTTTTATTATTGTCTATGTTTTTTGTTCTTATTGTTTTCTCTTCCTCCGCTCTCATACATTGAGGAAATGAAGCTAGAAATACAGGTAAATGTGTAGCACATCCTTATAAAGTAAAATTGTATCCTCAACCTTGTTAGAGTGTTTATATGGTCAGTTTTGATGGATTCAGGAAATATTTTTTGAGTATCTATTAAGTGCTGGGATCCTGCCTAGGAACTTGTGATATATGTGACTAAAACTAAGACTTCTTTCATTTCAGAGCTTCATTCAGTGGGGGAAAGTGTGTGTGTGTAAGGGCAGAGGACACACTATAAGTAAATATAATACACAGGTGAATCAGATAGTATACTCAAGAGTGATAGATGGTATGGAAAACAATAAAGACAGTAAAAGTTTGGGTGCACACTGACACTATTATTAAGGAAGAAAGATGCTAGAAAGTGAGGACAAAGACATATTAGTGGCAAAGTCTTGATAAGGCAAGAGTTCTTAACACTGGTACAGAATAAAACACATGGTATGTATGAATTTTGATGGAAAACTTTAATTTTTTTTTTATTCAGTGGTAGGCTGAATAATAGGCTCCCCAAGATAGCTATGCCCTAATCCTCATAAGCTGTGGATATGTCACCTTACATCATGACAGGTACTTTGCAAATATTATTAAGGATCTTGAGATGGAGATTGATTTTGATTGTCTAGTGGGCCCAGTATAATCATAAGGATTTTTATAAGAGAGGGGCAGAAGGATCAGAGTTAGAGAAGATAAAAAGCTAGAAGCAGAGAGAAGAGCAATATACTTTGAAGATGGAGGAAGGGGCCACTAGCTAAGGAACATAGCCTCTAGAAGCTGAAAAATCATGGAAACATTCTCCCCTAAAGCTTCCAGAAGAAGTGAAGTCCTGCTGACACTTTAATTTTAGCACAGTGGAAATAATTTCAGACTTCTAACTTCCAGAACTGTAAGATAATAAATTTGTGTCATTTTAAGCCACTTGAGTTGTGGTAATTTATTATTGCAACAATAGGAAACTAATATACACATCTAACTGAAGTGTATTTGCTCTTAAAATAATAGTATTAACAGTATATGGAATTCATCACAAAAATAAATTACATGTGTTTTCATATATTATAGTTCTTGAAAATATCTAAAACTATTATTGTTTATGGTCATAACTTAAAAACTGCAGCACTTATCAGGTCTAGCACTAGGGAAAATCAGTGTTAAACTTTACATATTATTGAAAAAGCACATGTATTGCTATACCATAAATTTCTTAATATATTTAATATTTTGATAGCAACATTTCAATATGATCTTCAAAGTTTTATGTTTGGAAACATTAATTTGAAGAAGAGTCCACAGGCTTAAGCAAACTGCAGAAGGTGCCCACGACACAAAAAGTTAACAGTCCTTACTGTAGGGCTCCATAGGCGAAAGGCTGTGCCTTTTTTTACTCAGATAGAGAGAGGACCCATGACAGAGGAGTAACATGATTTCACATGACTTTTAAAAGGATCGCTTTGGCTACCATGTGGAGAAAGTATCATGATGGTGCTCAGACCAGTATAATAATGATGTAGGTGATAAAAAATGGTCAGATTCTGATTATATTCTGAAATTTGAGCTAATAGGATTTCCTGATGGAATGTATGCAGAGTAAGCAAAAGTAGATTTCTCTTGTTGTTTATAAATGTGTTTGTTTATTTTTTGATAATTTAAATTTTTGTGTGTGTGTGATGATCCAGTAGAGATTTTCATGATGTAAGAAAGTGAGGAAGGAATTAATAGAGTTCTTGAGTATGGAAAGGGGACAAAATACTATGTATAACTAGAAGCCTGGTTTTCCAGAGTAACATAGATAATCATCTCTATGTCTAGAAATTAGGCCAGACTAACTTATTCTGCTGTTCCTATTTCTTAGTTCTTGAACTTCTAATTCCCCAAACTGATTTATAATCCTTCAGAGTTATAAAAGAGAGACAGATGTATTACTCAGTAATAATAGGAGAAAATAATAGGCACAAGCAAAGACATGGAGAATAGTTGTAACAAAAATATATTTCATCGTGTAAATAAAAGCTTAAAATTCCTTTTTAATAAAAGCAAGTCAGTCTCAGCATCTTGTTTACATAAAACTTTGTGCTATACGCTCTGAACGACACATGGCCATTGCTTCCAAGAATTTGTATTATTTAGGAAAAAATTGTATATATATGTTGGAAATTAAATATTAACATAACATTTGTATAATAATTTATGGAAATAAAAGAAGGGTTACCATAAGGAAGGTTAGGATAAATTTCTGAATAAATCATAATGAAATTAAGTGCTATAGGAGCTCTGAGGAAGAAAATTTTACACAGCGAGAATGGATTTTTGGATCTTCTGCTAATGTTTTTCTGTCAAAATACTTATACAGTAAGGTAGAAAACAGCCCCACGAAAAAATCCTTGAACATATAAAACTTCTGAGGTTACTAAACATCTTGATGACATGTGCGTATACATATTCATATATATGAATATATATACATTCTGGAGATATATATATAATATTCAGAAGTATATACATGTACTTCAATATATACACAGACATAAGATGAGGACCTGTTTTCTAATGTGCCATTTGGTCACTGCAACATCAATAGTTACCAAGTGGATATAAACTTTATAAAAAGGAGCCAATGAAATTTTTGTTTTCTTGCAACAGATGGATGTGGCAGTTATAACTTCCAAATTGTTGTTGCTCATTTTTGGTCACTATTAGGTCATTTTTGTTAAGTAACAAAACAACTAAGCCTTAACATTAACATTCAAAAAGGAAAGAATGGTGTCATAATTTTAGATTTTTAACTTTGTGGGTAACTATTGTATTATTATTGAAAAAATTTACCCATATAAGCATGATGTAAAGGGCTCAGATTAGTTTCCTGGGCTGCTGTAACAAATGTGATGGCGTAAAACAACAAAACTTTATTTTCTCATGTTTCTGGAAGCTAGACATTCAAAGTTAAGGTGCTGACATGGTTAGTTCATTCTGGAGGCTCTGAGGGAGAATCTGTTCCATAACATTCTCCTACCTTCAGGTGACTGCTGGCAATCCTTAGCATTCCTTGGCTTGTAGCCACATAACTCCAAGCTCCCCTTCTGTCTTGACATCACTTCTTCACCTCTGTGTATACAAGCATTCAAATTTTGCCACGACCTCGCCAAAACTTTTTAAAATAACATCCTAATTGGTTTGAGGCAATACCTGTTTGTGGTTTTGATTTGCATTTCCCTAGTGATTAGTGATATTGAGCATCTTATCATATACCTGTTGGCCATTATAGGTCTGAGAAATGTTTTTTTTCAAATCCTCAGCTCATTTTTATATCATGTTATTATTTTGGGGCTTTTGAGTTGTGGGAGTTTCATATATATTTTAGAAATAAACTCCTTATAAGATATATGGTTCACAAATATTTTATTTCATTCTGTGGATTACCTTTTCACTCTTTTCATTGTTTTCTTTGCAATGTAGAGGGTTTTTAGTTCGATGTAATCCTATTTGTCTGTTTTTGCTTTTGTTATTTGTTCTTTGGGTGTCATAGCCATGAGATCATTGACAAGGCCAATGTCATTAAGATTTTCCCCTGAAAATTGTGTTTTCTTCTAGGAGTTTTACAGTTTCAAGGCTTATGTTTGTCTTTAATCCATATTGGGTCGATTTTTGTATATGGCTGAAGATAAGGGTCCAATTTCATTATTTTGCACGTGGATCTCCAAATTTTTCAATACCATTTGTTGAGAGTTTATTCTATCACCACTGTGTGTTTTTTGCACCCTTATCAAAGATCAATTGACCCTATGCGCATAGGTTTATTTCTGGCCTCTCTGTTCTGTTCCACTCATCTACACATCTATCTTTATGACAATATTATACTGTTTTAATTACTGTAGCTTTGTAATATATTTTGAAATCAGGAAGTGTGTTACCTCCAGTTCAGGTTTTTTTGTTTTTTGTTTTTTGTTTTTTTTTCCCAAACTGTTTTAGTTGCTTGGGGTCTTTTCTGGTTCCACATGAATTTTAAAATTGTTTTTTCTATTTCTGTAAAAAATGGCACTGGGATCTTGATAGTGATTGCATTTAATCCGTAGACCATTTTCAATAATATGGGCATTTTAACAATATTCTTCAGTCCATGAACACAAAATATCTTTCCATTCGTTTGTATTTTCTTTAATTTCCTTCATCGGTGTTTTATAGTTTTTCATGTAAAAGTCCTTTACTTCCTTAGTTAAGTTTATTTCCAAGTATTTTTTGATGTTATAATAAATGAGATTGTTGTCCTAATTCCTTTTTCAGATAGTTCATTCTTAGTGTATATGTTACTTTATATATATACTCTATATTATATATTATATATACTGTGGATATCATATATATAGTATATACATTAATGTATATATATTAGTGTACATATATAAACATTAGTGCATATGTGTGCACTAATACACACACACACACACATACACACACACACACATATATATATATACACACATATTCATTTATGTTGATGTTTAGCCCCCAAAAGACTAATATATGCTGGGCCGTGTCTGCTCTATGAGATAGATGAGATAGCATACAGAACTTCAGGTAGTACCCAGACACATCGGGGTATTAAATGTGCAGTCCAACACCTACGGTGCTCAGATAGAAGCTAGGAGCTGAGGAATTTCCTCCCAATCACATGGTGTTGTGCCAGGAAGTGGATTTCAGTGAGAGTATCTCCACTTTTCCTACCAGTTTTGATGTTGCTAGTTTAGCATTCTCTTGGAGCGCAGGAGCCTCTTAGCTAGCTCTAGGATTTCTCACAAAGGGAATTGGCCTCTGTGTTGCTGTTGAATTGGTGTGTCTGGGTAGATGAGAGGTGAAGGTAGAGTCCAGGGCTCCCTATTCCAGCACGTTGGTGATGCCACTCCTCCTCAGCCCTTAATAATGTGGCCAGGGCAGACTTCACCAAGGTGACCTTTGAGTAAGTGACTGAAAGAGGTGTTCAAATATACATATATATAAAAGAGCATTTTCTTTAAGGTGTAATGCCAGTTAATACATGTTAAATATATGTGAAAAATTATGAATTTTGCTCTGAAAACACAATTCTTGTCTATAATCAAGTTGTATAAATATTAGTTTTCTGCAATTGGTAAATACAATTAGCAAATGTATATTTCAATGACATTATTGTGATTTCATTTAACTATGACAGCTATTTATTTGCCGTTCAGATAATGATCACTTAATACATAAAACTATTCTTTAGACTGTTCACGCCGTGAGCTACTTCAGGGATTTAAGAGCACTGTTGAAAATTATAAAATATGATTCAGTAAATGATACTGGTGCCAAGCTAAAACTATTTTAATTGCAGTTATATACTCTCTTGAACTTTCCCCAAACACCACTGCAAGAATGCAAAGGTTATAAAGTTAAAATCAATCATTGCTGGAATGGACTTTTTTACTCTTCTCTATTCTTTCAAACCATATTTTTCAAATACCTGGGCACCTCTTGTTCAGAATCACAATGGTTCAGTAAGGACAAAGGCAAATACTAATTCAAGAAAAGAAAAGTGGCATTGTATTTTAGGTATGGTACAAACAGTACCTAACATGTTTATTATCTGTTTGTATGGTTTGATTTCCTCAAAATCTACAAACATTTTTATTTGGTTCTGTTTTAAATAAAGATAAAACAATTCCCTCTAAGGAGAGGAAAAGGAAATTAGAAAATGAAAGAAGACAGAAAACCTTCAGTTACAGTGTTCTGCTCCATATAGAGAGCAATGTCTTTAATTACCAATCAGTGTTTTTGAATTAAATCTTATCAAGTGAAACCAAATCTAAACTACGTCTCATCAGAAATTAGTACACTCTTAATGAGAAGTGCAATTTAATAATAATTACAATTTAACCAATTGTGGAAGTTAATTGCAACAAAAAAGCTAATTGAGATTATAAGAATTTAAAATAGTATATAGTATAATATTGAGAGTCTTATGTACTGATATGCATGGTACAATTTTTAATAGATTAGGTTCAATGGTGTGATGACATATATTTATATGCGATCTTACATAATACTTGTACATAATAACCTTTTGCTGACCATGAAATAACATGTATTCTTCCTTTTCTCTATTTTTATATATTGTTAATCTTTTGCATTACCAAGATTTCAATGATTTTTATTGAAATATCATTAATTACTAATGCTGTAGTGAAACATTTAATTCCTTTGCATGTTAACCTTCCATTAATATGTTACTTGAAATACCATTTTATTGGTAAATAAACTTACCACTGCTTTCAGAAGTGAAATAGGTCCTACAGTACCTGACAAGAAGAACATAAAAATTGATATCTATGTTTTGTAAATTTTACCTAGTTGTTCAAGATTTAGCAGAATATCATCTTAGAGCAAATACCCAATAAATACTTGCTAATTAGTTGATTTTACATGTTCACAGAAATGGTAAAGAAATTTAAAGTACTGTATCTTGGATCAAATGAATAAAAGTTGATATACGATTCTCTGATAAGGTGATGACTGCATCTTTCACAGTAGCTTTCTGCTATATTAAAACAATTATTCTATGTAGATATTGACATAGAATATAATACATAAATCCATGTACCACATTATTCTAATCTTAAAACACTAATTAGCTGTAAATATTTTCAAGGTCAAAAAATTATAAACACAGATCTGTCAAGTTTTAGTTTCCAGATCTTTGAGAATCTTATAGCTAAATTTTTCAATAACTCAATTTTAATATTGTCTTTCTCCTTTCCCTTTGCTTTATTTTCTCCAGTAGGTCTTCAATTTACGAAAGCATAATGGTCAGTATCATAGCTGAAGATATATAAATAGTATCTAGAGACAGGTACACCTTGCTAGGTATTTGAAAAACAAGCAAATAGAGCATCTCTCTTATTTGGTGCTCAGAAACTGCATAACTTAAAACATCACCTTATTTATTTGGCAAATCAGAAAACGAAGTACAATACAACATGGGTACCAGAATATTATTATTTTAACCATTTTAAATAGAACTATTTAAATATAAATAATTCAGCTATCTTAAAGAAAATAGACTACATTTAATTTAAAGATTTACTCATGTGACTGACTCAACAGAGTCTCTGTGAACATTGTGTTACTGCGTTTTGACAGAATGATATCCCTTAAATTATAAAGATATATGCTTTTGTTCTGAAATATTTATGGTAAAGTTCTGCTCTGCAGTACTGAGGCTCTCAAGGAAACACCAAACAATTAACTTCTTAGGAAAATGTTGAAATAAACAGTGACCTTTAATCAAGTTATCACAAAATCTGTATGCCACTCTTCATAAAATGTTTCTTTAATGTTAATGCACATATAAATCATCTGGAGATCTTGTTAAAATGTTAAATGTTTCTGATTCAGGATATGCGCTATGGCTAAATATTCTGCATTGCAAAAAAACTCTCAAGTGCTGTTCATGCCACTGATACAAGGACCACACTTTATGTAGCAAGATTTTACCAAATGAAGTACACCCATTCAAACATGTGATACTGGATAATTATGTGTAATGTTGCTACAATAGGAGAAAAAGGAACCTGCCATAGATTCTGCCTCAAATAAGGTAATAAAATTATCATTTGTCATAAATATGATCCATTATTTCTGCTCCAGATGAAGTCATAAGAAGAATAGGCTTCTATCCTTCTGAAGTGGTCTTCTGATTGTGGCTTTCTGTCATAAACTCCCACCCCTAAAATGAATGTTCTAGATCTGTTCAGGTTTTTCTAAAAAAAGTTACCTTAGCAGCCACTATCTCAGTATGAGTACTACTTAAAGGCTGGTTAATATAATTATAGTGAAAATACATAGGGAATATAAAACACTTGGCTTTCACTGTTACAAAACTTCTGCTTTGATTATTTGAGGCCTATATTTTTTCTTGATTTTAGCAAGGCCCAAAGAATACCTGTTCAATAAATACCGTAGACTGTCATACTCTGACATCTTATATCAACTTTAAGCAGTATTTCTTTCTTACTGTTTCTCCTAATTTTCCAGCTGCCATGTCTTGTAACTGTTAATTTGCCTGCTTCTTGCAAAATTAACCCCTTCTAATTTATTGTTTTTGTTGTGGCTTAAGAATCCAAATGAATGATCTCATTAGCTTCATCTCTAAAATAAGAAAATAGACTGTAAATAAAGAAGGCACTTTGGGGTGTTTTATGAATAATGTGTAAGGGCTTTTAAGTGATTTCATTTCAAACTTCCTTTCTAGTTCATGAAATACTTTATTTCTTAGCTCTGGGTTTTTGTCTAAATTCCAGATATTAGATAATGGAGAAGGATATCTAGAAAAAATTATCTTATTGGTTGGTTTTCAAGCAATAATAATTAGCATAACTTGACAATAAATCCAAGTTAATTAACCTAACAGGAGTGTATTTTATTTCTGGATCTCAAGATTAAAAGTTTACAGATGAAGAAACTTCAGTCTCCCTTCTTTACTTAATATGCAAACCTTAACAAACAATGCCATCTTGTTGCTGAAAAGCTGAAAAAATCTTCACAAAGAAAGCAATTTGGGATTCCAGAGCTCATCTATATTTTAATTTTTGCTTTTGGATCAAGTAACCTTGTACTGAATTGTGGTTAGTCTATTCATGGAGATCTATATCTATAGTCATGTCAATATAAGTGAAGCCAAACATAATGAAAAATAAATTTTCATCAATTTGTTTTATTGTTTGGCTAAGATCCAGAAACTTTATTTCCATTGTTGTTATAACATTCTTATTCTAGGCAAATCGAATCAACCTCATCTCATGATCATGTTCACAATTCGCCTATAATATATAAAACCAAAAGTATAATTTATCTCAAAATAAGAAAAATGATGGACATGTAATCTAAAATATCATTATAAACAGCTTATTTGTTCAAGCTTCTCCAGAACTATTCAGAGCTCTCCCCTAATATCACTGATAAACAAAAAACTTCATTGGCTCGGCAGACCCAATGCTTGTGGGAAAGACTTAAAAGTCATGGCAAGCTGATCATGCAAGGCCTTAGCATCTTTACCATAGTCTAAATGTTACCATAATTAATTCTAGGCTCTAAATATCTTGACATGACTTGTAAAATTTATGTTAAGTTTTTCTTACCTACTGAGCCCTTTATTCTTTGTTCTTTTTAGTTTCTTAATACTTTCCTTTCTTTCCATCTATATTCCTTCTGTTTACTATGTGCCATACATTGTGCTAGGCACTAATGTTATGATACTTGTGTCCTTCACATGTCCTCAAAAAATACAAAATATTAATTCTAAGGCCATTTGAGAATACTCTCAAAAGTTTCTGAAATAATTTATCAACAATTATTACTAGATTCACTTGTAATTTTTCTCAGCAAATTATATTTTTAAGATTCTACTCGTATTGAATTTTATGTTTCTCTCTCTCTCTCTCTCTCTCTCTCTCTCTCTCACTGGAAATGAGATTGCAACCTCAGTTTATCTTCTTTTCTTTGTTTATTGTATGGATTACAATATCACTTGTCAAATAGAGTTGTCATAAGGATTAAATGGAAAAATCATATAAAGTGCTTTGATCATTACCTGGCACATAATAAGAGTTCAATACATTTAGCTAAATAATTATCAGTATTAATATCATTATAATTAGTACACCTAAATTATCTCTGCAATTTAAAAAATCCTGGGAGCATTGGCCATTAGAGAGAGCAGACATGAGAAATCATTGAACCTTGTGAGACTCCTACACCTGATAGACACTGCATTAAATAAATGCAAAGAGGTTTATTCCCTTTTAACTCCCTTTTGAGTATTGGGATTATGTTTAGGAAATAGATAATTTGATTCAAGTTGTCTTTGACATTGCTCTAACAGGAGTTAATCTTCCTTTTCCCCAAAGAGAGATCAAACAACAGAATGAGTCTTGCCTATTCAAGACTATTCAACTCTATTTTAATTACAATTTTATGGTTACTTTCTAGTGATAAAAAATGATACTGGTTTATGGTAAAATATTATAGTTTCAATTTAAAAGTCATGTACATAATCAAAAATGAATTAATTAAATATTAAGTAAATAAGATTAAGAAATAATGTGTTTGTGTCAATAATCATGAGTGCAGCACATGAGTAATTTAAGTTTAGGAAATGCCAATATAGTTCAACACTTTTATTGTACACAGTGGTAATCCGAGTCCTTAAAAGAAGTGACTTACCCAAAATTAGGATACAGGCATAATTACTTTAAAAACTTACTGATGTACATCAATATTATGCCAGATTTTATTATAGAGAATAATGTTTTATAGATTTTCATTCTAACTTTATTAGACAATTTAGACTTTTTATAAAGAAAGAACTGTTATTACATAGGACTCATGTGCCTACCTTATATATAGGAACTCAGTAATATTTGAACTAATCTCAAAAGAAGGGAAAATGCCTATCAGAATAAAAAAATTAAAAAGAGATGAATTTAAGAATTCTTAGGCCTAGATTGCATTTAACCTAAGATATGATGCAGAAATGTAGTGTTCATAAACATACTGGAATATAATACTGATTATCACTGGTGGAGCACTTGTTTCGAAAGGTTCTATGGAACATAGAGAATATACTCCAAAATAGTAAAGGAAAGGAGTTTTCTGTTCACGGAAATTATTTAGAGAAATTATTTGTTTTCCAAACGTCACTATCTAAATTATCATAAATATATTATCAAAATTGCAGCCTGAAATTTTTACTCACATTTAAAATCTAATTTAATATGAAATTGCCTGCTAAATTATAACCTAGAATCTGAGGGTCAATCTGATAACTGATGATTTGGTGTTATAAAGGAGGATTTATTTTGAAAGAAACAACTAAATCTTTTCAATCTTAGCAGTTTTGAAGCACAGTTTGACAACTGTTTAAAATAAATTTGAAGAGAAATGAGAAAGTGTTGAAAACAAATTTTCTGAAATGGTGAATAAATTTTAAAATTCTCCAAATTTTTCAATAGTAAGCTAGAGGGTTAATTAACATTGATAAAATGATATCCACAGGTTGTACAACTTTGACATATATCTGTGTCAGGGCATGGTGTTTGAATTAATTTATAATAATGCCATTATCTATTGGCTGCTTACTTGGAAGTCACTGGACTTAATATTTTGAAATATTTCATGTCATTATGAAATGTTTTATAATATCCTTATAAAAGAGAAAAGCGAGGCTTAGACTGGTTTTAAAATGAGTCAGAATTTGAACCCAGATTTGACTCCAAAGCCATGAATCTCAGCTATACTTTTCTTGGCTGACTCATATTTGTATTTATGCTTTACAGTTTGTCTTTATCCTAAAAATGAGATTTGATAAATTTTTGAGGCTCCTTGACTGTAGTCTTTGATTTTTTTAGCTTTAAGTCAAGACTAAAGCCACTTTGATATGTTTTAAAATAACATTTTATTCTTTGTAATTGGAAAAGTAACTGTAAAACACATTTGTCCTTTTATGACTGATTATCATAGTTTTAAAGTTAGTTATTTATACTATGTTGTTTTTCTTTTTTACTGTCCTTGAATTGCTTTGAGTTTGTATTATAAGTAGGGAGAAGACAGTCCTTTGCTCAGCACATTCAGAGGAAAAAGATCAGGACAGTGAGAGGATATTAAAGTAGCTTTTATGCTGAATGGTTAGTAAAACTGAGTTTGTCTGGAGTAAAACAAAAATGGGGAGATGACTAAAGTAAAAGAGCATGACTACTGTATTTTAAAACACCATATTTTATAATACTCCTAAGTAAACTTCATATAAACTAAATTAATTCTCAAAACAATCCTAAGAGTTATAAATGACAGTTATTGTTATCCCAGTATTATGTTTAAAACAAGTAAGGATCAAAAGAGTTTTGGTTGTTCAGCAATATGACGTAATTAGCAAAGTGTGAATTTTACATTTGAACTGAGATGTTCTGACTCCAGATTCTATGCGTATCCATGTACAATACCATAGACACTTCTTTAAAACATTTAAGATGTTTATATAAGCCCAGGAATAAAGTAAAGAATAATGGATGGAAGCTATGAGAGAAAGATTGTGGGTAAAAATAAAGAGAGTCTTTCTAATAATAATGCATCTTTCCTAAAAATATAATGAGCTTTCCTAGGAGAAAAAAGTTTTTTTGTTCTTTATTTATTTATTTATTTTGTTATCCTAGTTGTTTAATTCTCGGTGTAATTAAACCTTTGGAAAGGCATTCTTAAAAGGAAAATAATAATGAATGAATGTAAAACTAGGTGACTAAAACCTTCTGATCAACCATGCAATTCAATAATTATATAGACTTTCGCTCTATTTTCTGATTTTGGTTAACATATGTGCAAAAGGATAAAAAACATAATATAACAAATGACCACTTACCCAACTCCCAAGTTAATAATTTACCATTTTATTCAGATTATTTTTAGAAAGATAACACATTACAGATACTATTTTAGAGCCTCATTTCCATTTTTCTTCTCTTCTTTCTTCCTCAGAGTATTAGCATGATCTATGTATCCATTTCAAACTTACTTGATGTATGTGTGTGTGTGTGTGTGTGTGTGTGTATGTATATAAAATGATCAACATGGATTGTCAATCAAACTTACTTGATGTATGTGTGTGTGTGTGTGTTTGTGTATGTATATAAAATGATCAACATGGATTGTCGAAAACTGAAGATTATCACTCTATTTGCATGCTAACAAAGTAAGCTTGCTACATTTCATGAATGCTAGTAGAAGACCCTTCTGGATCAGAGAAGAAAGACTTTATTATTCATAGCAATAACAGTAGAAAGAATAATAGTATTTTCATGCATGGTTTTCTTAAATCCCAAGTCTCAAGGATAATGTAAAGAGTGTCAGGAACCCCTGCACATCCAGCGGAGAACATCACAGGAAAGGAACTGTGAGCTTAGATATCCCAACTTGTTTATGATGGACAGTAGACGTGTCTGCCTTTTGCTCCAGAGAGAAAATTTGCCTCTATCATTGAAGAATATTCCCTATTAAAAAAAAATCTTCGAAAAGATAGTCTACTATATTTTGGGATAATTTCTATCACAACATTGTTTTTTGCTCTATTTTATATCATGTTTTTTGCTCTATTTTGTATCACAGTAAGGAAATGTTATATTTTAAGTTTAGAGACATAGATATGGGCACCAATTTTCATGTAAGAAAATGTTCATGTAAGAAATGTTGAATTCTATTTGATTCAAATTATTATATGTACCTTAGTTCCTAGATCTTGTAATTTCATAACATACATACGGAATATATTTCTTTAAGAATTCTTTAATATTATAGCAAGCATAATGACTTAAATATCTAATAGTCAATCCTTTTAATTGGATTTTAAATTTGTTAAGAACGAGTGGATTATTATCTCTAAAAGAAAGTACTGCAATAATTGTAATAAATTGAAATTTTATAATAATAAAATTTTATTATGCCATTCTCTTAGGTATATTCAAATAGCTATTTAGTATGCCAAAAAGTATGATTATGATTATCCATTTTCTTCTAAGTTGGCTTTGGGATATGCAATATGAGCCAAGAAGAAAAGAAAAGAAAGATAGAAAGAAAAGAAAGAAAAAGAAAATGTAAAAGAATGCTTGTAAACAATATTTAAAATGTTTTTGAAAAAATGAAATAGAATGTGATATGTATATTTTTTTATTGCCTGAGAAGTTTGTTCCCTTAAGAGATTAATGATTTTACAAATAAGGAAACACAATCAATTTGGGAACTTATCTTGATATAATCAAAGCTGGACAAGTGTCACAGTACCTTCTGGTCTGGGAGTACCCAAGATGCTGAAATCGGAAATCATGAATGCAACCACCTCTGGGAGAAGCCCCGTCTGTTCTTTTCATCTTATTTAGGAGAGTAAAGAAAAATATCAGCTTCCAGGAAAAGAGTGTTCAAATATGACTCTAAATCTCCAAAAAAAGAAATAACCAGACATCTTCACATTATTAGATAATCAGAGAACATTCTGAGATAAATTCAAAATTTTATCTGACCTGAATTTAAGAAATTACTAAGAAAGAATATGTTCCTTTCTAATTACCAAGGGAAAAGCTGGTATTCTGTAAGATTTTAATACTAACAAGAACATATTGCCGAAATTCATATGCATCACAATGATTTTCTGTAGATATTTAAATTTTTCAGAAATATATAAAGTTTAAAAAGGTGTTTAAGAAAATAATCAGTTGTATAATCATTAAAAAGTCCTCATCTAGAAAATTAGTCTTTTAGCTCTACTTCTCTAGTAATTCATAGTTACAGTAGTTTGATTCAAATTATAATAATAATAACTGTTTAAAGTAATTCATTAAGTACCTACTAGGAGTCACATCGTGCTAAGCACTATTCTTTTGTGTCTTCTTTGTTTTTATCTACAGCCAAATAAACATGTATACTACTTAGTCTTATTATAAACAACTTCAATCATGGAACTTGTATTCATCTTCTCAAACACCTTCATCATCCAAGACATAATCATGTTTTACTTAGACTAGCTTATTAGGTTATTTTCTAGATCAAATGACATTTTAAACCTATTCCCTCATATAATATATAAAGAAATGGACTAGATTATTTCTAAGGTCCTTCTATTTCTTGATACACTGCTGTGGAGAAACAAATAATTGTTGAGCAGAAGAGTAGAATGGAAAACCTCAGGGTTTGGCGGTGCCATTTATCTCTATAACCTTGATCGAACTGCCTCATGCCTCTCAGCTTTGGTGTCCTCACTTGTAAAAAATAAACATGAATATTTGGGGGAAGGTAAAATGTGATTATACATACAGTATTTAACATACTCTCTGGCACGTGTAGTAAAACCTAAAATAATGGTAACTAATTAGTGTCATTACAAAATCAATAATTCATTATAAGTAGTCAGGGGCTAGCTTTGATGGAATATTTGGATATAAAATCTTTAGGGGAATGTGCAGGCCTTGGCAGAATTAAGAAAAGGAGTGATATGCTTATATTTGCATTTTATAAATATCACTGAGGTAACACTAAAGAAGCTGAATAAAAAAGATACATTGGGAACAAATTTCCCTCATTAACTGTTTTTGCAAAGTACTACAGATTCTATGATTTGGCTTATATTGATCCCATCCTTGACTAAGTGTTGATCATCAGATGGGATCATCAGATCCCATCTTTTTGGACAGTATTACTTCATAAGCAAGCACATGATTCAATTCAGACTAGTCAAATAAAGAGACTATATTCTGATCCTTTTTCTATTTAATGTTTTTTGTTTATTTGTTTGCTTCTTTCTTTCTTGAGATTATTGTAGAAGGTTGTGGCTTCAAGAACAACAAAATGCTAAGAATGGAGTCAACACTCTCCCAAATGATAAAAGCCTAGACGAATGAAGTAGCAGTAGGTATGGCTTAATGTTTTTCTATGAAGATTAGAGAAGACAGTGATATAGACTGAGTAGTATTTGGTTTATTTGGTTCATTTGGAGAAGGGCATGATGATAAAAAGAAAAGAGAAGATAATGCTCTCTAGGTTTTTAGCTTGTACAGCTATGTGGATGGTAGTGCCACTTACTGAGTCAGGGAATACTAAAGGAATGTTGGATAGGGGATAGATAGGTAGGTAGGTAAATAAATAGAAGACAGACACACTTTAGAGTGCTTATCAGTCAGTTTTTAGTTCAGGAAATAGGAAACAGAATCTACTCCTGGTTTTCAAATGAAAAGGAATTTAACTCAGAGTTAGATGCTTATAAAATCATGGAAAGGGCTACAGATGGCTAAAGTCATGGTAGATCATGTTCTGTTAATTTCAAGGTCATTATCCTGTAGTCGTGACCTAGAGATCAAGAAGTTACCACAACCTCTACTTCCACTATCTATACTATGTTCTCTCATATCCATGAAGCCTGGCACTAAGTGGTGAGATGTTGGTGTCCAGTGCTATAAATGCTCACTTCTGTTTTACCTGCATTGCCAGAAAACATGGCAAAAGAAAGATAGCCGTCATGTCAGCTGTATCTTCCAAATATAAAATCAAGACATCTCATTGGAAGAATCAAAATTAAATCTAAAATGTTATTTGCAAAAAAATAATAATAATAACTTTATAGTCTCTGTGATCCAGGCAGAAACACAGACAGGCTTTTAGATAAATGCTATGTGCAAAGAGATCATTTCTAGTTAAAGCACTCACGGGTCTCTCAGATATAAATGACTAATGTAAACAACTGGATAAACAGGGCTGAAACCTGTGTATGTTGGTTTCAGAATGTACAGAATTTGTAAATTGGATAAATAGAGATGAGCCATTATTCTGAATTGTTAGAGACAAAACTAACCTCTTCGGATTAAGAATTTTAGGCTAAATTTCAAAGAAAAGGGCATCTACCTGGAAATAAAAACCATGTGTTTGCTTCCCCACAAGGGGACTAAATTGTTACTACAGGAGCTGGAAGTCTTAATCCAAGATCCACATCTTGAGATCCCGAATAGTCTTCAGGCAGTCATCAAATTGTAACAAAGCATATACGTGCATATATATGGGCTTTTTCTTCTGAAGAAAGAACAAATAGCTTTAACCAGATTATTTATCACCACAAAGGTAAGAATCATTGGAATTTCTGTCAGTTCAGCCCAAGAGATATTGGTAATAAGCTAACTTCAGACTGGGTCAGAATAGGGTTCTTTAAGGCCTTGACTATAAATGTAAAGCATAGTCTACTTAGATCAACTGCAAAGCACACTTTTGTCAATGGGAAAAGCAATGGCAAGGTCAGGACTTTTGCCTTAATTTCTTTCAACAGGAAATTGGATTATCCTCCCAAATATGGATCTAGAAGGGACTCCTACTAGGGGAGCTTATTCTAGTAATCAAGAATGGCAAGTGGGGTATTACGACTCATCAGTCACTGAAACTTTTAGGCCTTTATGCTACTTCTATAAAAGTTAATTCTGTTAGACTATTTCTTAATTAGGTTCCAAATGCCAACTTCGTCAAGGAGAATAGAGTCTTGATTACCTCATGTTTCCTACCAAGCAATAGTAGTTTGATACCCTCAGAAAGGTAATCTAACACTCAGGATTTGTGTTCTCTCTGGCACAAGGTCTAGGAATTAACATAGCACAGTCTACTTGGTAAAGTTTCTTTATCTTGGCATGATAAATTGGGAGTGAATGACTGTAGCTGTAATCGATGTAATCAACTCACACCTAAGTCCATTAAAAAATGAAAGAAAATAGAAAATATTTTAGGGTCCAAAATATTTGGTAACAAAAATATATAGGTTTTAAGCTATGTAAAGCTTGTATAAATACGCTGATTGAATTCACTTTTTAAAATGAATGAATAAGAGTGAGAAGGACAAGAGGGAGGATAATGAACCAAGGCAGAGAGGTGAGAAAGAGCTGTGCAAAAGAAAGAGAAAAAGGAAAGACAAATTTCAATAAAAGCATATAGCTTATTGTTTATAATAATAATTATATCATATTATCAGGAATACTTTATCAAAATGGTTCCCATCAAAAAGGCATATGAAAACACATTTAGTGTTCTTTATGAAGTCAGTTGCCCTGTCTCTTCTCCCAAATGCAACTGAGAAGCCGTCATTCTAAAATATAATCAATGTAAAACATGATATAGAACAGGAAATTACAGCATGTTATAAAAGAATACTGAAATTTTTAAAAAGGAGAAGTAATATTAAACTCTAAAAAGTGACAGAACCAACAAAATGGAGCACCCTGTGAGACATTTCTATTTTATTAGAGTAAGGGGGAAAACAAATATACTGTCATGGCATCTTTAATACATTTTAGAGGAGAGTATGTATCATACTGATAAACACAAATTTTCTTGTTGTCCTGATAAGCACATTCCTTTAGAGAAGTGTGACTGAAGAAGCTACCATGACTTTTTGAAATGCACTTGTAGAATCACTTAACTCTCATAATGCATTCACCATGTGAAAAAAAGTTTTTACTTTTAAAGTGATTTTTAAGTAGCTTTCCCACATGGGATGATAATATAGTGAGCAGCTAAAGTTTATTCCAATCTGTTTAGCAATAATATTTTCTATCGTGAATTAAATTTTGTATGAGAATGGGTTGCAAAAAACTAGCTTTCCCAGAGTTTCATGAGCCCAGATAGAAGCTGATTACGAAAGGTGAGGGCCTTGTATATTGGTTAATTACAGTATAAATACTAGAATCATTGCTATACTACAAATAGTTAATTTTCAAGAAAATAAATCTATCTCATTAAGACTTTAATGAAATAAATATAGTTATATGTTTAAATAAATTTATTTAAATATAAATATATTATTTTTACTGAAAATAATATAGATAAGACCACATATGCTAAAATAAAAGAGAAAATATTGTAGTGTTTCAACAGTAAAGAAAAATAATCAATGCTTGCTAACTCACTCTACATTGATCTGTTTTAAATGACTCTCTCAAACAGTATGGTTTTTATACCTCACCTAACAAAAGTACATACCTGATGTAAAAATCTATAGGTTGATTAAACTACTGTAGGAATTCTTTCAGCTAGTTTGAATTTGCATTTGTCAAATATAATGTATTATTTTTGCTTACTTTAGGGTAGTGGGTATACATGGCAGGAATCAGAGTGACTGATGGTTCACAGTATGAAGATTTTCCTAACATGGAGTAGTTGTATAGGAACAGGACTGAGGAGTAAACAGTTGAGGTGAAAATAAGTAAGCCTTCAATTGAAAATGTGTATTATGCAATACCAATTCCTTGAGCTGACTATAAACAGATACCAATATCAGGTTTCTAGTGCTTTCAGGCTTAGGGTTCATTTTCTGCCAAGAAATGAAATTCATTCCAAATTGTCCCCAGAAATTAATCTTCTGCTATGTGTTAAATCATATGTATGAACTAGGCACAGGAAGCTGATGCAATAGTTTGTACCTTGAAGTCAGAAAATTTACCAATGTGTATGCTTTTTAGAGTCAGTTTAACAGAGAGCAGGCCTTTGGCTTCACATAAAATATACATTAATAGCCTATCCCAAACATTATGCATTCTTTACCTCCTTTTCTTTCTCTGTTCACAGTCACATTTTCTTCATCTTACTGTTTCAGTACTCAATATCTGTGTTACGGGTTGAATCTCCAGGAAAGCCATCTTCACAATCATTTGTGCGGTGATCTAATCCTCTTGTTTAGAGGGCTCACAAAACTGGATCAATAGTCCATTTCTTCCTGACATGGGCATATAGCCTTACTGCCACTTTGCTCTATATAGGGGAAATGCTATATAAGTTGTTACCATTTTTTCTTTCCAAGATAACAACTCCAAGTTTAGTAGAGATTCTTTGTATTTCTATTTTTATAGTCTTAGTTCTAGTTTTCTTTTTGGGCTCAGGATTGTTGAGGAAAGCAACACTCAAGGTGTCATCCTAGCTGCTGGTCTGAAGATTTATTTTACTTCAATTTCCACAGACTACTCTCCTCCTGTTCTGACTCCACGGTCTGCACAAATTTTCACTCTGTCAGTGTCTCATCTTTCATCTTTCCATTAAATATATCTGTAACTCTCGCTATACTTCTGCTGTATGTCCCTCGTCACTGCCTGTGTGCAAGGGCAAATGAAATCAGTATTTTGTCATCAGAGGAGATGATTTGGAGTTAAGGTTTATGATCTGAAGAATCCATTAGAAAAGAATAATTTATTCTTTAAAATTTGCTCCTTCCCATTAAGAATAACTATTGAATAAATTCTGATTTCGCAGCATTTTATTTCCATTTTTCATCGAATGACTGTCAAATGGAAGGAATTATAATATTGTGAGATGGAAAGAGATATTAGCTTATAGATCATGTCACATTAACATGCTTAGAGAACAGCAACTAAGTCTACTCACTACTTCTCATAGCCAAATATAAAAGACTTGTATCATTTTCTCCATATATAGCCTAGATAAGGTCAGAGCTATTTCATTTTATTTCTGTAAAGAAAGAATATTGTAAACAGAAAATCAATAATTTTACATTTTAAAGCCACAGTCAATAATGATCTGCAATTTTTAAAGCAGTCATTATCTAAAAATAGCTAATTCCTTTGTAATTGACAATAAAATGATTATGTGCCCCCCCAAAATGAATTGATTCTAAATGCTTTAATTGCATCAATCTATTTTAACTCCTTATAAATACGGGACAAATAACCTGATATTTGCTGTGATTTCCTTGCCTCACAAGGTGAGAGATCAGAAATAAAACTTTAAAAGTCACTAAGCAGTCTCTAGACCTACTGAAGCATGACTACCAAGCATACAAAAGAGAAACAACCAAATAGAAAACTCATGAAGACTCTGTTTTTTTAACCCCCTCATGCATTAAATTTCTCCTAAGCCAGACCTACTGCTTTTACAACCTCACATTTTTTCTCTAGCTCCAAAGGTTAGCAAGGGCAGTGACAAAGACGTGTGTGTGTGTGTGTGTGTGTGTGTACTGTATATGTAGTATATATATAAGAGGGAGAATGAGCTATTGTAAAGTAGTTCTATATAAATAATAAATTGAAATGATCATTGTAAAAGAATAATCATACATTTAGAATTAAAAAAACTTTTTGAGATTTTTCCTATAGGTCAGGATTCTATTAACTATTTTAATTATATTCTCTCTGCTTTATTCTCTTTATCTCTACAATAACCAAGTCTATAAGGGCAGACACTGTTATGCCCATTTCTTAAAAAAGGAAAATTAGGCTTAGACAGTTTAAAAATCTTGTGCAAAACAACATTTGAGTTAGGGGTGAGGGCAGCATTTCAAACCATGATTGCCTGACTTCAAAGCACTTATTCTTTTCTTTATACGATTGTGGCTCTTATTCCACTTGGAAGGTTTCATTATTTGAGATCTGTTTAAGAGCATTTACTGGTTTACAGGACATATTTGAAATATTGTGAAAAGTGTAGTCTTATTTTAAAATAATGTTTACATATTACATTTTTTTAAAAAAAATAAAACATGAGGGTTGTAGAATTTTTTTGAAAAAATAAAAATGAGGAGCATTTTACCTGTACTTAGTGACAGAGAACCAAAACAGTATATATACTCCAGCTGTATATTTACTTTTCACTAATTCTGCAGGTCTTCAAATCCCATGTCCAAGAGAAATTTGCTGTGCAGAGCCCATGTCAAAATGTTAGTGGTTTAGCTCTACTGAATTGGATCTGAATGATCCTCTACTCTTACTGCTTGGCTCTCTGTGAGCAAGCTACACAATTATTCCCAAAGAATAAAAATAGTTTGCAATTTTTATTTATCTGGAAATGATTTCTGAGAAGCCAGAACTTTAGAGAGTATTGATCCCAGTACTCTCTCTGCCTCTCCACTATCAATAGCAAACTTGATATCCATACATATTGCATCTTTTACCATCCATTGCCTTCTCTCTTAGGTCTTCTTGCATTACTAGGAGTTAGAATCTTTCAACTGCACATTACATGAAAGATGCTGAGAAGAGTGGAGAAAAATTAAATAACATTGTGTATTCAGAAATTTTTTCTCTTTGTATATTTACTCTTAGATATGGGCAGATAGGAGACTGTTTCTCAAATATATTTTTAGGGCTCCCACCCTCTGGTAGCCTGACAGCATATCTTCTATCTTTCCAAATGTCTGTGTAGATCTCAATAAATGTTAGCTAATTATTATAATAATGATACCTAGTAATGTAGAATAATTTATCAGACTTACTATAATTAGAAATAATTCTTCTCAGATGTTGACAAAGGATTGATTATTGTGTTCATGGTATCTGTGACCACATCATTCCTGAAGGAAGACGAGAAAGCCTTAGAAGCATAACTAACTTCTACCACAATGGAAGAACTTCCAAGATTTTTTTTTATATAACTTTCTTTCCAATATATTATTACTCTTTAACTAAAGGGAAGAATCTATATTTTTAGTTAAATTTTTCTATATACAAAATGCAATATCTTCTGAGTTGCTAAATATTTAAATAAACATATCAATTATATGCTCCAGGGCTTTTGTAAGAATTGCAATTTATAAACATAATTAATAAAAAGTTACTAAGGCTCCTCTGAATTTACAGAACACACTGTAGGGCATTTACTAAACACATTCGGAGTGGAACTATAACTAAATTAAACCTCTCTACTTGTCAGAATAAATGAGCAAAATCTATCTTGATGTAATCGTCTTGTTAACTCATTAATTTGATGAAGCTACTATTTTCCTATAGATTTTCCATCAAGGAAAATGAAAGCATATCTATATATTTTAGGCATATGTAAAACCTATATATTAAAGGTAATATTTATACCATATAATGGAATGATGTCACAGTAAACTGTATTTCTTCTTTAGATATGCCACATAATATTGATCTAATTTATGGTCAATAGGAATGGCAAGTAAGAGTTGCTATGGTATGATATTACTGATTTTTTTCAGAGACTAGTCTAAAACAACATTATGTTTAATTTTTAACCTAATTTATTTTTATCCTTGAAATATTCATGTCCCAACTTGTGAAAAATGAAATTTAGTAATGAATGTTCTTTATTCAGTAAAATGATTGTTATTTTCCAAATAATCACTAACAAAGCATATAATATTCTTTTACTATCCTTTTTCAGTGTAAAATCTGATGCTTCTGGGAAATATCATGGTAAAGCTTTACTGTACAGATTATCTCTAGGGTAAAAATCTTTAATTGCCTGCTCACTGGCTTACTGGGATGAAAATGCTAAGATACCTTCTTGACCCTGTCTGTTTTCTTGCCCCTTATGTGTGGAAAAGCTGCTTTCAGTTTCACAGAAAAAAGCAAGAAAAGATATTACAGTCTCATTACTTATGTTGGACAGCAGGGTGAACTGCACAAATTTATCTTCTAGTCAAAGAAAGCTTTTCAAAGCTTCCTTCTCTTTTCAATCAGATATTCTGCTGTTCAACACTGCTGATTTTTACAGCCCCAGATGAATTACTTCATTTACTAATACCTGAGGATATAAAACACCTTGGAAATCTGCTTCCAATTTTCAAAAGGTTGAGACTTCTTTATTCAGACACATTAACATACACATGAACAAACAGCCAAGTATACTAATGATTTTAAATTATAGATATAATTATTTAAAATGCAAAATAAACCAATAGAAAAAAAAAGGAAAAAAAATTAACTACTAGGACAAGAAGGAAGGAAAGAAAATGTACTATACATGTTTAACATCTTCAACTTCCCAGAGGGGAATTCACTTGACACCCTCAATAAAATTATACCTTACAACAGTGTCTGAGGCATAAGTGCAGATACCATGAGATGAAAACTTGGGAATACTAAAGAGTTATCTTTGGTCCTGGATCTGAGGTTCATACTGAAAAGGAAGAGAGTCTGCTTTCATAGTTTCTGCAGTTTCTGTAAACTCTATAATTTTCATTTTTGAATCATTTCTAAAATTTTATCAAAGATGACTATATTTATATTAAAATATAATTATCAAGGAATATATTTATTAACTTGTTGATAGATTATGTCAACCCATCCATTGACCCCCCTAAATGAGCAATTTTTACAAATAACCCCCCAAAAATTAAGATAATCATCAGTTTTAGATACAACTCTACACAGGTATATGTAAAATTTCTGAACAATTTATTTGATGTATTTATTGTTCCTTCATGACTTGAGTATGGTTTTTGGCTTGAAAAATAATAAGAAATAACTATATTCTCTCATTTTTGGTACTAATAAGCATCTGTGAATTTAAGATAATAAGCAAAATTATTTAAAAATATTACTAAAAGGAAACAAATAAATGATATGAGGTTAAAGAACCATTTATATCCAATATTTTATATTATCTCAAAAATATTAATATAATTTTAAATGAGATTAATTTTATTTCAGAGTATATACTACAAATACTAAGTAACAATACCATATACATAATTAAAAAGTATATATCTTTATATCCATAATAAAGAAATTATCAGCCAGAAATTATCTATTACTTAATTACCTTAAATTAAAGTTTTATTTATGTTTCATTTTGTAAACAGGTATTTTTCAAATTATTTAATAAGAAGATACAATATAAATCTCTTAATTTCTTCTTTGAACTGCTCTTTCTATTACCTCTTTCATCTATTCCTTTTCCCCAGCTCTTCTTCCTCATTTCACTAGTTTCTCTTTCATTCCTAATAGTGGAAAATAAAGGATACACGCATACACGCACGCATACACACATACATATACATATATATATATACATGTACATATACATATATAAAGAGAGAGTGAATAGTGTTGCCATGCTAGCAAATTTTGGGAATTAACTGAAAACATTTGATAACAGTATTAATCTTCTAATTTTGAAGAAACCAAATCTATAACATATGTACATAGAGTTATGCATATAATGGTAGAAAATGAATTGAGTGTGACATGGTAGAAATTATCAGTGTATTTTTCTTAGACAAGTCTTGCTCATATATAAACTTCATTGAAACTAAATTAACCATAAAGATTATGTGTTACATTTGGTAGTTACAAATGGTACTGAGTAGCTGAGCAATGTCAGAGTTCTGATATATTCATACATGATTATTTTTGTGATCCAGGCTTTAATTAATGTATATTTATAGCCGTGATCCAAACAGAAAATTACTATTGTTAAATTAATCACTGTACATGCCCCAAATTTTTGTACATGCCCCAAATTTTTGTACTATATAATTAATGAAAATTTGTACTATATAATTAATGAAAATTACTATTGTTAAATTAATCACTGTACATGCCCCAAATTTTTGTACATGCCCCAAATTTTTGTACTAAAAATTATCTTAATGATATAATTAAGGAAAATAAATATGAGAAAAAAAACAAGAGGAAAATTATTATTAACATTTACTATATATATCCATATATGTATATATGCATGTATGTATATACATATATATGTATATATCCATGCATTATATATGTGTATATATGCATATATATGTATTATACATGAATATTAATTTTCAACAAAAATTAAAAATACTAGTTTTAACTAGTATATGGCTTGCCATCTTATGAAATACATGAAATCACAGAAATTTAATTTAAAACGTTTATTATGAGACCAGGCCCTTTTTTTATGTGAGTGAACTATGAGGAATAAACTTAGAATAGATAGAACTATTAAAAAATAATAAGGATAGTTTAGCTAAAATATATTTGTTCATTCTGCATTTACCAACTGAGAATTATAGATTTTTTAAAAAATGACTTTGTAGGACCTCCAGGTCCATGTCGAATAAAAATGATGAGTGAAATTATCTCCATCTTGCTTCCAATCTTAGGGGAAAAGAACTTTCACCCTTTTAAAATTAAGTGAGATGTTAGTCCCAAGTTTTCCACAGATCTCTTTAGAAGGCTAAGAAAGTTTGTATTTCTTCCTAATTAATTCAGGATTTTTATCATGAAGGAATGTTGAATTTTATCTTGTGAGTTCCCTACATTTGATAATGTCATATGATTTTCCTCTTTTATGATGAGTGACATACAATGAGTGACATATCAAATGTCTAAGCAACTTTTCATTCTGGCATGAGCCAAACTTGGTTATGATTTCTTATTGATTTTCCATATTATTGGATATGATTTGGTAAAATATAGTTAAGAATTATTGCACCTATTGGCATGAGGGAAATTGATTTATTGTATTTTGTTTTGTTTTCTTGGTAATGTCTTTGTATGGTTTTAGTAGTGGACTCATAAGATGAGTGGAGAAGTGCTTTGCCTTCTTTTACTCTTCAGAAAAGTTTGAATAAAAATCATATTATTTCTTCCTTAAATGTTTAATTCATCCAGTGAAGGCATCTAGGTAGGTCTGGGGTTTTCATTGTGGGAATGTTTTATTTCAGTTTTTTTTTGTTGTTGTTAAAAATATAGATTAATTCAGATACCTAGGATAATTCAATATATCTAGTTTTTCTTGAATGAGAATTGGTAGTTTTTGTCTTTCAAAAAAAATTGTTCTATTTAATGTGAGTTCTTGAATGTTTGACCTAAAGTTGTTCATAAAATCTTCCTATAATGTCTTTTACAATATGTAGTGATGTTCATGCTTTTATTATTTTTCCTGGTTAGCTCACCACAATTTCTTAGATGCTGGCAAAAGACAAAAAATTCCTATGTCAGAGACAAAGCTTTATCTCATTACTTTTCCTTGTCTCCCAACTGTGGTGGGTGCACTATGAAGTGAGTCTGCATCACAGCCGAGGAGTCCCAAGCTCAAGAACTCAAAGTTGCCCAACATTTACCCCAAAGGGATACATTATCATTATTATCTCAGACAGCAAACAAATCTGTCTTCTGCTCTGGAAGAGTACGCCATTGCTATCTTTCAGGGCTGTTTGCTATGCAGACCTTTTTTTAATATAGTCTAGAACAAAACCTGTTAACGTCTTTTTTTCAGAAAAAAGTGAAAATGTAGAAAGGTGAGATATCCATGGAGAATCATTTCCAAACTGGTTTATCTTTCTTTCCATGATTAGCCTGGCTAGAGTTTATCACATTTATTAAAATTTACAAAGAATCGACTATTGGTTCTATTGATTTCTTCTATTTTTTGGTTGTTCTTATTTTTAGTATTTACTTCTTTCTGCTTGCTTTGGATTGATTTCATTCTTCTTTTCTAGTTTCTTAAGGTGAAAACATAAATCATTAAACTTTTTTACTTGTAATGTAGGCATATAATTGCATAAATATTTTGTTAACTATTGCTTTAGCTGCATTCCACAAATATTAATATGTTGCATTTATATTCATTTAAAACATGTTCTAATTTCTCTTGTGATATATATATATATATATGACTCATGGGTTATATAGAATTGTGTTTTTTTTCTCTCGGTGTATATAAATGAATTCAGTATATCTTTTATTTCAAATATTATTTATTTGTAGACTCAAATTTATTTTTTTTGTATCTTCTATGCCTCACCTCTTTATAATTATATTTTCTTCTACATTCTTAAGAATATGGGGTAAATTTACAATGTTCGTTTAAAATCCTAGTTACTATTCCATTATGTGTCATTTCCGGATCTTTCTCTATTGATTAATTTTTCTCATAGTTATGAGTTATATTTTCTGTTTCCTGAAATATTTAGACATTTTTCACTGAATGGTAGACAGTGTAAATTTTCATTTTGTGGCTGGATTTTGTTGTATGTCTTTGAGAAGACCTTAATTTTATTCTAGCACACAGTTAAGTAATATCTGATCAATTTTATTCTTTCGAGTCTCACTTCTAAATTTATTAAATTGCAATGAGAGGAGCCATTATTCTGAATCTAGCCATTGCTTAGGCTAGAACTCTTGAGGACTCTTCCTGCTCCTCCACACATTGTCTTTCTATTCTGGCTAATGGGAATATAAACTACTTGCAGCTCTTCTTATTTCTAGGAATTCTTCAGTCTACTGCTTTCTGGTGACCTTTTACTAGTGTTCTGTAGTCTTATTCCATATATGTACAGATCAATATTCAGTCAAAGATTTAAGGGTATTCACCTTCAGATTCCCAGAGATTTCTCTTGAAACCCTTTCCTCTCTGGCACTATGCTTCACAAATTCGAAGTTCCTCTACATTTCTGAGGTGTAATATCTATCTCCTCAACTCAGAGAGACCACTGTGTATTGTTTGTGTTATCCATCCCTGCACTGATGAATAGAAATAGCCTCTAGACAGTAAACTGTAATGCTTATAGGACTCACATCAATTGTTTTCTTCCTCTTAGAGTTCAGTCCTGAGCTACCTTTTTTTAATGTCTAAAAGTAATTGTTTCTCATATTTCTTCTGATGTATGGATTGGTATAGTGAGAAGATGATTCTGGTCCCTGTTACACCATCATGAAGAAATTCTAGAAGCAGAATTTTATTTTTTCCTCTTCAGTTTAAGACTATCAGGTGCACATAATTTCCCTGATATGGCTAAGGAAGTCCATGCAAGAGAAGCATAGCTTGAGATGGATTTGGGGTTTAGGACAGAGAGAAAGAGATGACAGCCAAGAGCTGAGAGACTGAAGAAAGATAATCTTTATTGCCCCCTGCCCACTCAAAAGTAAATTTGTACATATTAATCTTTCATCACTCATTCTTATCACAAAGTCTTCTGGGTGGTCATATTGGGTTAGGAGGTAGAGAAAATGGCAGAAACTTTTTGCTAGTATCTTTAATGGAGAAGGTGGATATTTATAGCATTTTCCAAGAGTCTGAAATGATTGATGTAAAATGTATTACTTGTGTTCAAAACATAATTAGAAGAGACTTAGCCATGGCAAATTTCAGGGTTTGTTACTATTTTCTGTTAATCATTATTAAAAGTATAAGGTTACTAAGCTACATATCCTTGAAGATGCTGAAATAATCCATTTCACTAAAAACCTGCATGAAGCAGGATTTAAAATCCATATGATTTCTCATAGTGAGAAATGCGTTTTAAAGAAAATGACATTTAATTCAGTATTAAACTATAGACCAGGTAGGATACTATGTTCCACAATTGTTAGCATGATGTCAGGATGGCCCATAGATATTTACAGGGAGCTTATTAATATTCACAAATAGATTATCTGTAAAAACAAGAAACTTAAGCCTCAAAATTAAAATTCTTATGGAAGTAAATACTTCATTCTAATAAATGTGATTACCTAATTTTTACTCTAGTTCTGTAAATCAAGCTTAACTCAACTCAAATAAATGAAAAAAAAAAAAAAAAGAAAGAAATCTCAGTATTCTGGCACCCCCTTACCTTGTAACCTGAATCTACTTAAGCCGAAATAGAATAGTTTTTTAAATATTAGTATATTTGTGTCTCTAACACCTGCCATAGTTTAAGCTGAAATAGCAGGTACCCTTCTCCAGCTATATACAACCTAGTTTCTTAAAATCTAAACACAAATTAAAATAAATTTATTTGTTGTTGCTGCTGCTGCTTTTGCCATAAAACGTCATGTCAGCCAAACCCACCATGTCACAAAACTTATCTCCATTCATCTTATTTTTCCTGTCAGTCTCTGTCTTTATTCAGTTGTTCCCCTATTTCCACCCATGTACTGGCCATGAAAATGCACCTCTCATGTTCTAATTTGAGGAGTTTAATGACCAACTGCCCTAGATACCGTACTCTGAAATATATCATCACATTTGTGTGTGGCCATGCTTTCAATGACAATTACTGAGAAAATATTGAGCATGGCATAAATATTTAGGCAGACCTCTTCTCTAGAGATGTGTAACTCTTCTGATGACTGACTTTGGTTTAAGAGCTCCCTTGAGCCTTGAAAAAACTGTCATAGAACTCTCGTACACTCTAAATTCTTCACTCAGTTTTTGCTTCCTTCAGTCACAAAGGTCAGGCCTGCATCATGAAAAAACCTAGAACTCGGAAGCATGACATGAAGAAATTTGGATGAATGCTCCTGAGGATGTTGGCTCTGTTAAACTTCTGGCGTTACAGAGGTGGCATATTATTCCCTAGTAAGAGTTAGCACTTCTTTCAAGTTGAAAGATACTATAGAGGCATTCATTATGCAAGGTAATGGGTATCTTCCCACTCAGTAAATGTCCTCACCAACTCTTCTGGATGCTTAGGCAATAAGTAGGTAAGTATTTCGATATAACCTTATTGAAGAATTCCATAGCCTATTGCAACAATTGGCATTTATAAGTAGAATCTAGATAAGTACTTTAGGAATGTATCATAGGATTTCTTCATTAAGGAAACTAAAGTATAAAGTACAAACAAGAATTTATTGACTTCAGAGTACTTTCATAGGACATAGGATGGATATTTTCTCAGTGGCTAGGGCAAAGTTATTGTTGGTGTGGCTCTAAGAAGCCAAAAATATGATATGGCTTTTAATTAACAATTTTGAAATGCCTGAGGTACTTTGGAAGATAGTAGAGGTAGGACTACAGAGGTGAAGGAAATAGGAATGCGGAAATGTACATATTATGTGAGGTTAGTGCTCCCACCCAAAGGTAATATCCTGTAGGAGAGCCCAGAGCACACATTGTCACCAAAGCCATTAAGAATGCATCGGTAAGGGGAACACCAGATTGACTAAGAAGTTCAATTGTGGCTCTCCTTTGCAGACCAGGTTTAATGGTAGGAGAAGTAGTCATACAGATGAGCTCAGTAATATCCACATGATTAATATGATCCTGGAGTAATAGAGATTCAGCAGCAAAAGCCAGTAGGTGTCAATTACCATAATGACCTGCAAAATTGAAGGAGTAGCCAGTGGGTCTTGATCTATAGGGACCTATGAAGATGGTTAATTAACTCTGGTACCCATAAGGGTAAGATACACAGGCAGCCAACAAAGAGTATCTATTAATACCTATAGCCAGAAAATTATACTAGTGAAAAAAGCAGGAGTTTGAAAGCCATCACCACAATAAAAAGTCACAATTTCTTGCTCAGTTCTCAGACCCAAAGAGATGGTCATATTCCAAGGAGGAAAGACTTTACAATACTGTGGCAAGAACCTAACATAATAATTTACAATTTTTTTTTGTTCGTTTCTTTGTTTTGTTTTAAATGAGCTTATACCCATTTATTCAAGTGACTAAATATTGGACAAAGAGAGAAATGGATACACAGATGTTACAAAGGCCATTAGGCCATGTTTTGAATGGATATTAATGCCAGAGGTACAAAGCATCATCTTCAAACTCATGTAAGAGAAGCATGCAAGAGTCAGGTGTACAGTCAAGGCATAATATTCTACTTAAACTAAATATACTCAGAATGAATAATGAACAGTTAAAATAACAAACATGCACCTTTCCAAAACCTCCCTCAAAATGTACTGATCCTTCCACTATCTGCCAGTTGCCCAAACGAAGGACTAGAGTGTCATCTATAACTCCCCATTCTTTACATCTTACTTTCAATCAGTCATTCAATTTGCCAATTTTACTGGTTTTATATGTCTTGAACTGATCAAACCTGCATCATTTCCTAATTGACCTCCTTCTAATCTCATGTTTCCAAAATATATTCCAAAGACATGATGGATAAATCTATTTAAAATACACATTTAGACACTACTTTTCCTTGCCAAAAACCTTTCAGTGGCGCCAATAGCACTTAGGACAAATTCCAAACTCCTTATTTTTGCATACAAGAACATTCATAGAATGGTCCCTACCCAATTTTTAAACTTCATGTCTCAACACCGCAACTCCCTCGTAAAAATTCCAACCTCCAGTCCATGTGTAAACCCATGCTCCCACTATGTTAGAGTGCTTACAGTTCCTCAGTTTCTTCCTGGAAGCCTTCCATGATTCTGACAGCTAAATTTAAGTGCATTCATATGCACTTTTATCCCATCTGAGCAACCATTGTGCTTAAACGTTAGTATATTTATTTTTCTCTCTCATTAAACTATTCTATTTATCTAGTACCTAGTATTTCCTCAGGTACACTTATGTTAGCTATCCAGCAGATGGTTTTTAAATAAAACAGCATTTCAAAACATTCTAAAATCCCTAAAAAAAAAAAAAAGATAAAGTTCACTTTGGGAGATTTATTACCTCACGTTACCTCAAATGGAGGATGTATCATATGCAAATAAGTCAGAATTCAAAATTTAAATTTAATTTAAATGTAAACTGAGAATTAGTAGGAATAATGGTCTCAATTCAACCAGTAAGAGATGTTTTTTCCATTTTTACTCCAACTATAGAAATAGGTGTTTAAGATATAACATCTGCAAGAAGTCAAGAACAGTATGGTTCTTTACCAAAAATATTTATAATGTGCTTATTTTATATTGGGTTATCAGATTTACACACACTCTTCATATTAAATATCAGCACTGTATTTGAGTTATCTTTGCTAACTTATGTAAAATCCACGAGGTTAGAGAACTGAGAGGGGCAACTCTATAAAATGCTCAGTTATTTAGTTAAGAGTAGAAACATTATAATTCATGGACATGGAGGAGAGAAAGGAGAAAGACACCATTACCTTGGCCAGTTTTGAGGAAAAATAATTATTTTTTAAAAATCATATATTTCGTTATAGCACTTCTCTTAGAATATCTCCTGTTATTTTAGATATTGGAATTCATTCTGGGTGGACAAGAAGTAATGTCTACCACACTTTGTAAACATAATTGGAAATTGGAAAGTCAGAGTTAGAAATTACTTCAACTTTTTAATCAGTAGCTGTGAGATTTAATGTTACTTGGTTTTCTTAAGCCTCAGTTTCTTAATATCTAAAATTAGTGTTAAGATACCTATTCCATCAGTTTTTTTAACTAGAAAAAAAATGTAATCTATATAATGAATTTAATTTAATGCCTGGCACATAATAAAAGGCAAAGAATGTAAGATCCATTATGATTAATAGCCTTTCCTCTCTGCTAGACACTCTAAAAAATGTCTCTAGCCAACAATGTTTGTATGTCAGGATGACCCTCTATTAAAATATCTGCTAATTGTCATCCATTTGTGGATAACTTTGCAATAGCAAAAGACACAGTATGTTCTGGGATCTGCTGCTTCTATATATTGTAATATAGGATACGTTATTTGTGTTTATGTTACTAGTGCCACCACTGCAGCTCTTACAAGATAGATCTAGATGAATATTATTTGCTATCACAGATGGATAGCAACCGATGCAGCCCTCTTTAAATTGTGTCTGTGTTGGTGAAAGGGCAGAGAATTAATTTGAATATAGCACTGGACATAAGGACCAAGAAGTCTCAGAAAAACAAAATACTTAAAAATTCTTGGAGATTTGGAATAAATGTCTCTTTATACAAAAGTATTACTAACCACACATAAAAGGAATCATTTTTAAAACACATGATATCACTAAAGGTGAAATAACAAAGTGATTAGAAAATATTTAGTCAACTTAATCAATTTGTACAACAAACATAAATGTCTCTTTATACAAAAGTATTACTAACCACGCATAAAAGGAATCATTTTTAAAACACATGATATCACTAAAGGTGAAATAACAAAGTGATTAGAAAATATTTAGTCAACTTAATCAATTTGTAAAACAAACATACTATACTGAGATCCCAAAGTAACTTTTATCTAATTTTGTGTTCCAAAAAATGTAACCTGTTTGATCATATTAATTCTATATTTTCAATAATTCATTTCATTTTCATTGTTAATACATATGGTAACATTTAGCAATTTTAACTTAAGGTAATTTGGAAAGAAGGTAATAGTAGAACAACTATGATTTATTGATGTTTTCTCCATAAAAGAATATATATTTTTTTATTTTTCTTTCTTAATTTGCCTGTTCAAACTTACTTAATGCCATTTTATGTAGAGAATGACTGTCTCAACTCTAGAGGGGCACAGGAAGCCTGAAAGTGTCTGACAGATGCCTGTTCTAATATTTCATTAAGCTCTCCTGACACTAAGAGAGATCCAAGGCATTACGCTAAAGAGAGAAGAGGGTCTTTGCTACTTGGTCACTCATTGACCCTGCCTTTAGCTTCACTCTGGGACGATTCCAGTGAGAGAGAAAAAGAGGAGAATATGAAACTGGAACACTGTTGCTGCTCTGAAATCTTTCAAAGTTCAGAAAGATGACCTTCTAAAGATTGATGGCATCTTCACTTCTCAGTGGTCAGTTTGGGAAAATAGACCAAAGTTGGCTGCTGTTATTTCCAGTGTGACATAAACCTTGAATTGTACCCAAAAGGTTTAGGAAGAAATATTAAGTACACATCAGTAACACAATTTCTATTATCTGCTCATGGGACACCCAGAGTCTCAGGTGTAAAGCAGTCTTCACTTTTCCCATCAAGTACATATGGAAATTATGTTGGATATACATTATGAATTTTCCCCTCTCTTGTCCTTTATACTCTTATACTCTCCAGGAAACTCTCTTTCTTTTGCTACCCCTCTTACTATCTCTCTTTCCCCTGTCAGGGCCTACAGTACAACAAAATCGCATCTTTAAGCCTCTGTGACCTGCTGGATAAAACTTAAGAACTTCAGTATCTTCACAGTAAAACACCTACAAGAAAATATTGGTATTTTCCTAGTTAATACTGATAAATTTTCAGAGCATAATTTTGATTAATTACTTTAATAGAATATGATCTTTACCTGACTTATGAAAGAGCCTTTCTTTATATATAGTAAGTGAACAGAAAGAGAAAAAAAAATGGATGACAGGAAAAGGAAATCTTGTATTGCCTACATATATATTCTCTTCTCTTTGTGACCCTCAAAGTTAATTTTTCCTTTCTAAGTACATTTGAAAAATCAATCTATTTGAGAAAACTTCATAAAAGATCTTACAAATGATATATTCTGGTGACTGACTCTAAACTTTCTACCCCCTACTCATAGTCTTGATAATTTTGATGGTTAAAGATGTGCTAGATAGAGGTCAAATTTAGGAGGCTTCGAGCCTATAAAAAGAAGCCTAATTTCATTTTTGAGTAGATGGAATGGCCTGAGCGTCCTTAAAAGTCATTGCAGTTTTATACGAGGTTTGGCAAATCCCCAGCCCTCTGATAGGTACTCATGCATAGGCATAGAGTACAAAGGCCCTGTGCAGGTCGAGATGATCTCAGTATTTATGTTTTGACACCAACAATCCATGAAAAATAAATGACTTATCTTAGCAGGTCCTTCATATTTTTAAGAAGTCATTTCACTTTAGCTATGTTTTAGATTAAGAGCTCCTAAGATCATTAGTATTTTCATTCAAGTTAATTTTACATCATTAATTCACTATGTCTACCTCTTTTGTTTTAAATTACTGTATATGTGGATATAAGTATTTATTTCGTTAGGAGGTTAAAAACATTTTCCCAGAAAAGATTCTCTGAGTAAGGCCATTTGATCCTCTTTCTCAATCAGAGTTGATCACATCTGACAGCTTTTATGAAGATTCTAAAATCTTTCAAAAGTCTCCAGATAATAAGACCAACATATTTGTTCTTACTTTTTTACTTATTTTGGTTTTATGTACTCAAACCCAAATTGTAAATGTGCCTCTCTACATGTCCTGCCTGTTTTGCTCTTCTCTAGTTGTTTTTCTTTTCCTAAGACACACTATATTTTGACCTTTTCAAACTAAATTGATTTCATTAGCTTTCATTCCCCACAAACATAAGTTGCTATGCTCTCCCAATCATACAGAGCCACATAAAACCTACAAATATGAGATAATTGCTTGCCTATTTTGAGACTTCCCTAGCCATTGACACTGCTGAAATATCCATTTAACCTGCAAATGATATTTAGTAAAGAACTGCTAAAATCAAAATATAAATATTTACTAAGAATTTTAGAGGACAATGAAGAAAACACACACATACCCATACAAATATGAATGGCCATTTCATTCTTTCAAGAAGCTTGCAATCAAGTAGGATGGATGAGATATAGATAGAAGATATAGTGAATGATGTGATTTTTTTTTTTAAGGGATCACAGAAAGTCTACTAGGACCCTGCTACTTAGTGTTGTCTTCAGAACAACTGTGTTGACATCCTGTAGTAGCTTGTTAGAAATGAAGAATCTCATGGCCCAACTCAAACCTAGTTAATCAAAATTTGCATTTTAACAATATCCATAGTTAAATCCTATGCATATTAAAGTTTGAGATGGTCTGTGCTAGAGCTATCAGGTTCTAAGAAGAGATCAAAAGCTTATGTGTAGAAATGAAAATATTGAATCTGGATCTTAAATACAGAAATAAAGAGGGCAGGAGCATAGTATCAAAGTTATGTCAATTCTACAAAGAAAGGCACTATTTTATGCATAGCTTGATCTATTTGGATGGATTACAAGTAGGCCATGTGGTAGAATGAAACCAGAATGACAAGCTTGTCCTTAATATTTGATGGAGTCAGAAAATGACATATATGACTGCAGAAAGCAGTAGGTACTATTATTTCTTTTTTTTTTTTTTTTCTGGAAGTTGGAAACCCGAGATGTTGTGATGTTATACCTAAATTTAGTAATGAGGTAAAAACTTAATAATCAATAAATTTGAAAGATTACAGTTACAGAAACTTAGCCCATTCGGGCTCCTATCACAAAATACCCAACACAGGGTAACTTATAAACAACAGAAATGTATTTATTTCTCACAGTTCTGGAGGCTGGGAAGTCTAAGATTAAAGCACTGGGCTGGTCACATTCTGGTGAAAGCCAGTGCCTCATGACTTCTTCCAACATGTCAGAAGGAAAAGGGATCTTTGTAGGGTCACTTTTTTAAGAATACTGATTCTATTCATGAGGGCTCCACCCTCATGACCCAAGCACCTTCCAAAGGCCACACCTCCCAATACCATTATCTGAAGGCAGTAGGATTTCAATGAATCAATTTTGTGGGGATACGAATATTCAGACTATAGCAGATACATTCAGAAATAAATTCATGTCTATTCTTCACTTACAGTCCTTTTAGTTTTGTCAGACTGGTAATCATGGATTTTATATTAGAGAAATGGTAGTCACTGAGTTTCTCTTTATCTGCCAGTATCGAGCTAAGGATTTTATTCTTACTCTTCAATCTATATGAATCTGGGTTTCTGTTAGAAGCTTTCTTTTTGGCTACTGTACCAGAGAAAATTGAGTGCTGTGAAAAATAAAGTCTGCAATTTACAAAAGGACATCTTAGCTGCTCAAACTGTGTGACTTGATGGTGAGAACTGTGAGAATATGTTTATATCATACTTGTGTATAAAAAATTTAGTTTCTAAAAAGGAACACTTACATTATGTTTTCCAAAATCGTGTGCCAGTATAATCCATTTTATATAGTTTAAATAATAAAGAAAAGATGAACTTTTAAACTGAAAAGTTTTATTTTCAAAGCTGAAAAAATTTTACATATATTTTTAACAAATAAGTACCAAGTCCTACCTGAGGAAGAGGTTGTATCATTGATGTAGTCATCAAAAGACATGAACATTTCTTTTTAAGTCATTACACTAACAATTCAGATAACTAATAATGAATATGTCACCATGGCTAGCAAGATATTTTCTACTTATCTGTTTTATCTGGATGTCGATCTAAATACATGTCTAAAAATGAAATTAATAATCATATTTCATAAATCTGGAACCTCTTTAGGAAACTATACAAAGAAAGAATGATACTAAAAAATCTGTCATCTCACTCGCTCAATTCTAAATTCAATCCAGTACATAGCTAAACACATAAATGATCCAAATATTGGTTAAGTAATTAAGATATCAAAATTAATACCATGACTCTATCCTCAAGAAATTATTAAAGGAAATAAGTATATTCAAATAATTGTTATACAAATAGGGCTACTACAAATACTTCTTTGAGGTAGATGTTATTAATTTACTATGAGTGTCTCGAAGGTTTGATAGGCTATCAAAATTCAGCAAAGGGAGAGAAAGAGTTTTCAATTCTATTCATTAACTTGACTATAACCCAAGAGCTGTGAGCAATCATGGCAGATGTAGGAGACGGAAAAATTCTGATGTTGTCAGTGAGAATAGTGTGTTAAGAGGAGTGATGGGGTGGGGAAACAGGAGAAGAAACTGCTGAAAATGGGCAAATGAATTTAAGGTGTGTGATATTATAACTTATAATAAGAAATATATATTTGGATTTGGTTTTTGTCCCTGTACTTGACACATAGTTCCTAAAAGCCTTGGAATGTCTTAAGTGATAAGAGAAATAAAGGTGAAAGGATAGCTTTTTTGTTACTCACAACTCTCCTTTCAACCACATCTGAGTTTATGTTAAGGAAATGACTTTTGGAAAGCCCCAGGGGTGCTCACTTTGTCTGCAAATACTAAAATTGGAAAGCCCCAGGGATGAGGGCTTATTGCCTAGGGAAATAATTTTGTGATTAGAAGGTTGCAAATTTCATCCCTATTCTTCATCTCCTGAGAGAGGAAAGGGTCTTAGAGGTCAGATAAATTATCAATGACAACAATTTAATCAATCATGGCTATGTAGGAACCTCCGGAAAAGCCCTCACTGAAGGGGTTCAGAGAACTTCTGGGTTCCTGAACAAGTTAAAGTGCTAGGAGATTAGCACACCTGGAAGGGCTGGGAAGTGCTGTACCCTTTATACATATCTTGCCCTGTGCATATGTCAGCATAAGGATGTCAGGCAATAAGAATGTTTGAACCCGTTGAAAAATTTTATAAGAGCCAAATTGATGACAATGAAAGGAAGCAAGATCTTCAATGCTCCAGAGAATGACAGTTTTTCAGTTCCTTTTATATGTTTGGAACTAAGGAGGGAAGTAAGGTGATTACATGAAGGTGGAAGAAAGCAAGGTGAGGAAATTTCTATGATTGGATTTCATGATAGTTAACAAGATTATATGCTCCCTAAAGGGTGGTTATACCTCAGAGGGATTTAAAAAAGGATTACTCTGGCATTTCAGAAGTGTATTAATCTAAATGCAGAAGAACAATGGACAGGGCTTGCTTATATTGAAGATAAACCTTTACTAAAGAAGTCATAGGCCTGAGGTATGACTACCTACCGTGACCTGCCCAATTAGGAATTTATCATCAGATCACATTGTGAGGTCACTTTCGGTCACTGATTTATTACAGAGCCCCTTTTCATTCACAGGTAACTTCCATCTGGTTGTTCCTGAGTTATAATTTTTTATAATAAACTTCTAGTCTAGTAAGTAAATTGTTCTGAGTTATGTAAATTATTCTAGGAAATTATCGAATCTGATGAGGGGGTTATAAGAACTTTGATTTATAGCCAGTTAGAAACACAAGTGACAATCTGGATGTGTGGATAGTTGATGAGGAAATTTGGGGAATTTCATTAAAAACGAATCAGCTTTCTGCTTCTGTAAATATGCTTACTTTCTGCAAATATGTTTACTGTATACAAGAACTCATGCAAGAGCTCCCTTGCACTTTGCTCGACTTATAAATGTAACCGTTTGTACTCCAGCAGCTCCCGCTCCCTGTTACAATTTGTGTTTACTGGTTACCCATAGCAACTCCTGTCCTTCTCTATGTTACTACTTGAAATCTACATAGCAAATCCTGCTGTATGTAACAGTTTGTGTTCAAACTGACCAATGAGATTATGTAAAATTTTTCTATAAAGGGAATGTTTCCACTGAGCACACTGCCCAGATCTTCAAAGCACTAGCTCATCTGGGACCGCACATAATAAATTTTGAATTCTCCTTCTCTCTGGGTTACTGCTTGGTTTTTCATTGGCTTGGGTTTTGGATCTTTTGGAATATTTTCCTACAACATAGTGTTTATAGTGGGGAGCAGTCTGAACCTGTGGAGTGTGCTCTAATTCCAGCAGTTAGTGTCTGAATTGAGTTAAATTGTAGGACACCCAGTTGATGTCCACTGAAAACTGGAGATATGTGGGAGAAACGCTACGTATCTGATGTCAGAAGTGAAGTGTCAGAAGTATTGAATGTGGTAGTAATAGAAAGTAGAGTAGTAAGAAACAGTTTCTCCTTTCAGAGAGAAAAATCCTACACATAAGCAACTCTGTCAAATGCTATTTTGATAGTTGAGGCAAACTATCATAGAGACCTACTTCTTTAAAGAGGGTTCAATAGAGAATAGAGGAAAGAAATTTGGTACAGGGAGTATAAGCATTTTTTTTTTTTTCAAGGA
>NW_006436298.1:31425623-31426588 GCF_000325575.1 Pteropus alecto | reverse complement strand
GAGTGATTGGTAGAGTATAAAATAGGTTTAAAATAGTTGATCGTGGTCTGGTTGTCGTGTGGGGGTTTGGATTGATCTACCCTTAGATGTGCCTCAGTGGTATGCGGATTATTTTGAACTAAAAGCAATTGAGAGCTTATGTACAGAAGAGAAATTTCTGTCCCCTCCCCCCTCAACTATGTAGAGGAATTTGAATTAGGAGCCTTACCCATAATAAGAGATTATCAGAGATAACCATTTTTGACCTATCTACATGGCAGGGCAAACTACAAATAACTGAACATGCGCTTTCCCTGCAATGATTTTCTGAAGCTCCAAGGTGCTTTACTTCATCCCTAGCTCAGAATATCATGTATAATACATTATTCTTTTTTGTCATTGAATCTCTCATGTATATAGGGTCTATGACTGTTTCATGTTTGTAGGGTTCCCATGCGCATAAAATTAAATTCGATTTTTTTTTTTTTTATGATGGTGACATTGGTTAATGAAATCCAGTAAATTTCAGGCGTAAAATTCAACAGTAAGGCATATATATACATTGCATTATGTATTCACCACCCATAGTTAGATTTCTTTTTGTCACCACATATTTGACCCCTTTTACCCCATCTACCTCTCCTCTCCCCTGATTCCCTCCCCTCTGGTAATCACTAGTCTATTGTCAATGTCAATGAGTCTGTTTGTTTGTCCTGCTCATTTGTTGCTTTTAGGTTCATATCCCACATATAAGTGATATCATGTGGTTTTTGACTTTTTCTGTCTGGCTTATTTCACTTAGTATGACTATTTCAAGGTCCATCCATGTTGATGAAAATGCCAGTATTTCATCTCTTCTTACGGCTGAGTAATATTTCATTGTATATATGTACCACAGCTTCCTCAGCCATTCTTCTGGCGTAGGACACTTTGGTTGCTTCCATGTCCTGGCCACTGTGAATGATGCTGCTATGAACATTGGCGCG
>NW_006436298.1:31419504-31425601 GCF_000325575.1 Pteropus alecto | reverse complement strand
CTTTGGAGTAAATACTCAGTAGAGAGATTGCTGGATCATATGTTAGATCAATTCTTAGTTTTTTGAGGAACCTCCATACTGTTTTCCACAATGGCTGAACCAATTTGCAGTCCCCCAGCACTGTATGAGGCTTCCTTTTTCTCTGCATCCTCTCCTACATTTGTTATTACTTGTTCTTTTGATTATGGCTATTCTAACAGGTGTGAGATGGTATCTCATTGTGGTTTTGATCTGCATTTCCCTAATAGCTAGCAATGATGAACATCTTTTCATATATTTGTTGGCCATTTGTATGTCTTCTTGGGAAAAGTGTCTGTTCAGGTCCTCTGCCTACTTTTTAACTGGATTGTTTGTTTTTTTGTTGTTGTTGTTGTATTGAGTTGTATGAGTTCTTTGTATATTTTGGCCCTTATCAGAGGCATTGCTTGCAAATATATTTTCCAATTCAAATGGTTGTCACTTTACCTTTTTGACAGTTTATTTTGCTGTGCAGAAGCTTTTTAGTTTGATGTAGTCCCATTCATTTATTTTTACTTTTACTTCCCTTGCTTCTGAGGTCAAATTCATAAAATCCTCTTTAAGTCCAAAGCCCTTGAATTTAGTTCCTATGTTCTCTTCTATGCAATTTATTGTTTCAGGTCTTATATTTAGGTCCTTAATCTATTTTGAGTTAATTTTGGTGTGTGGTGATAGACAACAATCTAGTTTCATTCTTTTGCAGGTGGCTTTCCAATTTTCCCAGCACCATTTATTGAAGAGGCTTTTCTTTCTCCACTGTATGTTTATGGCTTTTTTTGTCGAAAATTATTTGCCCATGTAAACATGGGTTTACTCCTAGACTCTCAATTCTTTTCCACTGGTCTGTGTGTCTGTTTTTCTGCCAGTACCATGCCGTTTTGATTATTGTCACATTATAGTGTGATTTGAAGTCAGACAGAGTGATGCCTCCAGTCTATTAGAATATAGGAATTCATTATTAGAGTATAGGAACGCTATGCATTTTCGAACACTGATTTTGTATCCAGAAATTTTACTATATTTGCTTATTGTTTCTAATAGTATTCTTGTGGAGTTTAAGGTTTTCTATATAGAGAATCATGTCATCTGCAAATAGTGACAAATTTGATTTTCTCTTGTCAATCTGTCTCTTGTTGATTTGGTTATTTAACCAGCAAAAAGAACCAGAGGAGAGAAAGGGAGATTTTCTTCTTCCCCCAGAGTTGTGAGAAATAAAGATATATTTATTTGATGATAAGGATGATTAAGTGAAAAAGAGAAATATTGATGATATACTTGAATACATGATAAAGAATGAGGCTTGGTAGTACATTTTCAGTGGAAGTGTTAGGTAGTTAGGTAGCCACGAGCAATGGGAGTGAAGGCCTAGCTCCATAACCATAGAAGTGACAACACTGATGGCCCAACCCAAAAGGCCACCCTTTGGCCCTCCCAGAAAAAAAACTCATTTTTCAAATAATGATACCCCTACATCCTTGAGTACAAGAAAATAAATGACCATAGCATAGCAACCAGTTTAGGCAGTCACAAATGCTTGTGCAGCAAGGAGTATTCTGACCTTCTTTTCACCTCAATCTCATTATAACATCATTATAATATCTTGTGTATGCCTGGAAATTCATGAATCTAATTATAACAGACTGAATTCTGGGAAAGTTCATGCACAGATGACTATAGTTATAAAACAGCCAGCTGTCAATCAAAATGACCTTGCACATCAATCAGCTAGCACCACCCTTGTAACCTTGTATCATGACCCAGATATAAGACAGACCTCCCCAAGGTCTCTGCGAGGCTACAGCCCTCTCTGGTGTATCCCATTTCTCTCTTGAAACACACTTCAATAAATCTTACTTTTCCTAATCTTTGCTGACCTGTAATTCTTTATGGCATTGGTGGAAAGGACCAGGGCCCTCAGCACGACTTGGGCAATGAGGGATTTAGATTGCCCTCAATGGTAAGAGAGGAATGCAAGTCTTAGTAAATGGGCCCAGATGAATATTATAGGGTAGATAATAATAGGAATTGCTGACAGGGGTGGGTATTCTCTTATAACCACTTCTATTTTCTCTGCGAATGAGAATAAAACAGCATAAGTTTATATTGAGGATGGAAAAGGAGACTGTAGCTTTTAGAGGAACAGAAAATATGAAATTTCATATTTCACAGAAAAGACAATGGACTAAACATTAAAACCCTCTTTTGGTGGTCAATTATTAGTTTAAAGTGAGACTAGTAACATGACTGTGCATCACTTTTTAGTAAAGTGCAGCTGACTAAAACAAGAATGGGGTAAGTCATTAGAAGTAACTAGGTTGTGTAGCGGAAACAAATACAGTGCTGCAAAAGAATAGAGAAGCAAGGGAATGAAGAGCGTATGCAATAGAATGCTCAAAATGATTGACGACAGAACAAAGTTAGCTGAAAAGGGAAAAAGTTAATGGGAAGTGGGGCGAGATGCGAATTAAAGGTGTTTTTGTGTCATTGGACTTAAACTTGATTTGAATTAAAGATTTGATGTCAATGGACTAATAGAGTATGATATGGAAAAGGACTAATAGAGTATGATATGGAAAAGCATTGATATGATAATGAACTAGCTGAGATACAATGGAAGGCAAGGTCATTGAAGGAAATTAGATCATGTAACTAAAAGTTTGGGATATTGTAAGTTCAATTTACATGAATATTAAAATTATCAAGAATTTAATAACAAGGGTATAGTCGGAGATGGGGTAGTGAGCAGGAAATAAAATATTCAAGAAGGAAAGAGAAATTGAATGTTGGGTGTGTTATAGATGATTATAAGGAATGGTAATAGAAGGTAGAATGCTTATGACATGAGACTGAAACTAGGGAAGGAAGATAAAGGAAATATTCACAGAAGAGCTTGAGGAAGCTTTTATTATTGACCTTGAATTTAACATAGCACAATGAAAGTTAAGGAAATAGATGTGGTAGATGGGGTCAGAAAGAGGAATATGTATATGATCATATGGGAATTACAGTATAGGGAGTAAAATATGACCTATGATCCTGGGCTTCTTGTTGAACGGGGAAAAAAGAATGACAGAGAAAAGCCTGAGGGCACAAGGCTACAGATGTTGAAGGAAGGAAAGGTTGGAAACATCAAGACTGCAGAAGAATTATGGGGCCCCCATCTAGTATATTACTGTTGAGGTATGCATTCCAATTGAGGGATATTCTTACTTTTAAAATCAATTTAAAAGTACACAATAATCTTATCATGAAAAGCATTTTTTTAAGTTCAAAAATATATCAAAAATTATCTCTCTGACCATAGACAAAGATTATTTAAATAAGCACAACTCATTAAAAAATAAAAACCTGAAAACTTTTACCTTACTCTTGAAAATTTAGTATTTTAACAAGAGAATTTGAAGGCTGAGAAAAGACATTTGTAATTCTTATAACCAGTTTAGGGATCCCATCTAGAGTATTTAAAGAATTCCTATAAAAGTATTGGAAATTACAAATGATCCTGTAGAATAATATGAATAAGTGATATTATTAAAAAGGTATCTGAAATAAATTGTCCAACTTTGTAAAACAAGATTAAAACCATAAACAATGAGAAATCATCCTATAACCTAAAATCTCTGAATAAATATGAAAGCTCCCTAATCCTAAGTGTTGTGAGGATCTGGACCAAGTATAAATCGTATTGTGGTGAAAATAAAGCTGGTAAAATCATTTTTTTAAATTAAGTTTACGGGGGTAACATTGGTTAATACAATTATATAATTTTCAGGTGTACATTATAATCTCACATCTGTCTGCTCTATTGTATGTTTACCACCTAAAGTCCAGTTTCCTTTAGCTACCATATATTTGATCCCCATTACCCACTTCACTCTCCCCCTACCCCACTATATTTGACCCCCTTTAGCCCATCTACCTCATCTTCCTCCCCCAACCCCTACCCTCTGGTAACTACTAGTCTATAATCCATATCCATGAGTCTCTGTTTGTTTGTCCTGCTCATTTGTTGCTTTTAGGTTTATATCCCACATATAAGTGATATCGTGTGGTTTTTGACTTTTTCTATCTGGTTTATTTCACTTAGTATGATTATTTCAAGGTCCATCCATGTTGATGAAAATGCCAGTATTTCATCTCTTCTTATGGCTGAGTAATATTTCATTGTATATATGTACCACAGCTTCTTCAGCCAATCATCTATCATAGGACACTTCGGTTACTTTCCATTCCTGGCCACTGTGAATAATGCTGCTATGAACATTGTTGTGCAAAGTTCTTTTCGGATATGAGTTTTCAAGTCTTTGGGGTAAATACTCAGTAGAGGGATTGCTGGATCATATGTTAGATCAATTCTTAGTTTTTTGAGGAACCTCCATACTGTTTTCCACAATGGCTGAACCAATTTGCAGTCCCCCAGCACTGTATGAGGCTTCCTTTTTCTCTGCATCCTCTCCTACATTTGTTATTACTTGTTCTGTTGATTATGGCTATTCTAACAGGTGTGAGATGGTATCTCATTGTGGTTTTGATCTGCATTTCCCTAATAGCTAGCGATGATGAACATCTTTTCATATATTTGTTGGCCATTTGTATATCTTCTTGGGAAAAGTGTCTGTTCAGGTCCTCTGCCTACTTTTTAATTGGATCGTTTCTTTTTTTGTTGTATTGAGTCGTATGAGTTCTTTGTATATTTTGGATATTAGGCCCTTATCAGAGGCATTGCTTGCAAATATATATTCCAATTCAAATGTTTGTCTCTTTACCTTGTTGACAATTTATTTTGCTGTGCAGAAGCTTTTTAGTTTGATGTAGTCCCATTCATTTATTTTTGCTTTTACTTCTCTTGCTTCTGAGGTCAAATTCATAAAATCCTCTTTAAGTCCAAGGCCCTTGAATTTAGTTTCTATGTTCTCTTCTATGCAATTTATTGTTTCAGGTCTTATATTTAGGTCCTTAATCTATTTTAAGTTAATTTTGGTGTGTGGTGATAGACAACAATCTAGTTTCATTCTTTTGCAGGTGGCTTTCCAATTTTCCCAGCACCATTTATTGAAGAGGCTTTTCTTTCTCCACTGTATGTTTATGGCTTTTTTTGTCGAAAATTATTTGCCCATATAAACATGGATTTACTCCTGGACCTCGATTCTGTTCCACTGGTCCATGTATCTGTTTTGCTGCCAATACCATGAATTTTGATTACTGCTGCTTTGTAGTATAATTTGAAGTTGGGAAGAGAGATGCCTCCAGCCTCACTGTTTTGTCTCAGGATGGCTTTAGCAACTTGGGGTCTTTTGTGCTTCCATCCAAATCTGATGATATTTAGTTCTATTTCTTTAAACAATGCCTATGGGATTTTGATGGGGATTGCATTACATCTGTATGATGCTTTAGGTAATAAGTTCATTTTAACTATGTCAATTCTTCTGATCCAAGAACACAGAATATCTTTCCATTTCTTTGTATCTTATAGTTTTATAGTCTTATAGTTTTCATTTTATAGGTCCTTCACTTGTTTTGATAAATTTATTTCTAGATATTTTATTCTTTTTTGTTGCCATTGCAAAAGAAATTATTTTTTCCACTTCTTTTTCTGACACTTCATGTTAGAGTATAGGAACACTATGAATTTTTGAACATTGATTTTGTATCCAGAAACTTTACTGTATTTGCTTATTGTTTCTAGTATTGTTCTTGTGGAGTTTTTAGGGTTTTCTATATAGAGAATCATGTCATCCGCAAATAGCGACAGTTTCCTCTTCTTCATTTCCTATTTGGATGCCTTTTATATCTTTCTCTTACCTGAGCGCACTTGCTAGGCCCTCCACTGTTATATTGAATAACAGTGGCGATATTGGGAAACCTTGTTTTGTTTGTGATCTAAGAGGGAAGGTTTTAGTTTTTCACCATTAAGTATAATTTTGGCTGAGGGTCTGTCATATGTGGCCTTTATTATGTTAAGGTACTTTCCTTCTATACCAACTTTGTTAAATGTTTTGATCATAAATGGGTGCTGTATCTTGTCAAAGACTTTTTCTGCATCTCTTGATATGATTATATGATTCTTATTTTTCACTTT
>NW_006436298.1:31413140-31418967 GCF_000325575.1 Pteropus alecto | reverse complement strand
GTGTGGGTACTCCCTCTGGTCCTTCTTGTTTTATGTTATATACTTCGGTTCTGAATCTTTGGTGTGTGGTTACCATTATAAATATGTAAAGGATAGTTATATAGTCATCCATTTTCTTCTGCACGTGCCTTATCTCCATTCCCCTTTGTGAATTTGGACCTTTGAATCCCCCTCTTTTCAGTCATTATTTCTCAATTTGTCCCTATGTATGCTGAACATTCATTACTATCTTGCTACAGCAATTATCTTTTTTTTAAGCTTATGATACCCTGTTCTCAGTAAGGATTGCACTTCTTTGCTTCTATTTGCCTGATAGTGACTTTACTCCTTATTATGTTATTTTTTTTGTCATTTTGTTTTAGGTGAGCTGACCCCTTTCAGTATTTCCTGTAGTGCAGGCCTTGTAGTAGAGAATTCCCTCAATTTTTGTATGTCTAGAATTTCTTCTTCATATCTAAAGGAGAGCTTAGCTAGATACATTATTCTAGGCTGGTAGTTCCTTTCATTTAGTAGTTTAAATATTTGATTTCATTCCTTCCTGGCTTCTAAGATCTGAACTGAGAATTCTGATGACAATCTAATGGGTTTTCCATTATAAGTTACCGTTTTCTTCTCCCTGGCTGTCCTGAGAATTCTCTTTGTCATTAATTTTTGATAACTTTAATATAATGTGTCTTGGTGAAGGCCTTTTTGAGTTGAGATAATTTGGTGTTCTGTTGACTTCTTGAATTCTAAGCTCCAGCTCATTCCTTAGCTTTGGGAAATTCTCGTCCACTATTTGTCTGAAAATGCTTTCTAGTCCCTGCTCCTTTTCGTCGCCTTCAGTAATGCCCATTATTCTTATGTTTCCTCTCCTAATGGTATCAGCTAGTTCTTGTATTTCTCTTTCATTATTTTTCATTCTTTGGTTTCTCTCTTCTTTCTTCTAATTTATTTCTAGATTTCTATGTTTGAAATCTTTGATCCTTTCCTACATTTGGTCTACTCTGTTTCCCAAGCTTGCTATTTCATTTTTCAACTCTTGCAGTGTGTTTTTTAACTCCAGAAGGTCTATTCGTTCTTTTTGAGGGTTTTGATCTCTTTGCTCTGCTCATCTAGCTGTTTTTGCAATTTCTGAAATTGTGGATATGACTCATTTCGGAACTCTCTGAGTTTTTTCACAAGTAACATCTGAATTCTCTGTCACTTAAGTTGCATATTTCTATGCAAGCTCATTTTCTGGAGATTTTTCTCCTTCTTTCTGAGATGCCTTGTCATCTTGGTTCTTCATGATGTTTAATGGACTATTTCTCCACCTGGGCATTAATGGAAGTATATTGTGCTGTTTTTCCAGAAAGATTTATTATATGAAGATCTCTCTTTAGCCTGCTGCAAAGAAGGTGCTTTTCTTTTGGTTTCAAGTAGGGCATCTAAGCCTCTTGGTTCCCTGCTTTATATAAAGCCTTAAAAATGTCCATTTATTTTCTTATAGGTATTTAATCATGCTCACTATCCTCAGTTTTGGTCCCTGTCAGTGTCAGTGATGGTTTCAGCTGCGTTTGCTCAGATTCCCCTGGGGCTCTGTGGTGATTGGTTTCGGAGGGTATGGAGGGAGGTGCCCTCTGGGTTGAGAGTTGAGGACTGCAGCTCAGCCTCAGTTTTGCAACCGTGGTCAGTAAAAATCAACTATTGTTTCTCTGTGGTCCCATCCCACTTCTCTGCTTTCTGCCCTGATGACTGGTCCCTGCCAACGGCCAGCTACGAGGAGCTCACAGCTTTCCCAGGCAGGCCTGTTCAGAGACTTGCTGCTCCTTCTCCCCTAACCCCTCCTCCTGCAGGGAGCTCCAGAAGCTGTGAGAAGCATCTTCCTTATTTCTCCACCAACACTCTGGGTTCTGACCTGTGGTAGCTTGTATGTGCAGATCCCATGCTCAGACGTGCTAGTGTGCAGTTTGGGCGTTTTTTGTTGAGTTTTAGATGTTCAGCTTATTGTTATTTCAAGGGGAGAAATCTGAGGACATCTCTCACTCTGCCATGTTCCAACCCCTGATAAAATCATTTTTGGAAAAATATCTGCAATATCTAATAAAGTTAGAGGTCCCAGTTCCCATGACTCTGAAATTCTACTCCTGATAAATTATTTTGAGAAACTCTGGCTTATGCACACAATGAGAATTACAGAATGCTCATGGCAGCATTGCTTATGATAGCAAGGATTCTTGGACTCTCTTCCAAATTAGTTTATCTCCATAAGGCCCTTGAATACCATTGATCCAAAATCTCCTTTAAAAAAAAAAAATGATTTACTCATTTCTTCTGGTATAAAGAAGAAAAATGGTTTTCTCAATCTTATATTAATGAAGCCATCCAACAATTTCAGTCTACTTTACTTAAAGCTATTGAGTGTGTAAATATTTACCAGTCTTGTCTTCTTTAACTGTTTACTCCCACATCTTTCCAACTTCAAACAGAATTCTATTTTTCTGTGTTCCCTCTCCCTATCATTCTTCTCCTCCAAGCAAGTTCCTGTCTTTAACACCATGTTCTGGGGTATATATATATACCCCTTCAGAAACCTGTTCCTATTTTTTTTACTCCCCAGGAGAAGGGAAGTTACCTTCTTCTCAAATAGTTACTTTTAATCTTTGGTCTGTATCTGACTTATCTGCAATAATAAAGACTCTCTTGACCCACAAAATAATAGAGAGGGACAATTCTCATTGTAAAATTCTATAAAAATGAGAGATCAGGTCACATCTCCCTTAAAGGGCTCATATGAATTCTAAACTAAAAATCCATGGGACGATTATTTCTATGAATCTTGAGTAGCCTCAGGTGAGACATATTTTGTTTATTGCAATTGTGACTATTGGTATTCACCTGCTAATTGGACTAGATCTCGTTATCTAGTCAATCTTATTAGCTCTTATCAAATCTTTAACCAATTATTTTCTTTTTCACATTAACTACTTTATGCCCTCTGATATAAGCTTTCCAGGCACTAAGTGACCTAAAAGGTCTATAAAAATAGGTTACAAAGCTATAAGCTTAGGTGTAAAATTCCAGCACTAAAAGGAGTCCATGACCTTTTTTTCTCATAGTCTCCTAGAAAGGCTAAGAACAAAAGGCTAAGAAATTTGGAGTAAAACTAAAAAACTTGACTTGTCATAGCAGATCATTTATGGGCAACCTTTTTGCCTGTAGCTGCTGTTAAGTGAGCCACTCAGGAAGTTTACTGGAATGCCTGCAATTTATATACTCTGCTCTGGGAAATAATCAGGATTCTGGACAATCTTACTAAACAATCAACATCATCACCAGCACACAAATATGTGAAGATTAAAGAGCATGCTACTGAGCAAACCAGTAGATCAAAAAAGAAACAAAAGGAAAATTTTAAAATGCATATCTTGAGATGAATTAAAATGGAAATACATATACCAAATTTATGGGATGCAACAAAAGTAGTTCTAACATAGACATTTATATTGATAAATACCTACATTAAGAAACAAGAAAGATCTCAAATAAACAACTTTATTCCTCAAGGCACGAGCAAAAGAAGAGCTAATTAAGCCTCAAGTTAGCAGAAGGAAACAACAAAGATTAGAGCAGAAATAAATAAAATAGAAACAAAAAAATAAAAAAGATTAATAAAACTAAGAGCTGTGTTTTTAAAGAGACTAAAATGACAAAATTGTTAGCTACGACTCAGATAACATTATAAATGAAACACGAGCTATTCCAACTTATATCACAGAAACACAAAGGATCATAGGAGACTACAATGAGTAATTATATGTCAACAAAGTGGACAACAGAGAAGAAGTGGATAAATTCCTAAAAATGTACAACTAACCAAGAATGAATCATGAAGAAATAGAAAATCCTAAAAGAACAATTACTAGCAAGGAGATTGAATCAGTAAAATCAAAAGTCTCCCAACAAAAGTCCATGACAATGACTTCACTGGTATATTCATATATTTGTGAATTTTTTAGTTTTCTTCTTGTGATTGATTTCTAGTTTTCTAGGGTTGGAAAAAATACTTGATATGATTTTAATCTTCTTAAATTTGTTAAGACTTCAAGGAAAGACTGGGAAATGTATGATTTTGGCTGTTCCCTCTGGGCTGAGCTCTAGTGCGATAGCTGGTTAAGAATGGCATTTTGTTTGCCACAGTCTTGTGGGACTCATAAGTGGAGCCCTTTGGCTATCAGAGTCACACATTTGGGGACCCGTTCCCTGGCAGCAGCTGTTAGAAGCTGGAGTGAATATGTATGTAAAAGCTCTTTCCAAAGATTTCCTGGTGACTTGGGGCAGGCTGGAGGAAAACGATGGGAGTGATGTCAGCTTCCCTTGTCTCTAGGTAGAATCGTACTCAGCCCCTAAAGCCAGCCATTTTGACGTGGGTATTTTCTCATTTGTCTGATGTGTAGGAGTTGCTCAGCTATTTTCTGGATTTCTAAAATCCTTATATAGCTGTACATTTGGTGTGTCCATTGGAAAAAAGGATCTCAGAAGCCTCCTATGTTTCCATCTTAGTTGACTTCTGGAAACTGCAAATCTGAATTTCACAATGACTCATTTTATTTCTAATTATTTTTACAGACAGATTTTATCCATCTGAAACAATAGAATTGTTGACCAAGTGTACTCAGTTGCCTATTACTTATTCATTGATGTGGCTTGGCCAAAATTTAGTCAGGCTTCCCCCTTTCCCAAAGTCCCATGAACTTTGCCTTACTCCCAGTTTTAAGGAACTGCTAAGGAGTAGAGCATCTTTCCCCTTAAAAGTTCATTCTGATAATCAGCTGACCACAGTAAGAAGCATTTCCTATTAAATCCTCTGCAATCATGAGGTCTTCTCATTCCCACCCACTTGAGTGATTTATCCTCAAAGTTCTTGATGACCCTGCTTACTACTTCCTATAAAATAAAAGCCTTTATCTTTTTGATTTTGAGGTACTTGCATATTTCAAGGTCTGAGTGTTCTCTCTATTGCAATAATGTTGTGAAATAGTCTTTCCTTACCTAAGTTCACAATGTTTTTATTTAACAATATATTTAGAATCTTATGCACAATGAAATAAAAATATATTATAAGTGTAGTCTGTTTCATACCAACTGATTATAAGTCTTGCATATATAAATTTTTATTTCTTGTAAAATTCTGTGGGAATACTAACCATCTTATTAAGAATGGTGGCTACATTGTGAAAGAAGAGGTAGGTAGTAGATTTTTTTCATAGAAACTATGTAAGGAGCCTTGACAGTTTGGTAACATCTCAGGTCTTAAACTAGATTTTGGGGGTGCATAAGCGTTAATTTAATATTCTTTCTATCATATTGTATCTCTAATACCCTTTAAATTCTTTTTAAGGCATAGAAAATAAATAAAGGAACAAATTAACAATAATAGAAGTGATAATAGGATAAAAAGCAGGACTGTTTTGGTATTTAATAGTTTTACAAAAAAATAATTCTACATATTTGTTTTATTAGCAAGGGTTAAAAATAAAATGAAAACAAAGAATGGTATTTAAACAATATTCAATCAAGAGCTTGGGTACTATGAGGTATCTCTCGGCATAGTGTTTATAAGTGCAGGTTTGCTGTCAAAAAGTCTTAGAATTAAATTTGCTCTTGACATCTTCTATTTCTGTCACCTTGAGAAACTGACACAACCTTTTGAGCTTCTGATCCCTCATCTGTGAGATACGGTATAAATGCTACCACTTTGGGCTATTATGAGGTCAAATAGAGATACCTAGATGTTTAAAATGTTAAATTTTATTCTTTAAATAAAAAATTATGACAAAAAATATATAATAATATGTTTTCCACA
>NW_006436298.1:31395659-31413050 GCF_000325575.1 Pteropus alecto | reverse complement strand
GGGCCGGAATGGATTTAAGAGATGCCTGTTGAAGTTAGGAGACTTGCATTACAGTTCTAGCCCTGACACTAATCAGATATGTTATCTTGGCCTCTGTGAAATATATTCCTTTAGCACATATTAGTGATATGCCTCAGCAAAGTGATAAATGCTGAGGATAGGCTGTTTAACATGACAAATTCATTCTTTTTGTGAAGCTGTTATTTCCTCTTCTACAAAATGAGTGGCTCAAGTTAAATGTTATCTTTGTTTTTTATTTAAGCTCCTATAATTCCTAACAATTGCTTTACCAGAGCTGATCTTGATTTTTCCATTAACGCTGACCTACCTACCATAAAAAAGTGTCAATTTTATGCATGTAACACATAAGCTTGTACCTGGTAAGAATCTGTGATAATGTATGTTGATTATGTAAAAGGAAGGAAATAGACAACTGGGACAAAGGTGGGATTGGGGATGTTGAGAATGCTGAAGAAATCTGTGAGCATTAGCATTTCAATACTGTCCAGGCTAACCAAAACATATTCCAAATGGGTCCAACTTGTTACCGTTTTGGGGGGAGAGTTTTTGTTTGTTTGTTTGTTTGTTTTTATTTTCATCTTCTACATCTTTGTCCTCCAATCTCTGCCTTCTCTTGCCTGAATTACTATGAAGGTGTTGAGGAAGAACTTTTTCCCCTACTCTTTAAGATTCTTCTGGTCCAATCAAATTGACATGAGAAGATTAGCAAGGAAAAAAAAAAAAAAGTTGAATTATATACCTCCTGTGTACATGGGAGAGACCTAGGAAAACTGAGTAGCTTGTCAAAGTGACAGAAGCCATCACCTTAAATACCACCTTTAGCTCAAGACGAAGAAAGATCTTAGGAATGGAAAGTCAGTTATGGGTTATTATCAGGAAAAGCACAGCAAGCAAAGGTAAGATTGCTATGCACACTTAGGCTCAGGCCTTGTTCCTTGATTCCTTGATAATAACGGCAAGCCTGGTACAGTGAGGGAAACACACTTACAAATGGAGGTTTCCCTTATAATTATAGATGTCCATTTACGAAGGGGAACTTCTTGTTTTTTAGAGGCTCTCCCATGTTTTCTGATTTTTAAAATTAACTAGCCTAAAATAATCAATATTCCTGAAGAGGCATACTTTGGGGTGGCAAACCGCTCTCATTTAAAGGCTTATCATTTTTATTGGTTAGTCTCTCTGCTGTCATTTTGCCCTAACCCCCTACAATACATTATAAACAAAAACAGCCAAACTAATATTTTTAAGATAATTATATCATGTGATTCCCCACTTACAATCTTGGAGTGGCTTCCTAATGAAATTATAATAAGAATATGTTAAAAAAAAATTTTCAACTGAGTAAATTTGCAAATCTAATTGGCTTTATTAAATGATTAATGAATTGTGTAGCATTCCAATTAACAACCAGAAGAGGGCTCCAAGGAGTAGCACAAAAATGGAAGGTTTTTATAGGGAGCAAGGTGGGGTAAGGGAATTATTTACAAAAGAAAGGATTATTTTGAGGCTGGGACATCTTTCCCTTGGGGGAAGAAGAGAAGGAGAAGGGATTTTATCATGCAGAGAGGGCCATGTGACAGATTACCTTACTGGGGCTTGCCCAGAAAATTCCAGACTGGTTGATTAAGATTATGTTTCTTCAAGAGGCTAACTGAAATTAGATCAGGTATTAAATCTAGGTTTGATATCATGAGCTTTTAGCAAGAGTGACGCCATTTTGAGCCTGTGATTTTTTTAACAAAGCAAACCCTCATTCTGGCTTAGTCAGCTTTTACATGATGTGCCCTTTGTCTATGTATCTCACTTCTGGTTTCTGTCTCTCTCTTCTCACTTCACAGATAAAACACCAGTAAAACTGTTTCTATTTCTATTCCTTGACCCCACTGATTCTGCCTTTGGTTCTAGAAACATGTTCTTTCTTCTTCTTTATTATAAACTTTTTTTTTTTTTTTTTTTTTTTAGCAGATCTTTAGTTGGTTGTCTCCTTTCAGTGGCTTCAGTTTCAACTTAAACTTTGCCTTCTTTATGCCCCAATGTAAAGTAGCTTCTTGGTCACAAATTCAAAGTCCTGTTTATAGTACGATTTAGGCGTCTTAGCCAGGGTTCTCCAGAGAAATAGAACCTGTCTACATAAGAAATATACAAACCTGCAGAGAATTTTTATAAGTATTTATCTGAGCGAAGCTGACAATGCTGGGAAGCAAGATCTCAAATGCTTTAGAGAATGACATTTTCAAAGTTCCTTTTATACATTTGGAATTGAGGGAATGTAAAGAAAATTACAGGAAGGTGGGAGAAAGCAAAGTAGAGACTGGAATACAGGACAGTTAACTAGATTATATTCTTTTCTGAGATGATTACTGCCTCCCAGGGGCTTGAAAAAGGGGCATGTCAAAAGTGTGTTAATCTAGATGTACAGAAACAATGGACAGGGCTTGTTTTAGGCAAAGATAAACTTTTGCTAAAGAAGTTATAGCCTGGGGCCTGACTGTCCAGTTAGGAATTTATGATCAAATCACCCTGTGAGTTTACTTCGGTCACTGGACTTGTCAGATTTATTACAAAAACCCCTTTCCATCCACAAACTAATAGAATATATAGAACTAGAGCTAGAGCTAGAGATATAGAGAGAGATTTATTGTAGGAATTGGCTCATACTATTATGGAGGCCAAGTCCCATCATCTGCCATCTGCAAGCTAGAAAATCAGGAAAGCTGATGGTTAATTCAGTCTGAGTCCAAAGGCCTGAGAACCAGGGGAGCTGCCCACACTAGTGATAGTAGATCTTCTTTACTCACTCTACTGATGTAAATGCTAAGCTCTTCTGAAAACATCAGCTATCTGGGCATCCCTTAGCCTAGTCAAATTGACACATAAAATTAACCATTACAGTAGTGGGTGAAGTTTTCTTATTTATTTTGTTATTTATTTATTTTGTTATTTATTTTGTTTATTTGTTTATCATTTGTTTTCCTCTACACACACATGCAATACATATTATAAATGTAAATTCTATGACAGCAGGGTCCCATTAGATGTATTTACTGCTGTATCCCAAATGTCTAGTATCACCTCTCATAAAGAGCAAGTCCTCAATAAATATTTACAGATTAAATATATAAGAGAGTAAGTGAATATGTTGAAGGCTACATCCTCATATTTATTATATCTATATCCATATTAAATATATATTCTTACATTTTTATGTTTTTAGGAGAGTGGAATATATATATGCATATATATATATATGTATATAAAACAATATTGTTTAACCCAGAATCACTGGAAATAGTATTCATTTTTTAGAACTTGAAATATGCTTTTTAATATTTATGATCAAAAGTGAAAATTAGTCAATGCTTGAGCACAGATTAAAAATGCTTTAATCTGTAATTTTAATACATGAGCTCAGGTACATATTAAAAGGCACAGATGATATTATCTTTCACCAAATCACAGAGAGATTTTAGAGGTCACTGTTGAAAAGTGATTAAGAAAACATCTAATTTGAACTTCTAAAAAGTTCAACTTAACTGAATATAGAAGAGAAACTATTCTTTTAAAGTATTTCCTTCATTGTAATTTAATAGTATTAATCATATTTTGAAAATACTTTCTTTCACACACATGGTATCTTTGCATGTTTTTCCAGTGTATTCAGGTTTCTTGTTAATTCAGGATCATAGGTATGACTGAAATAATTTTTTGACAAAATAACAATAAAAAAGAGAAGAACTTCAATCATGCATTATGCAACTGAATTTTTACTATATGGAGACCCCCCCCCACCCAACACACATACATACACATACACACAAAGTAAATTTGTAAAAAAATTTTTTTTTATAATAAATGCAAATTTTAATGCATCCTCATATATGAAAATTTTTTTCTGGATTTTTAAATAAAGATTGTTTCTTTATGAATGAATATTAGAAAAGAAAATAAACATAAATAGTATGTTCATAAACCTTGATTATAAATATTTAACTATCTTTCATGATATTTGAGGTGGAAATGAACTATAAAACTAAAAATCGAATTACAGTATAAATTAAGAAATTGTTATAAAATAAAGCTACCTTTATAAATAAATAAATAAATAAATAAAGCTATGATTGAAAAGTTTACCCTCTTTCCAACCCAAAACAATCTAAATTAAATTTAGCAGTATAAAAGGATATTGCTTTTAGTAAGCATTTTCAATAAACTATATGGTTATGCAATATTTGTTTTTTAGGCAGTATCTATTATGTAAAACTGGTTTATCATTTTAATTGACATTACTCATCATTCCAGTCAAATAATGTGTCAATTGAATAAACAGATAAATCAATTTAAGACTGATTTAGAGAAGTATTAGAAAGGGACTGAAAATCACTATGTAGTTCTTTAAGACAAGAGTATGTTCAAATACTTGTAGACATGTGAAATTTAGGTATTTGACAAAGTTAAATGATGAATTCAGTAAAATTTTTGAACTAAATGTTCATCAAAACTTTGTGTTGAACTTTTGGTTAGAACGACCAAGTGGAAAATTTTAATTTAATTTTATCAAAAGGTTTTTATCTAATAAAACATATTTATTGGGTATATAACATCTGGCTCATTATATTCTAGGAGTTCTGATAAAGAAATAAACATCTTTTATGATTTAGATTATATAATTCTAGGGGAAAAAGAAAATATAACTATTCTAACTACTAGGTTTCATTTAAAACAAAATATGCAAATATCTATTATAAAATTAATCTCTTTGCAATACGAATCTGTTCTCTGATATTTGGAAGATTAAAAATGTAAAACTTTTTTCTTAAGACAAAACTCAATTCTATTTATATTTCTAGACAAAAAAAATCAAGGTTCTTTTCTCAGAGCTTTTATTTTATTTAGCTATATTATTTCCCCCATCTCTCCCTTTTTTCTTTGTTTTTTCTTAGAAATGGACATAGCTGAATACAGACTCTAATATTGTTTTCAGTACAATTAAAATTAGAACTACAATGATCCAAAGATTTTCACAGAATATGACCATAGATATTTGGGAATTGGCTCATTTTTTCTATGGGCAAACTCCTCAGTACTTTAAATAGACATCCTTAGTGGTTCAGAGCCCAGTACTGTACAACCATAAACACTGAATGACAATCTAACTTGACTTCAGAGTTTGATAGATAAAAAAGGAGTATAACTGAACTGTAGCCACAGAGTTTGGTTACTACTTTGCTCAATTGTTTTATTTACCAGAAGGCAATTGTTTTGATGACTAATAATGCAGGTTTTGGTACATAAAAATCATGTATGTGTGCTCACACTTAGGTTCTTTGGTAAATACTAAATAGTCAAGAGAACTATGAATAGATAGACTATAAGTTGATAAAGAAAGTCAATTAATAAATGGAATAGATCAGGTGTTAGAATTATTTCAACTCTTTGGAGCCAATTACATGTCATCAATATGCTGTTACATGCATGTACTACATACCCTATCATGTGTAAGTTAGAAAGAATCTTAACTTTTTCCAAATATATGATATTATAAACACTTAAATTTGGAGACGAAAAATTGGGACAGATGGTCATTCAATCTGTACTCAAAATGAGAAAATTTCAATGTAATAAGAGGAAGAGTACCTGCACCTATACTATTTTTTTCCCTAAGTTGACTGTATACAAGGAATAATAAAAACGTTAATTACACTACAATACCAATTACACTAATTAAAACAAAATAGCAATCTTAACAATAAATAACAACCACGAAACACGCCTTGAATCTAATATTAAGAGTGCTGATAAATGTGATTTAAAATAGGCTGCAAAATTTGAAGATATTTTGAGTGATGATGTGTGAAATGGGGGTTTGGGAACAATGCTATTTATATTCCCTTTTAGAAACCTGAATGATTTTATATCTTCAGGGCTGGACTAACTCCACAACTCAGGCCAAATGGATTTCACTGTTGTACAGTTGGTGAACAATGTTTACAAAGGCAGCACGTTGTTCCTTACATCCAAAGGGCATAAAATATCGATCAACGTATGTGCCATCAAATAATTTCAGATGGTCCTCCTGAATAGAATATTGAAAACATTCTCCAAATGTATAAATTACTCTTTTCATGAATTATATTTTCTAAATATTTATATTATGTTTTATTCCTCCAGAGGTAACATCAACATAAAAGCAGTATTAAGCATAGAAAAAGTGTAAGGGGCCAAAAGAGTAATATTTGGAGCCTTCTTCCAACCATGGATACCAAACCAATGAACAGGATTAAAGATGAGTACCTAGAATAGACCTTGAAACATGTTAATGATAATCATTTTATTATGAAGTTAGTAGGAAGTATATTTATGATTTTGTCTCATATTTAAATTTACCAAAGCATTAAGAAGTCTAAAGTAGTATAGTTTATAAGAGAATTAAATAAGAAATATAAATAAAACAGGACAAGAAAAATTATCTGAATATACTGTAAGACTGACTACAATTTTATTCTCACATTAGTGGGAAGAGAAGCATATTTGCAAATTGGACAATAGGTTAAAGTGAATCCCTGGGCCATCTAAAGACCTTTTGAAAAAGAACCTTAAAAATGTCCATAGCAGTGACCATAGTAACATAATAACATAAATATTTACTGTTCTATCTCAATAAAATATTATATGGTTAAATGTTTGTGGATAATTCTATGTCTATTCTTTATAGTGTCTTGATTTGAATGGGTCTTCAAAATTTTTTAAATGATTATTAAAAATACATTGTTTTATTATATACCGATTGTCTTATCTCAAAATTTATACAGGATAATTTTATTATTGCTAATTATTTTTACTAAGAAATACTGCAAGAGACATTTAAGTGTTTAGATAAATTACAACATATATAATGGACATTTATTTTTTGTCTTTCTTTTTTTTAGTAGTACCCAAATTTCATTCGGTTGTTCAAACTTATTCCACAAGCTCTGTCTTCAGGATAAACTGATTCCTGCCAGGTATCCAACAATGGGAGGGATTTGTTTTTAAGGTAGTCCTTCTCTCTTATTAATTTACTCAAGAACATAAGCCAAGCCCATGAATGCATAGCATATTTCTGGCCACAATTAGACAATGAAGAGTGACATAGCAATCATCTGTCATAATTAGACCTCATATAAAGAGAAGTTTGGTGGGACTTCTGGAAGAAAAATAAAATGTTTTCTTGCTTTTCAAATAAAGCTACATGAAACATAGCCTGAGTAGGAAGCCTACCCCCAGAAGAGGGAGCATTAGAAAGAATTGCAGAAGACGGTTAAACATACCTGAAGCCAGCTCTGTATCTAGAGTTTCAATAATGGGAGACTAAGGAAGTTCTTGTTACTTAACTCTTCTGTTACTTCAAACCAACAGAATTCTAAATGTTTTTCAGAGTTAATGACTAGAATCCTTTTTATACTTTTGATGACTAATGATGCTTAATCTACTCTCCTACCATTGCTCTTTACTCATAGTAGAATTAATTTATATGAAGTAACTTGCTTATAAAATAATCTGCTTATTGGTTAAAAGACTTGACAGAAAGTTATAGCTGCAACTATTGCTATAATGCTAGTAGTGTCTAGAAATGAATTCTAACAGGGGTCACTTGATGTTTGTGTGGAAACTGAGCTACATGAACAGGTTTGTAGATATTGCAAGTATTAAAAGTTAATTCCTTGATTTGTTAAAAGTTAAAACTAAATATATATATATATATATATATATATATATAGATGGGGAGAGCAATATATATATATTGATGGGGAGAGCAGATCACACCATATATATTTTTTAAATGGAAACTCACAAATTGCTAAAAGACCAATCTTTGACAAATGTCATATTAGAACACTCTTTGGGAAAATTATAAGACCACTGAAACACTCAGGACACTAACTGCAATGACACAACTCTAAAACATTAGAGACTTACAATAAAGGTTGCATCTTGCTAAGACTACATATCCATGATGAATGACTGTGGCTCTTTGCTCAATATCATCTTGTTTGTTGGAATAGGCTGACTTAGCAGCCTATCAGATTATTTGCAGTGTTTTAGCAGAAATAAAAGGCATCTGGCAAGTCAAGGGTGACATATAAAAGATTTTGTTAAGAAGTAATAGTTCAATTTTGCCCACATTTTATTTCCCAAAGTTACTCCTGAGTTAAGCAGAATGGGAGAATGAGAACATCAAATTTTCCTGTAAGAAGTGGGGGAGAAGATATAAGTCACATGTCTAAGCCTAAAAATCAAAGGATCAGAGATGTATGATTCTCCTATAAGAAGACTTGAATATATATAATCAATAACACATCCATCTCTTTTCTTATACTGCTTCAAAAATTTAGCTTCACCTCTATCAGCCTCAGGAATTAGAATTAATCTCATTATGTCCATTGCCTCCATTTGAACCATAATATGAGGCCCAGATACCCTAGATCACCTACCATCCTGTGCACTCTGACTTCCACATAGCTCTGTGCATTCTATATGTTGCATTTTTTTCTGACCCAACTTCTGAACTCCTTCCTCTGGTCCCTTTTGAACTCATGTACTTTCAAAACATATTTTCTTATATATTCAAACAATTCTGTCTCTTTTCTTTCTTGCTCTACTTGGAACCCCACTCTCTTTTGAGGGCACTGCTCCCCTCACTGCCCTTCCTACTAGTTAATATTTCTTCTCCCATATCCATCTTACTGTTGGGGATTTAGATAGAGTACATTTCCTCCTTGTTCTGTATTGTTATATCCAGACCATTTTACCCACTTTTGTGAATACCTTCCTACCCCCAGCTTTGGAGCAAATGCAATCAGCTTCTGTTTCTCTCACTTTCTATCCCCAGGTACTCTACCTCATTGTTTAAAGATTTTAGTTCTTTCTTTAGTTCTTTCTAGTGCCTCCAAAATTACTCCATTCGTATTTTATTTATTTTATTTTATTTTATTTTATTTTATTTTATTTTATTTTATATTTTATTTTATTATTTATTTTATTTTATTTTATTTTAATTTAATTTAATTTAATTTTATTTTATTTTTCCCTTTTTGGTCTATGGAGTTGCTGTTTATATTTTTATTTTAGTTTAGTTTATTTTATTTATTTTATTTTATTTTATAATATTCAGTCGCATGAAATTTCCCATAGTCTGTTTTCTCAATTATCAATCAAACACTAATCTGCATATCGTGAAGGCTTTAAATCAGTTGAAATTAGGTAAGGTGCTTATCATCTTAAGGTGCTGGGTTGACCTGACTTAAGAAGGTGAGCCTTTAAAAGAATCTGGGCTCTTCCTGGTAAGAGACTTGAAGCATGATAGGGATTTGATGTGAGGAACATTTTCCATTAGTGGCTTGGAACTAAGGAGGTCACACGGTAAGGAATGCAGTAGCTTCTATAGGCAGAAAGCAGCCACCAGAGGACAGTCAAAAAGAATATGGTTACCTCAGTTCTGCAATCACAAGGAACTAAAATTTGCTAGCCTCCTAAATGAACTCGTAAGTAGATTCTTCCCTAGAGCCAACACCTTGATATCAGTCCTGGTATACCCCAAGCAAAGAACTTAGTCATGTCATGCTTGAAATTTTGTCCTTTGGAATTGTAAAATAAACCACCAAGTTTGTAACCATTTGTTTTGTAGCAATAGAATACTAAGATATTAGCAAATCTGTATCTTCTCATATCACTCAGAGTCAAACCCAGTTTTCCTGAGTCTACAAGCTTCTTTAAGACCTGCCCCCTCATTTCTAAAGCTCTCAATCATCATCACCTTTCAGCTTTCTTCCTTCCCCAAATGTTCTCCTAGCCTACATGGAATTCTTGCCATTCCCTGAAGTTCTAAGAATATGCAAGCATGTTCTGAATTCAGAACTTTTTATTTGTTCTTCTTACTTCCTGCAATTTTCTTTCCGAAGTATCTGCATAGCTTACTCCTACACTAATAGCAGGTCTTTCTCCAAATGTAACTTCTTATGACACCTTTAGTAGCATTTTATGTGAAATCATAACTCCTTTCCCACATGCAACATTCTGCACCCCCTTCACTGCTAAATTGTTTAGAAAGTGTTATAAACTAGACTATATTATAGTGATAATTCCTTTACCTAGTTTATCATTTGCCTATAAACACTATAAAATACTTTTTGATCAGTGAAAGCATGTTTTTTTCTATGTTACATGTTGTATTCCTAATTCCTAGAAGAGTATCTAGCATATAGAAAGTATTAATTGCATATTTTTGTAAAAATGAAAAAAAATAGCATCTTATTGTGTTGTAAATATTGTTTATCTTAGGTATTATAGGAGGCTAAAGAGAGGCTGTAGTAGTAATAACTGGATTGGGGAATTTCAATGACAAATTTCAATTCCATTCTAAGTTTAGGATATTCTATATTTGGGTTATAAAGATTCTTTAGGTAACCTTTAAAAATAAAGCTTATAAACAAAGTATAATAATTATTTCTAACAGCATGATTAAAGATATGTCAATAAATAACTTTCAGAATTATTTAGAGTCGATTCTATCCATGAATTTTATCATGGAGTTTTTCCATATATTTAAAATATTTTACTTCTAATCTATGATGAATTCAAGTTGAAAAATTTCAAAGCACTAATATTCAAATACAATATGAGACTTGAAATTCATTACAACAAAATTTGATCTGTGGCACACATTCTAACTCTTCTGCATGGAACACCTAGCTACCTTTTGATATGTTAAAACACACACACACACACACACACACACACACACAAGGAACCATTAGCTATGTAGAACAGTTATTTGGTTGTTTTCGACTTTTGCCAACTTCTTATTAACAGTGATTTCATATATACACACACACACACACGAACACACACACACACATATATATATATGTGTGTGTGTGTTCTCCTTAAAAATAAATTGACTCCTTCCTTTTAAAATGATTATGAATGAAGCATATTTCCTTCTTACTCATAAACTGCCCTCTTCAATATGAACTGTTACATAATATTGTTTATATCAGCCTTTCCTGAACATTACCACTTAAATATATATATATTATTTAGACATATAGCGAAAATGTTTAATAACTGCTCCCATGTTTGTCTTATACGTAAAACTGGCTAAATTGGCATATATTGCTATTTCAACTTGCCCATGCTTTTAAAAGCTCTTTGGATGACAAATCAGCATTAATCTGTATCTGACCGACTGATCCTTTACATGTACCTGTGATTTCATTTTTTTCATTCCCTATCTCAAAAGTGTTTTTCGGTAACTTGTAATATGTGCCATGGGAAAATATCTGGAAATAAAGATATATATTTTTATCCTGTGTGGATCAACCACATTTCTGCTAGTCCCAATAATTTTCAACTTGCTGGTAGAATGAAGAATCGATGCTCATTTTATCATGTCAGAATGTGCTACACAAATCTATCCTGGTTAGCTGAAAACACATATTTAGAAGGCATGCTGGGACTTAGTTGGTATAATGGAGAAAAAAGGAAGATTCATTCACATATAAAAAAAGTAATTGAAAACCAGGACATATCTGATTCTTCAAAGCAATGAATCGAAAACCAGGACATCTCTGATTCTTTTTCTGATATTTCCACTAATTTACTCATTCCCTCTATTAACTCTAAAAAGTACTTAATGTCTCAGTGAAATCAGGAGATTAGATTGTCAGAGATCTTAAACTGGCAAGCTATACTTTTGTTGAGTTGAAGTTGAGTATTGTTTTTCAAATAGTCTGGATTTCTAGCTTCTTTTGAAAAAATTATCAGCAAGTGGGGAAAGTCTATGTTTCTATTCCTTCATTGCATGACAACAGTGTTCGCTCTCAGAGGGCTGCCCTCTCGTTATTACAACCCCAATTTTACTGGTGAAGTACATAGGGCCCACTTTACTCACTTTTGTTATATACTTGCCTCTGTATGTATTTGTGTTTGCAACTCATAGACTAAATGATTTCTTCAGTCTCTTCCTGTTGTAAAATAGTTATGATTTCATGATTACTTTTTTTTTTTTTTTTTTAATTCTGCAATGACCTCCTACTTTTAGCAAATCACAGCTGGTAAAAATCACTCTCCAGGTTGAAACCTTTGTAATCACTGCTGGAAACTTTCTTAAGCAGAGGGAAATGTGTTAAGAGGATCCAAATATATTTTATTGAGCTGAGGCAAAAGAGTTTGGTTCTGATAAAGAATGGGTTCTGACATGAGGTCCTGGATTAAAGAGTAAAGGTACTATTGGGGCCAGATAGTGAAGGGGACCCTGACATTCAGCCCAAACAATACCCGAATGTAGAAAGCAGGTGATGGGAATCTTCTTCAGGGGCAGGAGGCAATCTACTGCAATGGAGGCTTCAACTCTTCAGCTGTGTGCCTCAAGCCAGGCTGGTATTTCATGGGAATATTAATGAGTCATAGAGTTAAACTGTTATGTGTTGCTTGATTGGAAATTTAGTATTAATGTTAGCTTTTAAAATGTTAATAAAAACTGTAATTTAGCCTCTAAGTAATTTATGCAAAATTACTGGCACTTTTAGTTTATGAAGAGGTAGGGGTTGAGGTTATCTAATTCAATATTTGAACTGTGTTTAGGTTTATGTTGACATGGAAATCCCAAAGATGCTAAAAATAGGAACTAAAATAGTGCTCCATTATTTAAACCTATTCTTTCTCCCTTCAGTTAGTGTAAATATTCAACTTGGGAGACAGAATAAAAGTGGTAGAAGCATTTCACAGGAAAAAAAAAAATAATGGCACAAAGTGTTATTCTGGTTACAAACGTATATCACTTATCTAAATAAATTTTATTCTCAATTCACTTAGAATATAATCTAAAACTCCTTATATGAATTAGCACTTTGTTGGTATTTTTCAGTGGAGAAAGGGCTGACAGTGGTTCTTTCGCCGTTTTGAGTAGAACAGTTCTGCATTGTGAGGGATGGTCCCTTGCATTGTAGAGTGGTTAGTATCACTATTTCCTAGTCATAAAATATCAGCAGACCTCCACCTCCATACCTTTCCAAATATTCTCTAAATAGTGTGATACTTACTACACATGCTTCCATGTAAACTGCTGTGGAATGGGGGAAAATTAATTCCTGTCAATATCTCTGATTTTATCTCCGATATTCTCTGCCGTGCTTCCTTACTTTAGCTTTTTTTTTTTTTTTCCTTCTTCCCCTCAAACACACCAAAATGTCTCATGGGATGAGGGTTTTGCACTACTTTTGATGTGGCAGGCTCTCTTTAATCCTATGAGGCTAAACTAAAATTTAATTTCCTCAGAGTAGTCTTCACTGACAATCCTTTGTAAACTTACCCAACTCATCCTTGGCCATTTCTGTGCCATTACTTATTGGTTTCTTCCACTGCTTTTAACACAGTCAAAAACACCCATTTCTTTATTTGTTTACATGCTCTCTGCATTAGGATGAAAGCTGAATGTGAGCAAGGATCTTTTTATTTCTATAATGCATCTCCTGGAAAACAGTAAGATCTCTTTCTCTCTTCCTCTCTTTCCTCTTCCTCTCCTCCCGCTTCCTCCTCCACTCCCCTCCACTCCCCTTCCCTCTCCTCCCCTCCTCTTCTCTTCTCTCCTTTCCTCTCTCTCTCCCCTCATACCCCACACACACCTCTTTATTTTTAATTTTTTAAGTTATATTTTAAATAAAAACTAGTGTTATCAGTGCTGAAAAATTTCCTGAACACCCTACCCCTATAGAAAGAAGTGTTGTACATTTATACTTTATTTTATGAAGAAATTTATGCTTAAAACTAAACTGCAGGTGTGACTTATAATATCATACTATGCTAGAGCAGTGACATTTTGGTATTTGCTGTGAAGTTACCCAGCTCTCTTTTGTGTAAATGAAGTTCGTTCAAGTCTATTAAGACTTATGAGGGCATATTGATATACTTTATTCAAAAAACATTGTGTTCATGTGACTTCTTAGCTTAATAGTGATTACAAATACAGAGCCAGAGTTCAGTACAGTTATTTCAGTTGTAGGCCTCCATGGGACAGAAATATAAATTAAACTCTTCCTTACTAAAATGTCCAATCCATTACACTGTGGTGACTCTTTCCTCTCCCATGGGATTTTAGATATTTCAATAAGTAACTTCTCAGTCATGTAAGTTTTACATATTAAGGATGAGCTATATATTAGTACTTTAAAACTACATAGTTATATAGATAATTGTAAGTTATTTCCTGGGGAATATTTCGAAGGTATATAAATAAGCTTAAACAATTCAGTATTGTTCTAGCGCAGCAATTTATTTCCCACCTTCTTGATACCCTTTGGGGTAGGTTGAAAATCCTTAAGATCTTTAAGAGATTAAGGATCCTTAAGATCCATAAGTTATTTCTACTTTTTAAATATAGAGCCTAGAGAATAAGCAAAGAATAATTCCCCCAAAACCTTATTACCAATAATATGAATTTGAGTTCGTTAATAGAAAAATTTATCTCTATTATTAAGAATTGTATTTTCTAAATGGTTGTATTTTCAGATAGTCACTCACCCATGATTCTCTTTTTTAATATACCTTGTTCTTAGATAATATTTTAAATTTTTGACAGGACCGAGCAGTTTATAAAGCATTTTCAATATGTTGTCTCGTTTAATTCTCACAACTCTAAGTGAAGGTGTTATTAAAAGCACTTCCTCATAATTCTTGTTAGGGCAGGGTCAGAATCAGACTAGAAGCCACTTCTTTGACCTCAAAGTTCTTGCTCCAGCTCACCGTGACAGATGATCCTTTAAATAAAAATGTATGTAAGTGTTTAAGTCAAGCTTAATAGTGCCCACATTCTTAAGTTTTCTTAACAAAAGAAATAAAAATAAGTAATAAGTAAGGGTGACAATTTGTCACAGTTTGTCTAGGATGTCTCAGTTTATGCCTATTCATCCTACTGTCTCAGAGTTCTGAATGGGATACTATCTGCTCCACCCTCTTCTCTTTCAAGTGTATTCATGCTTGGACTATAAACTACATGGCACCTAATACACAGTGGAACACTTGCTGAGAAAAATGGAAAAAAGGGTATTAATATAAAGCAAATGATCTAAAGTAGAGTACAAGTAAGCTGTAGAAGAAATGGAGACTGTTTATAGCTTCTTTCTAGGAAAGTTCAAGCTAGATCATACTTGAAAAGCCCTAGTTTACACAACCAATGTACATCTGGCAGATAATCCATTCAGGTAGTGATCTGAGCAGCACTGTAGGTCAATGTTTACTTAAGTCTGCATTGCTCTCAATCAGTGTATTAGAAAGCCTACTTCCCTTCAACTCCAATGCTTTTCTCTCAGACCTTTGTTCGAAAGAAACTTGATTGTCAGAAGACTGAAGTCAAAACCATCGGGGTCAGGCAAAGAAGATTTTACTACTGCTCAGAACTTCAGTGCAAATTCCAAAGACTGGGCTAGACTCCAGAAATCTGTTTGCGGGTTGATCACAGAATGGGCTGTCAGATCCTCTTTGTTCTCTGCTCCTAAGGCAGAACTGATGGCAATGCTTTGCAGTTGCTTTCCAAGGATAAAAAGGAGGTATGAGATAGGAAAAGAGGTAGAGACCATATGGAGGTTTCTTCCCATTGTACAAGGAACCTGGGGGGTGCTCAGTCTTTATTCAGAGCATTCACACAGCTGATAAGAATTAAATGACAGTTTCCAGCCATCATAGCCGCCCCCTACCTTGATTCACTGAAGTGAACCAAAGGGGACATATTCCACACTGGCATATTGTTCTTTGCCAGAACATGTAAGTGAGCAAATTAAAATGGACAACTTTCAATAACTTCAGAAGCTAAGGAGATGATATAAAGTAGTCCATTGATACTGAAGACCTGAGGATGGCAAGAGCCACATTGTACTTGAAAGACATGCTTATAAACCAATGTCACAGCAGCTTGAGACTTTACAGCTTCTGTCAAATATTCTGTGCATGTAAACGCAAAGCTCAGAGTAAGTCCTTGATAAAAATAGAATGCAGGTGAAATTACCTACTTTTTTTTTTTTACCACATTTTTTTCCCCTGTATTTACTATTCTTCTTTCTGTCTTTTCTTCATATAGTTCCTACCATTTTACTGGGATGAGTTTAGAGCCCTTGATTCATACCTTCCACCATTTACACCACATCTAATATCCCTTTTCCAATTTCATTACCTTCTGAATAAAATAAATTCATAAACAATGAGAAGAAACAATCGAGATAATGCACTGCCTTACTTTTTTAGTGTATACTGCATTCCTGATTGGGTTCTTTGTGTTTCTTGTAAGGTATATTATTTAATCTCAAAACAACCCTGTGCTTAAGTATCATTATTCTCAATTTACAGATGAACTAACTTTTCTCAGGGAGGTTTAGTAACTTACAAAGGTCGTGGGATTATTGACTTGACACTGTCATTTATATTTTTACTCCCTTAATCAAAGAAAGTTTATTATACCTCTTATTTTTAAATTTAAATTGCTGGTAAGAAACAAATCTAAAATTATAATTTGTTTTATCAGGAGTATACATTCAACTTAGTTTGTTCTCTATATTGTAACAGTTAACTCTTGAAGAAAAAAATACACTCAAGGAAAATAAAATACAATAAAGTTTACTCATTATATCAAAATAATTAGAGACATTTTTAGAAAGAAGACTTGAGTTTTCTAAAAAATCTCGATTTTTTTGAGTTTTTTTTTCTCTATCTCCATTATGTGTGCAGTTTTTAAAAGATGTTGATACATGATGGAATTTATTTTCAAAAACATTAAAAAGGGGAACATTCAGCCTGATCTTAAACCATTTTAAACACTGAAGATGTTCAAGTTAAATTCATGACTCTAAAGTAATGAACTCTCTGAAATAGATGGAAACTATTAATTTTTTTTGTATGAGATGTGAACAAGTATAGCACAAAATAATTTTCTTTTGCCCCTATTATTTTAAAATACAAAAACTTCAAAGAGTCTTTACCATGAAATGCTTCACACCTTGTCTCAGTTCCTAAACTCCAAGAAAAGACTACTCCCATTGGAGAAGACATTTCTGCTGCATTTCTTTCTTTAATGCCGTCATGGATGATCAGCAATAATAAAAAAAGTATTTACCACATTATATGCTCTCTATTATGATAGAACTTTTCTATTTGAAAAGTATCGAGCATGTGTGAGTTTAACCGCATTCCAGAAATTGTACTTTTCAAAATCATCTTTGTTACCCGGTTGGAAAGGGCATTTTCCTTGTTGTCTGCTTTTTATATAACACTTGCACACAGTCTTTGAATTTTACACTGAGAATTGATTTTTTTTATACCAAACCATTTATATCTCTGAGATAACAC
>NW_006436298.1:31369325-31395500 GCF_000325575.1 Pteropus alecto | reverse complement strand
TTTTTACCAAAACAAAGCTAATAAATGTGAAATCCTCTCTCCACACTCAAGATATCAAGGTAAGGAGGATACGTTTGAAAAATTGCTCTAATACATCAGAAAATATAAAAATCAATAAGCTATAAAAGCTAAAAAGCTTCTTCAATTTTGTCCCCTTATTGCTCAGTGTAGGTGGCCAGGGCCTGGAGAACAATCCAAGATTGCAAAAAAGCCATTATATATCTAGTTGTGTATTGCAGACAATACGTGCGGCTCTGCCAGGAAGGGACAAGTGTGCATCTGCCAAAGAATAGGGAGCTCTGAATGGCCTCTAAGTTGCTGTTTGTTTGATTGAGAGCTGGAGAGTGTGCTTGAGAAATCAGGCAGGGAAAACTATGGAGTTTTTTTAGGTTGTTTTTTTTTTTTTTTTTTTTTTTTTTCATTTTTTTTTTTTTGCCACTTTTGTGTGAAAATAAAAAAGGTCCGAAGAGCATTTCTCTCTTCCTTTTCTTAGTCTGTTATTTTTCAGGTATAGTATGTGTGGGGTGCTTTATGTCAATCGACATTATCTTCAGACTCTGGGAAAGCCATAAAATGCAGCACTCCATGCTAAATAAAACCTATGTTTCAATCACATGAGGCAAGAATAATCTTTTTGCCTGAAAACTTTTAAATTGTATTTTTTCTAGACCATGTATAGGGCATGCAAGTATTATCAGAATCGGTCAATGACAAATGCGACTAAATAAAATTGTTTTACGCCAGTGGTCTCCAAGTATTTTCATTACGCTTTACTACTACTACTACTAAATTATGTATGTTGTACACCATATTTAGCAAATGTAAATAAAGGATTAGCCAAAACATGAATATATACAAAAGTTCTTCCATAACCTCAAATCATCTTAAGCTAAATTGCTCTAGTGGTGGTTTGTTGCTTTCCTGCCTTTCCGACAGTGACAGAATTAGTAGCTCCTTTGATAGCTTCTGGGCATCTCTCTTGGAGTCTAACATAAAGTTCCATTTTTTGTCTTTCTAATATGTCTATATACTCAATTAATTCTATTAATCACCTTTTGCTTAAAATGTTTACTGTAATTTCTGTTTCTTGAATTCAAACCTGACAAAATTAAGCATAAAATATTCACGTAAGTGAAGAACCACAAATCAGCCCTGAGCTGAGTTTGTCAGCTAGATTATCAACTTCTCTGTCAACAAAAGCCTTAATTCGAGAGTGATTTAAATTAGTACTTTAGTAATTATTAAAGTACTAATCAGTGTTACTATTTGTCATATAACTTTAAGGTTGATTATGAATATTTGAAATTTCATGCTAAATGCCTGAATTCTAAGAGACTACTATACTTGCTTCAATTTAAAAGCCATCACAATCTCATTAAAGGAAAAATGATGTAAACATTTAAACAGTAAGACAAACATGCTCATATTAAACTTATAGTTGCAGACTATTATATCCTTTTAAATTATATGCCAAAACATAATAATAGTTAATAGTAGAAAAGTCATTTGACCTAAAAATACATTAATATTCCAGGTAAGGAAATCATGTGCTAAGTTGACCTATAACCAAGGCTTACTGATTTCCATTCATTTTCAATTTCAATCAGATACTCTAATCTTCACTGTGATAAATAGTCACATATATCTTTGTAGACAAAATTCTCAAATATAGATTTCAGAATCACATACAATCAAATGTTGAGTACTTCTATAAGTCTGAATAACTCAGAGTCTTTAAGGAATTTATCAATGTAAAATCTCTGATTTTAAAACAAATGTAGATCCTTTGAATGGTAGAAGTTTCATAGTTAAATTTATCTAATTAAATAACTGAGAAGCCACATATATATTTTCTTGTTTAACATGAAAATAAAACATTTTCATTGTTCTTAAACTTAAATGTGTGTTTATATCCAAGTTGAAGAAAGATGTTTAGTTAGATACTTAAATAAGCAAGAATTCTACAGATATTTTATGTAACATATATAGTAAATAATATTAGGAAAGCCATCTAAGAGTTTATAAAATATTTTTCACAGCAATGAGAGAATCAAGTTTTTTTTGAAGTTATGTATGATATCTCTGCTACCTCTAATAACTAGAAAGATAGAAAGGAAAAAAATATAAACCTGGAGGAAAATAAATGTACAATAATCTCTCATGGTTAAAGATCTAGTGAGATAAACTTGTCATTGTCTAATTAATAATACTAACTTTGTTCAATGAGCCTAAAGGGTTAAAAGAATGAGTGTAAATGTTTATTTTGAAAAAATGGAAGATTAAGAAGTATACTCATCTTAGAATATGATATATTTATAAATGTATGCATAATCATAAATACAAATACATGTAGTGATTTCTGTTAGTTTTTCTATCTACTAAAGTGTCTTCTTAGGTTGTCACTGACCTTATAATTCAAATAATACTTATTATGTAGGACTTACCTAGCCATCTTTCTGCATTACTCTTTAGAGGCTAATTTTAATATAATTGTAAAGATACAAACCACACACTTGTAGGTACACCCACTCATACACAAAGCTCTACTGTTAAAATACTTGAAGAGTAGGGCCAAACTTTACTAATTCTATCAGACTAGTGAATATATCACAATAATCACAATAAGAGCATAAAAATTTCCTCTTTCAATATTTCACTTTTTTTAAAAAAATGTTCCACTGTTGTCAGAATCTCCTACATCTGTTTTTCCCAACACCTCTCTCCAACTCCTGATTCACTGCCCTTCTTGCTCATGTTACTTAACCTACTTTAGGGCTTGTTGTAATCTATCCCCACTTGTCAAAATTTAGCCTCTTCCTGACTTCTCCAGTTCTCCATTAGACCCACTACTTCTCTCAGTACAGCCTTAGCTACCAAAGCCCTCTCAGTCTTCAGAATGCAGAGCAGAGAGGTGATTGCAAATATTTTTTTCTGTCATACATAGTAACTGCTCAATAATCTCATAGAATTATTATTTTTTTGTTAATTAAAGACAATTTACATAGTGTAAATGTTATTTAATTAATTGGAGAGCAGACAAAATGAATAAGGTTAGTATGTAATGTTTATAGTTATTTGATAGTTTTATTTTTGAAATAGCTATTTCCACCTCGGCATAAATTAGCATTACATATTGTCACTGCGCATATCTGCTAATAGTGGGTCTAAGTAGGAAATTAGACTAAGGCGATCATGTCTTCTTGGAGAAAATTGTGGAGAAAAGTACAGCATATCTTGATGAATTATAAACTAAATAAAGGAGTGATATTTATTAACATTGAAAATGTTGATCAGAAAGTGTGATACTAAAGCTTTAAATGTTAAAAATGAAGTACAACTAGGCGGTAATAAAGTCTAGAAGGTGGCTGTGTGTTGGGGTTGATGATGTGTAATGAACCTGTCTAATCTCTGATAACTGTATTGTAGCTTGACTAGATCTCTGCTCATCTTTTACATAAACGTTCCATTCTCTGACTTTAAAATCTTCTCCATGTAAGTATGATGCCATTTTACATGATTCTGTATCTTTCTAGGTTGGTGTAATTGTCTGTCCTCCTTCTCATTATGTATTTAATACACCAACAGTGGGTGTATTTCTTTTGCAATAGTCACTGGCAGAAGAAAGATGAATACATAGAATCAAGCCTCAGTGAGTTCATGATGTAGTATGGGATGGAATTAGTTACCTGTCTCTCTGGGTCTCAGCTACCTCATTTGTAAAATCAATATTATAGGATCATTGTAAGGGCTAAATCAGCTGATTAATAAGAAGCACTTGGCATCGTGCGTGGTGCATTTTAAGCAGGTAATAGTAGTTAAAGTTAACAGTCCTGGCCTGAGACTGGCAGGGGCCAATGTGAAGAAGCAGCTGAATAGATAGTGTGTTCAGGGAATGGCAACAAGCCTGACTACAACATAAGACAAACCTATTATATAAATTCATTTAAATATCAGTGCAGCAAAGGTAACTGATATGATAAATTCGATTTGATAAATTTATTAAGCATTCCAAAGCCAAAGCAAACTTATATTTTGACTTTAATTTCATTAATCATGGCCTCTTTTCAATAATTTAGGTAAATAAGAACTGATTATGTGTGTACATGTTTGTGTGCATCGTGTGTGTGTGTGTGTGTGTAAAAGAGAGATAAATAAAAAAATAGAGAACAAATTGTAGGAAAGAAAAAATAGTCCCTTTAAGAGAATCCCTTTCCTTTTCTTGATATACTAGTCAACTATTTTGAAAAGTCTGTCCACTTTCTGATCTAGAAGTGATTTCCCCAAAAAAAGCCCCCAAAGACAGCTCATCACTGTCATCCATCTGATCAGAATGATGAGGAATCCTTACTCTTAAGAGAAAAAGATCCATCTTTTGAAACTGACTTTCAAACTCTTCTTAGTCTGGATGCAATTTACCTAACACCATTCCCCAGCAGAACACTCCTTTCCGGTGAGACCCACAAACCTTGTTAAATCCTGATTTACTTCAGCGCTGCACTTTCTGAAATGCTTGCCACTCTTTTCTTTCATTCTTTAAGCATTTATTCTTCCTTAAAAAGTAAACAACTCTCAAATTTTACATAAGTCCTTACTTGAAGCCTCAAGACCACTCCATTCTCATTGTTAATGTTAATGTTATATCCATCCTTCTAATGATTATACTGTCCACAACTTTCTAACACTTAATATTTTTGTGAATATCCCCAAAATATATCCCCAACCAGTACCATAAATTCCTCTAAGTAAAGTTCCATTTTATACTACTTACATTTCCAACTTTGCTGGTATCTGCTAGATACTCAGTAAGTATTTAGTAAATTTAAAAGTCATTTAGGCAAAACTGTTGTGAGCACAAGTATATAATTTGGTTTAACCTGTGAGGAACAAATAACTGAGAAACACAGTCTTGGCTATGTTCTTTCTCTGAATCTTCATACAGTTTATAGAGGCTGTGGGAACACATCATGGCACAATTTATAAAGACAAATCACAATTTACAGCTATGTAGAGGCTCATTCCTGTAACTGGCTTTAGGAGAATATGAACACTGTCAGTAAATGGCTAAGAAGACTAGATTAAGAGAGTTATATAATTTAAATGACTGTACTATATCCTGGCAATTATTTCTGAAAGGGCTAGGACTTTCACTGAGTATCATCATTGAACTTTGTATTGCTTTTATTTGTGGAAATAAGGTAAGTATAAAAGCTATATATATATACTCTAAAATAGCTTCTTGATATAAGAACTAAATACTTCATGGTAATTCAAGTTATTAGCTAAATAGTTCACCAGTACTAAAAGCCAAATTTCTCTCATTAATGTATATAACAGGTACATTAAAGTAATTCATTTGTTATAAAGCTGAAGCAAATTTTATTCTTTCCTATTGGTATATTGCAAATACTACAAGCATAAAATATTTTGTCTCACGTCAGATATTTGTCAAGCCATATATCTAGAAATGTGAATTAAAAAAAAAATTTGATATTGTATTATTTGTTGTTACTTTTTACTTCTATTTAAAAGGAATAATAAAAGTGATGATTAAGTATAATTTATCTATAATGAATTCTACACACACGACACATACACACACACGTCCACAGAGTTAATTGGGAATTATTATCATTAATGGAAGGGAGCCATGTCTGAATATCTAAAAGTAATTTTTTTTTGGCTTTTGAAATATGCTCTAAGTTTAACAGAGATTTCATTTACTAATTATGATCTATTAATACTAATATTAAAGTGAGCTTATAATTCCTAGAGTGACACCCACAGAACATATTGTATGTTGGAAAAAATAATTCACATTGTGAAAGCAAAAAATATAAGTCATTTGAGTGGCAATGTAGATTTTTCCTCACATTTAGATATGCATGCCATAAAAATTAATGTATGTTCAGAACATTTAACAAATGCACAAAACTTGATTTATGTCTAATTAAATAATAATGATAGAGTTAATGTATTTTTTTGTTTTTAGAATGAACTACATATAAATAACTTAAGCTTTTGGTGATAGCTTATCTATAATAGTAAAATCAACAAATTAATAAGATATTAATGTAAGTGGCCAATTAATACTTGGTAAGATATTTTGAGATTCTGAAGAAAACAATATATGTATATTAATGTTATGTATTTCATTCAGTTTTTTTTTTTTTTTAGAGAGTTTCAGATTTTTTTTCTCTATTCTTATTCTAAAGAAAGAGTAAACTTTTTCTATCACTATTAATAGCAAAAATTTTGGTATGATTTGCTTCAGGTAAAGTTAGAAATTTTGCAAGATAGATTATTCTCTTAATAATATACTTTTCTTTCCCAGTATATGTAGCTGACAGATATAGCCTAGTAGTGATCCTGGCAAAAGTGCCTAATAATATTGCTAATTATTTAATGAGTCGGGAAAGAATACCTGGGTTTGCTATAGTAATCCTTTTCCTTCTCACATGGTTTAAAACAGCAATGATTTTTCTTAGTTGAGCAAAGTCTGTACATATAATATTAATAGGATTGGCATTTTCTCAATGAGCAATTGTTTTTCAAGGTTATCACATTTACTGCTTCTCCAATATCAAACATTACATCCATATAGTATTTCACATATTTCTTTGAGGCCATGTGAGGGTTACTAATATTCAAAGCAAACCACCACCATTTAAGATTGATTACAGAATTAATTCAGAAAAGCATTAATTGAATTTAATTTTGAGAGATCATGCCTTCCTACAATTAAATTTATGTTTAGTCAAATATTTAATTACTTTTTAAAATAATATGTTGCTAAATTAAGTAGTTTAGTTGGACTTTTTACTTCTGAAATGGTTATGTCTTCTTAAACAGTTACGTTTACATTATGTAGATCTCTTTCTGAGTTCTTGCCCAGAATGATGGGCAATGAGCCAGATTTGAGTTGAATCATTTTGATGTAAATGATGTTCAGGGTGACCTAAATGTACACTGTAGAGCTTAGCAGCCAAATGCCTACTTATAGCCAAAATTTTATATACCCGATTGAAATTTCAAAGTCTCAATAACATATTTAAAATAGAAATTCAGAACTGAAGTGCCTTTCCTAACAAAGACAACTCGCGGTCGGAAACTGTACAATCTTTCGTTTGTTTCCCATTTACATGTAAAAAATCTCACGAGTAAAATCAAATAAACAATTAATTTCACTTAAGTCTTCATGAAAAAGAAATGTAATATTTGATGACAAAGCTCATAGTATTATATTTAACAGCAAAAAGTTATATTTGATTAGAAAAGTTAATTATATGCATAAAGAAAGCTGAGATCCTAACAGCTAATCACTCATAAAGGGAAATTAAATCTAATTTTCTAACTGACAATTGTTATCTGGCAATAATTTTATTAAACAAAACAAATTTCAATTTACTATAGTAGGAACTCTAAAATTTTATGGGGCACAAACAAAGGTATATAAAATAGGTTCAAAACCAATGAGCACAGAGGGTTGCAGCAAGTCAGCACATTTTTTTCAATGAATTTTTGTTGTTTTGTTTTTGTTGTCACTGTTAACTTTTAGCAGCTAAACTAAATCATAATGATGCATCGCAGAACTACTTGAGATCTAATTCTCTTTGCTATTTTTCCATTACTGCCTAGATTATTACATGGAACTAAAGTGAGAAACTTGTCTAGGAGATTGAAGCCTCATATACAATTAAAGCTACTTCATACTGATGATCTTATCTGTCTGGTATTTAATCTTCACTATTGACCCAGAGCTTACTTATTCATCTCATAATGAAATAAGGCCTTAAAAATGTCCTGAAAAATACGTTCCTACTTATGAAAACATTACTGTAATTCTGACCAAGGATAGAACAAAGAGAGAGCTAATAATAAGAACAAAAACATGAAGAAAAACTATTTTGAGGAGTCTTCAACTGTTTTAAATATCTTGGTATAATGGTTTTGAATGAAACAGCTCCACTCAAAGTAATTGTCCCAGTGAAGGCATGACCTCAAGGCAAGAGACTTTACTACTCAAGATGGCAGGGAGATTACGTTGAGTCTGAAGGAGCATTCTTTGTAATATATAAATACTGGCATATTTTTTTTTTAAATGTTGTTTCATCATTGAAATATTGATGTTAAAACATTTTTTAAAGACAAGTCTATTTCCTTTACTTTAGTGCATGTATGTTCATTTGAAGCTAAACAGTAACCCAAAGACTAGGCATTATCTTTTTTTCCAATTATCCAGTTACAGATGGCCTGTTAAAAGTACCCAATTCATTTTTGTCAAAAGGCAGTGAGCTACAGTTGGGAGTAGCTGCCAGTTTAGAAGCATTTCATAGTGATCTTTACACATAGCCATATGAACAAAAATAAAACTACATTTAAAATAAATCCTAAAGATAGTCCTAAGTTAGTGTAATTTGCAGTAAAATTCTAGCAAACAAAAAACATGTATTCTTTGACTCTTATTTTATGTGGGCTCTGACAGTTGTGCTCACCTGTTATTATGTATAATAAAAGTTTTGATAGGAATTTTAAAAAGAAAAAAAAAAGAAATGAAAATATGAGATAAATTATTCCAAATGGAAACCATTATATCCAAATATAGTGTACACATCTAGCTGTGGCACCATCGCTGCATGCATAGAAGGTATTGGTTTTGTCTGGGAAATAAATTTTAAAGTAACTAGAAATTAAATTTTCCTAGTAAACAAACAAACTGTATAGTATCTAGTATAATAATCATTCATGGTTTGTAAGGAAAATTCTCTGGAAATGTTTTAAGTGTTATCATAATTTTGTAGCATCATCAGGAAGATTTGTTAAATCAATAATATTCTGGCTTTGCAATATGTAAGAACAATATTCTTGATCTAATTATTCTCTTTTAACATCAATACTATAATAGAATATAAAACAGTGCATATAATTGGTAGAGAAAAATATCATAAAAGCCAAAGATTTAAAAACAACTCTCAGCTAGCTTGTCACATTTCCTTCACCCACCCATTGATTATTATATACATCATTCTTTCATATGCAAAGACAAGTTTAAAACTATAACTGGGACCTCTGATACTTTCTCCAAAAGATTATCCAACAAAGCATTCACCTCAAAGCAGTGTTGTAAAATATTCAGAATGTATCACCTTACATATAACGCATCAGTAATATATTTGATAAGTTAAATTTAGCACTAGGCTTATTTTGTTACTAGAAATATTGTAGTTTCCCAATTATTATTTATGTTGGTAATTTATACAGGTAAATGTTTCTCTCACTATTGAATAAATAAATCCCATCTCCCTCAAAATTTCACTTTTCTGACTCTCCTGAACTTTAAATAAATTATATAAAGGCAATACATTACTTTTTCAAAAAAGACCAAGCTTCTAGAACTATAGAAATCTATGGGAGTCAAATTACAAGACATAATCCTAGATAAAATTCCAAGAGTTTTTTTACTATAGATTACTAGATGATAGGCAAATGGAAATGTCACAGAAATTCAAATGTTTCACAGTGCTTCTAGGAATATGTCCTTGGATTTATACTCAGCTTGAAGCCCAGCTCAAACATCTAGTAAATATAAATGCTTTTCAGCACTGTCATCATGAGTTCAAGAAAGAGCATTGCCTCAATGTTGCTCATCTATGATCTGAACTCCTTCAAGTTCACTCTCACCCCTAATTCTCTAAAAAGAGAAGTCTTCACGATCCACTACTTTTCTTCTTTACTGGACACATCTTCGAGAAGGCAAAATTTATTTTTACATTTTTAGAACACAGTCATTTTAGAGTGGAAATATTTTTAAATCAGTTATGTGTTAAGTATTTCTAAATCAGTTAAAAGAATAAGGACAAAGATATTTGTATTTATATGGTTTTTAGAATTACATACATAATTTCTTTTACTGGAGCTCTGTTTTATGGATTTGATGTCATTTCTTTCAGCTTGAGTAATTTTCTTTTGTATTCTTGTAAGGCAGGTTTCCTACCAACGGAAAATCTCAGTTTTGTTTATGTAGGACTGTTTAGTCGGCCTTTTTTTTTTTTTTTTAAAGATAACTTTGGTGAATTATTTTATTTTGTTTAGCACTTAGAATATATTATCTCATTGTTTTCTAGCTTCCGTTGTGTGAGATGAAAAGTTAGTGAGTAAGTCTTTCAGTGTTCCCTCGTATGCGTTGAATCATTTTATTCTTGCTGCCTTTAAATTTTTCTCGTCTTTGGCTTTCAACATTTCAACTGTCATGTATCTGGGTTTGTATTTATCTTTCTTGATCTTTTTGTTTTTATCCTTCTTGAGTTTCACTGAGTTTCTCAAATGTGTAAATTAATGGATTTTTTTAAAATTATGTTTGGGATAATTTCAACTGTATTTTTTCAAATATCTTTTCCGTTCCTTTCTCTCCTCTCCTGTTATTCCTATTACATGCATGTTGATATGCTGCTTACTGGCATCTCACATTTCTCTGAGACTGTCCATTTTTATTCATATCTTTTTCTTGCTTATATATATCATATTTATTGATCTACTTTCAAATTAAATGTGTTCTGCAACTCAAATATGCTCTGAGTACTTTAGTGAACTTTTTAATTTTTATTATTACAGTTTTCACCTTTAGAATTGCCTTAAAGAAAATCTGTTCCTTTATTTACAGTCCCTATTGATGAGTCATTATTATTATACCTTCCTATAATAAAAAAAATAGTTTAATTGAGTTCTTGAACATATTTATACTAGATATTTTGAAGTTTTTGTCTGTCAGGTTCAACAGCTGGGCAAAACTAACCTTCAAAGTTAGTTTCTATTGCTTTCCCGCCCCCCCCCCCCCCATGTACAGGTCACATTTTCCTATTTCTTTGAATGTCTCGCAATTTTTGTTGAAAATTTGACATTTTAGATTATATATTGTAGTATCTCTAGATACAGAACTCTTCCCTTCTGAGGGAGGGAGTCTCGTTTTTGTTTTTGTTTATTTGGTCTTTATTTATTTACTGACTTTGTTAGACAAATTCTCTGAAGTCTATTTTCTCCACAGTGTGCAATCTTTATTGGCTCTGCTCAGAATTTTTGTTTGTTTTTATCCTAGCCTGGCTTCCCAGGATCCAAATAAACCTTATTAATCAAAGGCTGTACTTAAACCACCTTAGGAAGATATATTTTACCCTTTATTGTTGGATGTATGTGTGGTTTGCAGACTATTTTCACAGTTCGTGAAGTTTACATTATTTTTTCTTCATGTTCAGCCAGTTCTAGTAGCTCAGAGATGGCTTCTCCAGGTTTTCCTAAGACTATGGAGTCTTGGGCATATGACCAGCCTTCCAGACCACCAGTAATTAGTTTGATTTTATTTTTAATCCTGGATTCCTAGGATTTGTACTGGTTCAGAGTAACGTACTGCTCAGCTAGTACTTGGTTAGTGCATAAGCCCTTGAGCCCATGGTGTTTTGCTGTTGGATCTGTGAATAGCTTAGGGAATACTTTCCAGGCTTTCTATTGTGAGAACTCTGATTGCTCCTGAGTGGGTGCAAGATATCTCATAAACATAACCTTTCAGACTCCCATGAAATAGTGTGTAACTAGAAAGGTTCTTATTGTCTGTCAATTTCTCTGGTTTATTCTATCTGTTCTGCAGTTTCGCTTGTTGCTACATTACCAGTAACACTACTTTATTATAAAATAAGTCCCTCTTATTTGCTCACTGAGGTATCCTTTATTTTTGAAAACATTGTTATGAAGCATAGGCTTCTTCAGGCTCTATTATAAATAGTCGGTTTTCTCAGACAGAGTTGTAGATCTTTCCATCCATTATAGCCTGTCTCTCTCCCCCTGGGCAGAAATTTTGTTTCCTGCATTGAAGCCATTAGCAGGGGAGGGAAGTGGCCTATTTTTTCTCGAGTGACATTATTGCTCTAAGAATGGGCCCTGAAACAGTGAGGTGAGGGAATGGCGTAGTGATAGCCTCTGCATTTCTTGGCTTGCCCCTCCTGGTATGGATCTTCGACTCTACCAGCAAGCTGCTTTGGGCATGATTAGGACCCCAGTATTTATGAAGTCCTCATCCTAGAAATGGGAGCTGGATGAGGAAAGAGAGTTCCAGTCTTCTCAGTTGTGCCTGACCATAATAGCATTTCTACAACACAGGACTGGGATGACAAAAGAAACTGGATATATACCCCTCCTGGGATACAAATATAGCCCTATACTACAAGTTGGCAGGAGAAGAATCCTCTGTCTTCTACATCTTCCCAAAGTAGAGTATCCAGAAGAGAATTTCTGTCACTTAGTTAGAAAGAAGTTGATGTGGGAGAGGGTCATAGCTCTAATGTTGTAGACCCTTGCCATTCTTAATGAAATTCAGCACATTTTCTTGAATAAATGTCCATTTACTATATATTCTTAGAAAAATTTCCAGAGATTTTAAAATAAAATAAAAATTTTTCACCAGTTAAATGATTATTTTTTTCTAGGAAAGACATCTATCAATTTCCTCAAGCCACCACTCTAGAATATTTATAACATCTGCTTGAAGCTATACTGTTATTCCAAATTTCAGGTGAAGAACCAAGTGCTCAGAAAAGAATGCATAATTTGTTATTGAGTTTCCTTGATTTAGTACAATTCTCTGGCCTATAGCATTGAATTCAACACATATTTAAGAAAAAAGTGGATGAATGAAAAAAAAAAATGTATCTGAACATTCTCCTAGAATTATAGAAGCTGTTAGTTCAGCAATTAGAATCTAACATTCTTAAGTGTTTTATAGAAAAATTAGATAAAATAGATGTCACTGTCATGAGTTGGGTTGTACTGCCATAATTATAAGCCAGAGATCAGTGAACAGTTTGAATCTTGTTAGTCCTGTCTTTTAGAATAGCAATAGCATCTTCCACTCAAAAATGCTGAAAGTGAAACTTCATTGAATTTATTGAAATTATTGCTACAATATCCTTGTAAGAACCCCCTTTGTGTAACAAAACTAGGAGTGACACATATTGAGAAGTATTAGCATTGACTGTTAAACTCTTGTGTGACCCATATCCTTCCTGTTTGAGAACACTGAATGACTTGGGATTTGTGTGGAGCTCACTGCCTTAAGCAGATTTGCTTCCCAGAGCCAATCACTCCTCTTGACTCTGAACTTTGACACAGGACCGCTGCTTTGGGAATGAGGCAGAGTGCTGACTGAGGCTCTGTATGCCAAAAACACTACTATTGATCAATGAATGGCTACTCTCTCCAGGATGCATAATTCAGTCATGTTGCTTCTATGGTATCATTCAGGAAGGCATTCACGTTGTGGAGAAGATCAAGCTTGTCTTGAAATTCAGTTAGGTTCACTTAAATTAGTTCTATTTGTCAGGCCCCATGTACTTAAAATTTAAGAAGAATAACTTTATGATTTACTTTAGGGGAAAATTTCCTAGTGCTGAGGAAGTGGATTTTCTTCAGCTTTTTATAATTCAGACCTGCAGACTTTCTGATTAGAATTCACAATATATTTCCTCTCTCTACTTTCCTTATCTAGCTATAGCTGAAATAAATGATTGTATCTTGAAGGACAAAAATAATAAAATTAGAATTATTGAGTTGGTTCATTTGGGCGATCTTAAAACTGTTATAGGCCAAAGTTCTGTTTTGTTGTGATTGTCAGTTTTAAGTGATGCAATGATTTAATCTCTCATAATAGGCTGTGCTGGAAATAGGATCAGGCATCTGGGTTTACTTTCTATGTCTTCCATTTAAAAGATCTGTGATTGAACACCAGCTTTGTCATCTCTGATTACCACATATTTTTCTTTTAAATACATGTAACATCTTCTACACATGATTTTTGTAAGTATTGACTAAGATAACTATGTAAAAACATAACTTTGTTCAAAGTAGTGCTAAGTTGGTATACCATACACACACATGCACACTGATATTTTCCGTCTCACTTTCCATATAGTGGAGCAGAGATTTGATCAAGTGAACATACTAAGTTTGTTGATTCTTTTTTTTCCTCCACTTTAATTCTCCGCCCCCCACTTCCACCACTGACCTATGGATGTTGCGGTTTCCCCTTAAGAACTGGATCTCTGAAGGTGAGGCATCTCCTCCCACATGCTCGTGGCATGCACCTGCCTGGCACCCCTGGGGCCTGGTGCCCCCAGTCCACTTGGGGGGCCTAGCGCAATGGGGGCCTGGCACACCCGGGGTATGATCCATGGCTTTACCTGGGGCGTGTACCCAGAACCTTCTGTGTGTAAAGCAGACATGCTAACCACTACACTATGGAGCCACTTCCAGTTTTTTGATTCTTAAATGAAATTATATATAACTATAAATGTGACTAGTTATAGATAACATATAATTTATATATATAATTTATCAGTATGATTTATATGTGTATATATGATGCTTTATATATGCGTGTGTTGTGCAAGACATATAATTAGAGAAAAAATTGCTTTGTTGCATAAATGATCCTGAGACCACTGAATATATATATATATAAACATTTGGATATAGATATATAGATATAAACATATAGATATATACCTTTGATCTATACTTCTCATCATATACAAAAGTGAACTAAAAATGTTTTATAATTCTAAAATTAATGCTTAAATTATAAAACTTCTAGAAGAAAATATAGGAGAAAACCTTTGTAATCTAGTCTTATGCATCGATTTCTTAGATATGACACCAAAGCACAATCCATAAAAAAAAAGAAGTTGATAAATTGGTTTTCATCAACATTAAAGTGTGTGTTGTCAAAAATAAATAAATAAATAAAAACAGTTAAGAAATAGAGAGACAAAGAAAGACTGGGAGTAAATATTTGCAAATTGTGTGTATAATAAAGAACTTGTATTAAGAATACATAAATAACTCTTAAAACTCTCAAAGGTCTACTGAAAACTTAATAAGAAAAACATATAATCCCCATCAAAATCCAATGGCATTTTCTAAAGCAATAAGACAAAAAATGTCACCATATTTGTATGGAACCACAAAAAATCGTGAATAGCCAAAGCAATCTTGAGAAAAAAGAACAATGCTGGAGGTATCATTGACTTCAAATTATACTATAAAGTGATGATAATCAAAATAGCATGACATTAGCAGAAAAACAGAGACACAGACCAATGAAACAGAATTAAGTCCAGAAATAAACTGCTATATATATGGGCAAGTAATTTTCTACAAAGGAACCAAGGACATACAATGGAGAGAGGAAAGCCTCTTCAATAAATAATGCTGAGAAAATTGGAAAGCTGCATGCAAAAGAATGAAACTAGACTGATTGTTTTCTGTCAACTTATACCAAAATTAACTCCGAATAGATCAAAGACCTAAATATAAGAGCTTAAACAAGAAGCATAGAAGAAAACATAGGTACTAAACTCATAGACCTTGATCTTAGAGAAGATTGTATGAATTTGACCTCAAAGGCAAGGGAAGTAAAAGCAAAAGTAAATGAATGGGACTATATCAAACTAAAAAGGTTCTGTACAGCAAAATAAACCATCAACTAAACAAAAAGGCAATTAACCAAATGGGAGAAGATATTTGCAAACAACACTTCCAATAGGGGATTAATATTCAAAATACATAAAGAACTCATACAACTCAACAAACAAAAAAAATCTAATTTAAAAAATGGGAAGAGGACCTGGACACTTCTCCCAAGAAGACATACATATGGCCAAGAGATATATGGAAAGATGCTCAAATTCCAGCTCTTAGAAAAATACAAATCAAAACTACAATTAGATACCACTTACACCTGTTAGAATAGCAATTATCAACAGGACAAGTAATAATAAGTGTTGGAGAGGATGTGGAGAAAAAGGAACCCTCACACATTGCTGATGGGATTGCAAACTGGTACAGCCACTAAGGAAAACACTATTAAAGTTTCTCAGAAAACTAAGAATTGATCTACTATATAATTCAGAAACCCCTGTCCTAGGTATCTACCTGAAAAAATTGAAAATGTTTATCCTCAAATATATCTGCAACCCGGTGTTCATTGTGGCATTATTCACAGTGGCCAAGACATGGAAAAGAACCAAAACTCCTTTCAAAAGGTGATTTGATAAAGAAGGTGCGATGCATATATACAGTGGAATACTACTCAGCCACAGAAAAGACGAAATTATGCCATTTTTGACAACATGGATGGATCTTGAGAATATTATGAAGCTAAATAAGTCAGATGAAACAAAGTCAAGAACCATATGATTTAATTCATATGTGGGATGTAAAACTGAAAGCAGCAAATGAACAAACGAGACAAACAAAAACTCATAGACAGACAATAGTATGATAGTTACCAGAGAGAAAGGGGCATAGCGGGAGGTAGATATATGGTGGTGGAATGAGATTTGACTTCGGGTTTGAATGCAATATACAGCTGATGAATTATAGAATTGTACACTTGAAACCTATATAATTTTATTAACTATTGTCACCCCAATAAAGTTAATAAAATTAAAAAATTAAAATCGGCAAAATATTTCAACACCTTATCAAAGAATATGTATGGGTGGAAAATAAGCACATGAAAAGATACTACACATCCTTAGTCATTTGGGAAGTGCAAATTAAAGCTACAATGAGACAATATTATACACATATAAGGATGGATAAATTTTAAACAAAACCAAATGTTGGAAAGCATGTTAAGATAGTCTTTTAAAAAACATTTCTGGGACCAATACAGTAGTAAACCACTTTGGAAAATTTCTTTTTAAAATGTCAATTTATTTTAAAAAATGAAATGTGTACCTACCATGAGATCCAGTCACTCTTATCCTAGCTATTTACTCAAAAAAAAAAAAAAAAGAAAGCCCATAGAAATATTTACATAAATACTTCTATGCGAGTATTCATAAAAGTTTTATTTGTTATGGCCAAAACTATAAAGAAACTAAATGTTCATCTACACATGAATAGACAAATTATAGCAGACCTATACAATGTAGTAATGCTTACAAGAAAAAAAAAACAAAACTAATCATCTATACTTGTTATAACATGGAAGAATATTAGAGTAATATTGAATGAAAGAAGCAAGGCAAAGAGCATACACTGTCTTTTCATTTATGTAGGATTCTAGGTCATATAAACTAATGTATAATGACAGAAAGCAGATCAGTAGTTATCTGGAGAATAGTTTGAGCAGGAAGGAATGATTACAAAGGGGGCATAAGGAAACTTTAGATATGTTCATTATCTTGCGAGTGGTGATGGTTTCATGAAGATATATATATATATACATATATATATATCAAACATCACATTGTACACTTACAACACTTACAGTTTATTTTATGTCAATTAAATCGGTACAACTGCTTTTAAAAAATTGAGTAATTTTGAATCTTAAACACATTTATCTCTGATTTATCCCTACAATATAGTAGTTGAAAATGTACATTACAAATCAGAATTTTGAAAGATGAAAATAATATTGGTAGTATCACGAGTAAAATAGGAATCTCTAAAATGAAGGTGAAAATAATTATCATGTAGATATCAATCATTCAAGAATAAAACCTCAGTATATCCTGTTATTCCCTGGTCCCTGGCTACATTGCAATGGACAGTATTTTGGCTTAAACAAATATTGCTTCACTCAGAGGAAATTTCAACTCTACAAGCATTTTAATTATCTTGTTTTTTAAAAGCCTTTAAACTTCTCACAGCACCTCAACTATGAAGCCCTGTGAGTAATTGTATTTGAGCAGCATTCAATTTTTTACATATATTGTATTTAGCTACAAAATTTTCAAATATGGATTTAAATTAAGTTATGAATACTAGTTCATTACATTTCATTGTTGTGTTAAAATTTTAATTCCTAATATTATATATGTGTATTCAAAGGTGACAAAAGTTCAAATATTTTATAATATTATTGCAGAATGCAAATTTTCCCCTTATCCAGCAAGATGTGTAATGTAACATAATTTATCTTTGAGATGAATATTGCATTTTTAGCCCTATCACAGGAAAATCAATCTGTATGTGGCTTTTATGATTTTTTTTGGAATGTATAAAATGTATTTTCTGTCCTCGTTTTTAATATGTCCTTTATAAAATGACATAATGACTTAACTTAGAGATTTAAAAATTATCTCCACTACCCCCTCTCCAAGAAAATGGGTGGGTGATAGAATTAGAAGCTAATTGGAGAAGCTATGCAGAACTTAGAAACTGTTCTTTGTATTCTTGAGGTCTGGGTTCCATAAAGGTAGCTTCATTCTATAACTGAGAATGTGAATGAGCTCAACCATTGCAGGTCGGAAGTTGAAAAGTGAAAGAGAAGTGTATGGAGCCGGATTCATGATATAACACAAATCTGAAACCAATGAGAATGCCAGTTGCACATTCTGATAGTGGCCCTGGAGGAGGCAAATCCAACGAATTGAAAAAAAAAAAAAAATACTTTGTAAAGATCCTTCAAGTGAAGCTTGCCAGAAAGGATCTATCTTAGTAGCACATTTAAAGAATGGCCAGCAAGTCAGGTGATTATCAGGGTCCTGTGCTAATCTTCCAGTCAGAGCATGAGATAGTTCATTTGCATTTTTTTAGACAGTCTTCAATTTCAATGATGGTTCAAAAACAATGCCCTGTACAATCTTAAGCCCAAAATAACTATTCTGATTATTGTCCTGGGCTAGGAATCCTGGATAATGTGTTGTGATTTGTCAACAGTCCTCTTACTGAGCTCATTTCATAAGAGTTCTTAATTTATGACAGCCTATTGGTGTTAGAAATAGGCATGAAAATTACAAATTTGGATGGCAATTCATAGTAGAGCTGGACTACTTTTTTGTTTCTTTCAAAGAAGCAACTCGTGAATGTTTCTTCGAATATGTTAAGATTACACTAAAGGACTTGAGTGACACTTTTTTTTGACATTTCTAATGATTTAGTTTTGCTATTTGTAATAAAATACTTTATTCAATTGAAAATGGAGAAAATACCTTCCAGTTTGATCTATTCCTAGGATGTGCTATGTGAACATTAATAATTCCTTTTATGATTCATGGATTTTCATTTTGCTGTGAAATGACTCTCTTTCCTGTGTAAAATCACAGGTAAACATACTTATTCAATAACCGCCAGCCAAAGAGTTTACTCATACAATGGAAGATTGGTTCTTAAAGTTATTGAAATCTATGCCATTTTCTACTGTCACTTTATATTCAAAATACTTTGTCTGAATTAGAACTGTGATTATTGAGGACCAGCTCTTACATCCTACTGTCTGTCAGCAGAATTACTTGGACTGAGTTGAATTTTTAAAATCTATTGGCTTTTTTTTTCCAAAAAAATAAAATGCATAAACCTATCTTCTAAGACAAATTGGTTATTTAGTATACAGTGGATTAAAAAAAAAAAAAAGGTTGCTATCTATAATCTTACATCAGCAAAGACATGTCAGCACTCTATGTTCCAAATCACCCTAAATTAAATTCGCTGACATATTTATTCTTATTTTCACTTTCTCTTTAATAAATGAAACCACAATTTAGTCCTTCTAATACTAAAAATAAGAATACCTTTTGTTAGTCATGTCATCTCCTAATTGAAGACAGAAAAATCCAAGAAAGGAGCATCTTATAGGAACACTATAGCTGCAAATTTTCAGCACAGTAATTGCCCAGCATGTGCTAACAAACTGTTCAGTTCATCCAGGCTCATACAGTCAGCAAGTAAGGAAGCAAAGAGGAAGAAGATAATCAATAGTAATCATTTCTGTGCTTTTTTCCCCTTCTTTTCAAATGCCATTGTCATCTCATTTATGGGGAAAAAAAGCAATTTAGAAAGTTATCAAAATAAAAAAGAGAAAAGCACAATTCAGAAACAGGAAATATTCACATGAGTTTAAGGGGAGGTTTTGATTTCTTCATTAGTGTACATTAAATGAGTACACTTTTGCAACAAGATAACAGTATGTTGTTACAGTGACAGCGGCCATTGCAATAGAAATCCAGAAGTATTGCATGATGAATTGAATTATACTGTGTATATCAGCAAGAGATAAGCAGACATACTGGCATAGAGATTATAGTAATACACAGTCTAGTACACAGTATTTTAGATATTGAACATAACCAACTAAATATGAGTACTCCAGTACTCTATACTAATATGGCTGATCATAATACTCATTAACCAACTAGTATAATTTTCTAATTTACAAATTCGTAGTTTACAGTAATAGTAAAATGAGTTTAAAGCCTCGATCATTCTATATTATCCCATATTCATTTGCATACATATGTATGTTTTCAGGTGTGAGCTCAGTTTGAATAAAGACATTCATTCAAAGTGATTCAAAATTGACATCCTAATCAAAATACCCCAAACATATATTCAAATTGCAAATATTGATTTTGTAATATCCTTATATCACGTAGGCATAATAGGAGTAAATTCAAATGGATGCACTTAGCTACTTGGATTTTTTTTTCTTATTTGGGATAAAATAGTAATATCTTATTTAAAATGTTTGAGAAAAGGATGATTATTTATTTCAATTTTTTTTGTTTCAGGTTTTTCTCTTGTTTATAATTCATGGTGAATATCAGATATTACATTTATATTTGAGGAGATGATCAAGTCATAGTCTATGCATATTAACATTTACTTTATGGTGATAACACTAGAATCTCTCTACTGTCATTATATTTCTTGTTCTTAATTTCTAGTTTAATGGCAGTGGGAGTGGGACTAGAGAGCAACACATTCAAAGAAGAGTTGACTCAACTTTTAGGCATAACCTTTATGTTTAGATCTCACTTGCTGCCTTTCATTTAAATTATCGAGTCATTTGATTGTCACATAAGCACCACACTTGAGTCTATCACTCTGGATAATGTTCTACATGCAAAGTTTCAGATGATCTGTCCACATATACAGCTACTTCCAGACCCACTGGGTAACTAGTTCTTTAAAATGAAAACCACTTTTCAGCTGATATTTTCATAATGGGTCACAACTCATACGTAATCACAATTCAGTATGTTTACCTCTTAGATAATATAAGCTACTATGATTCCTGAGCAAGATATGAGCCAATCAGGCAGGAATTTATTTTACACTGTTGAAATCATCACATGTAGTCTATTTTCTCTCCTTTTAAGTGAAACTCTGCAGATGACAGTCTGCAGTATTCTTCCTCAAAACTGTAAGTGTGCCTGTATGTTAGACTTGCCCTTAATTTTGTTCAAAACACTTGTACTATTTCCTTATATGCCCCTTCTCCTATGTCTTCTACACTTATAATTACCTGTTTTTGACTCTAGTATCTAATGAGCACTTATAAGCCCTTGATTCTTTGGAGACATGAGTTTTGTTTTTATTTTTAATAAAAGGTTTTTTCTAGAATAGTTTTAGATTTACAGAAAAGTTGTTAAAACAGTAACATATGCTCCATCTGACCCACATCATTTCTTTGATTGTTAATATCTTTCATCACTAATGTATATTCATCACAATTAATAAACAGATATTGAAACATTATTATTAACAAAAGTTCATAATTTATCCAGATTTCTTTACTTTTTACCTAACATCCTTTTTCTATTCCAGAATCCCAACCAGGGAATGTTATGTGTGGTACTCATAGTTCATCAGGTTTGGCTTTCATAACAGTTTCTTAGACTCTTCTTGTTTTCAATGATCTTGACAGTTTTACAGAGTACTGGCCAGATAGTTTGTGAAATGTTTTTTTAGTTGGAATTTGTCTAATGTTCTTCTCATAATTAGACTGTGGTTATGGCTTTTTTGAAGAAAGAACACAGAGGTAAAGTGACATTCTTAAACATCATATCAAGAGTACATAATATTCACATAACTTATTGTTGATATTAACCTTGCTCATTTTTCTGAGGTAGCATTTATCAGGGTTCTCCACTGTAAATTTACTCTTGTTTTGCTTCTTTCCATACTGTACTCTTTGGAAGAGAGTGACTACGTGCAGCTCAGTTAAAGTATAAAAACTTATGCTTCATCTCCTTGAAGCATATGTGGAGATTAAACAACATGTGTCCAAATAAAACATAGGTCAAAGAAGAAATCTCAAGAGAAATTAAGAAATATGCTGAACTAAATGAAAGTGAAAACACGACTTATCAAAATTTTAGGAATGCAGCAAAAGCAATGCTTAGAGGGTTTATAGAATTGAATACATATATTAGAAAAGAAGAAAGATCTAAAATCGATAATTAAATTTCCACTATAGGGAACTAGAAAAAGAAAGACAAACTAAATTCCAAGTAAGAAGAAGAAAAAAAGAAGAAGAATTAGAACAGAAAATAAAATTGAAAAGAGGAAAAAATAGAATCAATAAAACCAAAAGCTATTTTTTTTTAAGGTTAGTAAAACTGATAAGTCTTAGCCAACTAAGGGAGTAGAGGGGAGAGAGAGAGAGAGAAACACAGACAGACAGACAGACAGACAGACAGACAGAAAGGGAAAATGAAAGGAAGAGTGAAAGAAAGTGAGAGAAAGAACATAAATAATACTAAAAATGAAAGAGGGGACGTCGCTGATCTCGTGGTCATTAAAAAGGCTAGTAAAGAAATATTATGAACAAATCTATGCCCACAAATTTGAGAACTTAGATGAAATGAACCAATTTCTTAAAAGAGAAAAGATGCCAAAACTCACACAGGAAGGCTATCCGAATAGACCTATATGTATTAAGGAAACATAATTAACTTGGGTATGGTAATTACTTTATAGATACAATGCCAAAGACATGAGCCATGAAAGAAATAATTGATCAGTTGAACTTTATTAGTGAGAAAAACTCTTGCTCTGCAAAAGACCCTGATAAGAGAATGAGAAAATAAGTCACAGACTAGGAGAAAATATTTGCAAAAGATACACCTGATAAAGGATGACTATCCAAAATATACAGAGAACTCTTAAAACTCAATGGTAAGAAAAGGAACAAACCTATTTAAAAATGGCCAAAAATCTAAAAACACTTCACTAAAGAAGATATACAGATGACAAAAAGCATATAATAAAAATTCTCATTTATAACTGGTGGATATGGAAAATTGTACAGCCACTATAGAAGACACTTTGGAAGTTTCTTATAAAACTAAACATACTGTTACTATGTGATCCAGCAATCATGCTTCTTGGTATTTATCAAAGGAGTTGAATTGAAAACTTATATTCACACACAACTTGAATACTGATGAATAGCAGCTTTAAATGTAATTGCCAAAACTTGGAAGGCACGAAGACTTCCTTTAGTAGGTGAATGGATAAATAAAGTATAGTACCTCCAGATAATGGACTATTATTCAGTGCTGAAAAGAAATAAACTATTAAGCCATGAAAAGACCTGGAAGAAACCTAAATACATATTATTAAGTAAAAGAAGTCAATATGAAAAGACTGCATAATGTGTGATTCTAACTATATGACATTCCAGAAAATGCAAAACTGTGGAGACCGTAAAATATCAGTGGGGTGGGGATGAATAGGTGTAGTGCTGAGGATTTTTAGAGCATTGAAAATACTCTGTATGATACTATAATTATGGATATGTGTCATTGTTCATTTGTCCAAACCCTAGAATGTGTAACACCAAGAGTGAATTGTGTTGTAAATTTTGAACATTGTATAATTATTATGTGTTGAGGTAAGTTTATCAGTTGTAACAAATGTAACATTCAGGTAGAAGATGTTGATAATAAACTATACTATACATGTGGTGGGGCAAGGGTATATGAGAAATCTCTGAACCTTCCTCTCAATTCTGCTGTGAACCTAAAACTTCTTTTAAAAATTCTGAAAATTTTCCATTTGATTCTTCAAAGTCTTTGCTGACACTTTTTATCTTTCTATTTGTTTCAAATATACTTATAATTGCTTGTTGCAGCATTTTATGGTGCTGATTTAAAATCTTCCTCAGATATATCTACTATCTGTGTCATTTCAAAGTTGGCATCTGTTTTTTGTTTTGTTTTGTTCTTTCATTCAACTTGAGATTTTCCTGATTTTTGCAACAGGGTAAAGAAGGAAACACAAATTACTTACTGCCAAATAGGACTGTATGTCCAGCTTTCCCACTCAGCCTCTGTTGACACCTAGTAGGGAGGTTCTTCTCCTGGTTTCTCAGGACAGGGGCAGGAATTAATGCTACTCAATATGGCTTCCATTTATACTGTGTCAGCTGGTAAGGTGATTTCTACTTGGCCTCCATAGGGGTGGCCTCCTTATGATAAGGCAATGGTGAAAGTCCTGACTCTCCATCAGATCTCTTTGACACCATCTCAATATAGAAGGAAAGGGAGCTTCATTACTTTCAGGTAAGGGTGGAATTTCAGGTTTTCTGTGTGTTTACTGGCAGGGGTGGATGATAAGTGGTGATAAAGTCCCCTGTTTCACGTCGTGCCTTGTTTGACACTGCATCAGCAGGATTTGGTGTATAATCAGGTCTCCTCAGCGCAATCTGGTACCGTTGGAAATCTAGGCAACTGTCTGTGGTTGAGGTTGGGCAGCATTTTTTCTGTGGTTTTTCTTTTTTGGGGAGTGGAATGATTGTTGTCTAAAAGAATTCTGTATTTCCAGCTGTCCCTTTCCTGATTTAGAGCATTGAAAATACTCTATATGATACTATAATTATGGATATCTATTTTGAGAGAATAGAGTTTTGAGGCTCTTTTTTGATCTTCACCTGTTGATGTTTCCAGGTTGACAGCTTGTCCAGCATTCATTTTGGAATACATGAGGAAAAAAACACCCAAATCAGGAAATTCACCTTTCATTGCAAGATCCCCAAACTGTCTACCTTCTCTCTACCTTTCAGTCTTCTTATTTTTGTTACACGTATAATATTCAGATCATCAACTTTCTACTGTGAGAGTGGAATAAGAAGAAGTACATATATTTCACCTTTCCAGAAGGTCTAGTCCTATTAAAGCATTTTACATATAGGAGTGACATGATTAGACATAGACTTTGGAGAGACAAATCTTGTATAGGAACATAGTTATAATGTACATAAGCAGATGAGGCAAGAAATGATGAAATGCAGAAGTGAAACATTGTGCCATTCGTAGAGAGAAGACAAATACAAAAAAAAAAAAATGGAAAGCCTTTGATGGCAGTTGTTTGTGATCAGTTGTTTGATAGAAAACATTGTCCAGTGAACATTTAAAATTTAAAATATCACGATGACTCTAGGTTCTTATTTATCATGCATTAAATATTCTGTGGTTCTGAAGATTTTCTCATACTTACCAGACTCTGATTCGTATTTATATATATAAAAAAGAAACACATCTAAAACAGGAGAAATGTGCTTTATTTGACTTCAAAAAGCTGAATAAGCTGCATAGTAGATCAGAATAATGTATTTGTAGTAGCTATATTACTAGCTACATTCAGAGTCACTTATGGATTACCAGAGAGTTAGGTGATATAATATGAAATATGAAAAATTTCATAACCCTGTTTGAACAATAGAAAAGATCAGACCAAAAAAATCAGGTTCTAGTGACAATAATTATTTGAATGTTTTTAATAGTGAAAATATTACTTTTCTCCTATTAAAAATAAAATACATCAAAACAAAAATAATTAGATAAAAAGATAAATTTTTTAAAGCGAATAAATAAATAATGACAAATAAACATGTGCATTTTATATATGCATATATTGGGGATATAGGTATGTATAATATATATGTACACAAGCACCACAAGCACATACATTTATAAACACACACACACACACACACACACACACTGAAATTTTCCAATCTCAGAACCCTTCATATTTTTTTAAAATTTGTTTATAAAACTCTCTTTGATTAAAAAAAAGAAAAGAAAAGAATAGCAATGGCTTCACCCATGGAGAAAAAATAAGTTTTTTAGTAAATCTGAACGTAAAACAATTTCAATGAATATAGAATCTCAATATATTTATAATTTGATGATATTGGGTATATCACTCAAAATCTAACTCTGATGTTCAGCATTAAAACCACACACGAATACACATACACACATCTAGAATGTGTATACAAACACATTTTTCTAATTAATAACAAAAGATACATATTTTGTTCATTAATAGCAATATTTGTTTTTCATTATTCAGAAAATACTTGCTAAATATCTACTGTACGGCAGGTGCTGT
>NW_006436298.1:31355114-31369272 GCF_000325575.1 Pteropus alecto | reverse complement strand
GAAGTTATTCCAATGAGTGAAGGCACAAAGTAAATAAATACTTAATAAAATATATAGTATGTCAAACGGTGACAAATGCTAGAGAATTATAGTGCTCAATAAAAGGGATGGCTATCGCCATACACTGACGATTTATGTCTCCCCCAAATTCATGTTGAGATCTAATGCCCAATGTGATGGTATTTGGAGGCAGGACCATTGGAAGGTGATTAGTTCATAAGGACAGAGTCCTAATGACTGATATAGTGCTCTTATAAAAAAAAACTCCAGAGCACTCTCACTCCTTCCAGCTTGCAAGGACATAGCAAGAAAATGACCATCTGTGAACCAAGAAAATGATCATCTGTGAATCAAGAAGATATCACAGATATAGAATCAGCTAGCAACTTGATCTTGTACTTTCCAGCCCCCATAACTGTGAGAAATAAATGTCTGTTGTTTATAAGCCACCCAGTCTATGGTATTCTATTAAAGCATTCTGAACAGATTAAGATAGCTATGTATACTGCCAAAGTAAGAAACTTTAATCTAGTAATATTGATCATAACTAGAATAGTTCAAAGAGAAAATATGGTAATGTTAATTAAACCTCAATGTTCTGAGGCTTATGACTTAGATATTGGTGTCCTGGAATGATTACTGGGGTATACTTGTATATATGTATATTAAATATTAAATATATTAAATAATTAAATAATAGTAAGTATATTAAATATTTTTTCACAATCAAATACTTATAGATCATCTAATATAATTTAATTAATTTTCCACCCATTTTTGGAAACTTCAACTTTCACATAGGAGAAATTTGAGAGGTTGAATGATTGGCATGAGATACCTTCAGTTGAAAAAGAGAAATAGCAGATAATTATTTGTTAAATATAACTACAGTAAATTCCCATGTAGGAATATCAATATCATCTTACAGCAATTTTAAGAGAAGAGATGAAAAGATTTATAAAAATGTAGCTAAGAAGTGACCTGCAATTCCTCAAAAACAGTTCTTTCACTTATCCAGATACTCCTTAGATCAATATGCAAAGCCCTAAGAGCCTCTCAGATGGTTTCAACCTGAATGGAAAGGAATCCAGTAATACCTGCGTTTAAAGAAGATAATAAAATGAAAACCTCAAGTCTTACATATGATGATTGTACAGAAGGAGAACCTGAGGCATATCATAGTTTACAAATTTGCTGAAGTTCATCTTAGGTTAAATAGACAAGTAAAGTCTGGGTTCTGAGGACAGGGCATTGATTTGCTTTATTTGGCATTATTTATCTGTTGAACATCTTAAATTTTAGAATCTCAAACTCTTCATCTTTATTTTTTTTAAATGTTTGTAATACTGCTTTCGATTTAAACAAATAGCAATGTTTTTATCTCTAGAAAAAAAGTTTTTTAGTAAATCTGAATTTAAAACAATTTCAATAAATATGAAATCTCAAAACTATGTGTTCAATATTGCTAAGAAAAATCTACAACCAAACTTTTATTATGTATTTAGTGCTTAGCTTTTGACAAGTTCCTCCAGGACCTAAATGGCTTTATAAAATTTTATGATCAAAATGTTAATTATAAAAGTCGTATAAACCCAAATGATTGTTTAAAAATGCTTTCCTCTCATAAACATTATAATTTCGTCCCAATAAGAAAGATGATCAGGATGAGGATGATAAAATTATATTAATAGCTAATATTTAATGCCAACTCTGAAATAGTCATTGTACTAAATGCTTTGTGTATAATCTCAATTACAGTTTACAGATTCATCTGGATAGTTGCTCAAAATCACACCGAGTAAGGGGAAAAAAAGCAATACTCAAACTCTAGATTATTTCTAAAATGTATATACTTAATCCCTTTTACTCTATCTTGAATTTGAATATGATCAAATTTTCTTTTAAAATTGTTGTGGTTATGGCTAGAGTAAACAATATAAGTTTCCCAGATCACAGAATAATTTTACCCATGTGAAGTTTTTGACATCTAAAAGTAAAATTGCTATAAATAAACATATGAAATTAATCCTTTAGCTTACTGTTGAAAAAAAAATAATACAATAGCTAATAGTTGGACTAAATGAGATGTTTTTCCAGGTATGGGTTTAAACAAAATGCCGTTTATCTTTAGAAGGTTGAAAAAAATTTACAAATCCCTAAACCATAATATATTTACTAAAATCAATTAGGACCTTTATAGATTTGCTGAACATATGGAGGACATCAGTTACTACCCTATTTTTACACCCTCTCAAAGCCACTCACAGAGATTAGATTCTAAAAAAATTGAAAGTCTCTGTCTAAAATGACATAATAATTCTTGTTTTTAAAACTAGTATTTAGCACATAGTAGGTTTTTAATTCTAAATTTTTATTGCTTGACTGTAACTCCAGGAAAGTATTCAGGCTTTAAATTTTGCCACAGATATTAATATGATCAGGCCCAGTCTCATCATTCATGTGTAGCATCTGCAGCTTTGCTCAACTGACATTCAACTCTGGATCCAGGAACACAACTATAAGATTTATCTTAGAGGATATTTAGTAAGGAGGAGTGAAACAATCAAGCCTTTTCCATAAGGGAAGATAAAACAGTTGTATTTTTTAAACTAGTTTTCCTCTATAATCTTAAATCCTGTTTCTTCCTTTACCTGTAGCTGATTTTGAGATCAAATTTAATTCTAAAGATCAAAGGAAGAACAAAAAATATATAAATTTTATATTTTGAAAAATCAATTCTGAAAAGCAACTCTGCACCAGCTTTTAAATTTTTATTTAAGCTACTGCACCTATCTGCCACCAAGCCGCTATTGGACAGAGCTGTTTGTAACCCAACAAGCTGGTGAGGATTACCAGGGGCTAGGTAGGACAGGCTCCTGTGTACAGCTCATGCAGTTGCACATGGAGTTCGTTAAAGACACCAGTTGCTCCATCAACTGCAATGTGAAAGGCCCCTGAAGAGGGCGATGTGATCCCTTTGTTCAAATCAGAGCAAGAGGCTCAGAGGCTGCAATGAGCCCGCTGGGTACTAGATTGATGCCTGGGTTGACCACTTGGCCCATGTTTATGATCTGCGACTGTTCAAAATGTGTTTATGTTGTATGTTAAAAAATAAAAAAAAAAAATTATTATTTGAGTAAAACACCTATATTATGAAATAAACCACTTCCTAGAATGGATAGTAGATTTGTAAGGATAATTTCATGTCAGTTGACCTCCTAATTGGCAGTCAAAAGACTGACAGAGAAAAATGCTGAATAAAACTTTTTTCAAGTAGCCCCAATATATATATAAAGAGAAATAATACTTATAACTATACAGATTTTAGTTCTTTACAGTCATTCACCACACACATACACACACATGCAAACATGCTGGTACACATACATACACATACACACACACCTAAACACATCCCCCTAAACTACTACACTTAGAATAGTACCTAAACTAACACTGAGAACAAATATATTTCTGCATAGTATGCTTTTGTTGATTCTGACAGTAAACAAGAAAAGCAAATGTTTCATCCAAAAATTATCTGTCCCTAAGTCAGTATTGTAGTTACCGTCCTGCTTTTCCATTACCTCTAACTCCTTCTCATATCAAATAGGTGAAAGATGGAGGATTTTTAGCCTCTTAACGTCCTCTTACTTTGAGGTTGGTGACCTCAAACTTTAAAAATCAGGAAAACTGGAATCTTTTAAATGTGGGATTCCAGCTTCTTCTCTGAAGCTTCCTTTGATCCTATATAGTTAACTCTATATGATATTGGTCATAAAGTAAGCTTCTAATGTCACTGAATGTGTAATGATATTAAACAGACATCATGATCTCAGGTTCTGTTCAGACTTGAGGATAAAATTAGCTCATCGTATCACGATGACATCAAACTTACATTTTCATAAATAGAATACATAAATTGTACCGATTAAAGCAAAATAATTACAGTTAAAGAAATGGAAACTAAAGCATCACATAGTCACAGCCAATATTTTTCTGAGAAAGATGATTGATCATGATTATATTTAGATATTTAGATTTAGTGGATTCTTTTTAATCATTACATAAGAATCTAAATTTTAGGGAAAAAGGAATGAAATATTCTATTAAGGATGTATTCCTCAAATAGTTTCTGTGGCAAGCATAATTCTAAATGGCCCCAAGGTTCACATGTACTGGTATGCATGTCTTCTACAATTTCTCTTCTTGACTGGAAAGAGCCTTTGAATATGTGGGATAGAATTCTAGTGATTACGTTATGTTATACGACAAAATAATTTTCTTCTGATGCAATTAAAGCTACTAATCACTTAATTTTGACTTAATTAAAAGGGCGATTAATCTGAAAAGGTTTGACCTAATCAGGGAAGCCCTGTAAAAAACAGCTGGGACCTCCATGGAGGTCAGCTATGTTTTTCTGCTGGCCTTGAAAACATAAGCTGCCAAGAGAAAGTTCCTGTGCAGAGGCCAAATGGCGAGGACCTGAAGGGCACCCTTGGAGCTGAGAGTGGTCTCCAAATGATATCTAACAAGAAAATGGAACCTCAATCATACAGCCACAAGGAATTAAATTCTGCTAATAACCACTTGGGTTTGGAAGAGGTCTTAGAACATCAGAAAGTAATGCAGTATGGCAAAAACTTTTATTTCGTTCTTGTGAGATCCTGAGCAGAGAATCCAGTAAAATTATGCCCAGATTTCTGACCCACAGAAACTGTGAGACAATACATGCAAGTTGCTTTATACTGTTTAGTTTTTGGTAATTTGTTACATAGTCATAAGAAACTAATATAGAGTCAAACCTTTGGAGTAATCTCTAACTTCTACCTATAGAACTAACCTAAATTTTTCCTGTTATTTTTATTATAGTAATCATATTTCTTAATTTAAGTTGAAATCTCATTTTTCCAAAAAATAATGCAAGTTTTTGGTCAAGAATATATTTTATACACAAATATTCAATATATTCCTATCTAGGGAAGGGGAGGTATTTTCTTCATTTAGGCACAGATGTAATTTGAATAAATCAATTCCTACTTTTTTACTTTCTAATATGCCTAGTCTTTGATATTTCACTCATTAAAGCATGTTTAATTGTGAAACCTTTAATTAAAACCCAGAGTTGAAAAGTAAACATTTTATAATGCATATGGCTGCTAAATTTACAAAGTACATCAACGCAATACAAAAAGAATTATAGAAATATACAACCATGTACGAGTATAACTACTTGAGGGAAATATGTGCTGAGATATTCATCACATCTACTTGTAAAGGTTATTTGGCCAACATTCATGAATGTGCTGACCAGGGAGCTATTGACACTATTTGCAAAACATACTTCAGTGTGCTATTAGGGATGCCTTGATTTTTTTTTCCTGCTCACAAAGAGCTTAAGTCTCTTAGCTCGATGGTAGTTAGTGTTTTCCTGCTCAGAAATAGTTCACTCCTGACTCAAAATTTTTATCAATAAGGATAGATAATTAAGATAAATCTATAACATGGATTTTATCTTTTTTTTTACATATTTCACATGTGAGAAATCACAACACTGCAAATGGCGAGGACCTGTAACTATTTACATATTTCACATGTGAGAAATCACAACACTGCAAATGGCGAGGACCTGTAAAAGAAGTAACTATTCTTCATATGCTTTCACTGTGAATGAGTAAAAAGGAGTATGATTTCCTGCTCCCCACTTCTCTGCTGATAAATGTTCACAAAATAACTAACAATCTATTAAGCTGCTACAATGGGTAAGCCTGTTGTGCACATTGATCTTATATTTCTTTTTTTTTTTTAATTTTTATTTTTTCAATTAGAATTGACATTTAATATTATTTTATATTAGTTTCAGATGTACAGCATAGAGGTTAGACATTTATATAATTTATGAAGTGATCTCTCTGATTAGTCTAGTACCCACTAGACTATACATAGTTGTTACATGGCACTATACATAGTAGTTACAATATTATTGACTATAGTCCCTATGCTGTACCTTACATCCCTATGGCTATTTTGTAATTACCAATTTGTATTTCTTAATCACTTCACCTTTTTTGCCCAGCTCCCCAACCCCATGTCCCACCTGGCAATTATCAGTTTCTTCTCTGTATCTATGAGTCTGTTTTCGTCTTGTTTATTTTGTTCCTTAGATTCCACACATAAGTGAAATCGTATGGTATTTTTCTTTCTCTATCTAACATTTCACTCAGCACAATATCTTCTAGGTCCATTCATGTTTTTGCAGATGGCAAGATTTCATTATTTTATAGCTGAGTAATATTCCATTGTATATATGTACCACTTCTTTAGTCAATCATCTACTGATGGGCACTTAGGGTGCTTCCATATCTTGGCTAATGTAAATAGTTCTACAGTGAACATATACTTGCATATATCTTTTCAAATTAGTGTTTTGATTTTTGGGTGAATACCCAGAAGTGGAATTGCTGGGTCATAAGGTAGTTCTATTTTTAATTTTTTGAGGAACCTCCAAACTGTTTTACATAGTGACTGTATCTATTTTCAATCCCACCCACAGTGCACAAGTGTTCTCCACATCCTGGCCAGCATTTGTTTGTTGATTTATTAATGATAGCCATTTTGACCGGTGTAAGGTGCTATCTTATTGCAGTTTTAATTTGCATTTCTCTGATGACTCGTGACAAGCATCTTTTCATGTCTACTGGCCATCTGTATGTCCTCTTTGGAAAATGCTTATTCGATCCTTTGCCCATTTTTTTAAAATTTTATTGTTTGTTTTTCTGATGTATGAGTTCTTTACAAATTTTGGATGTTAACCCCTATGTTAGATGTATAATTGGTGAATATCTTCTCCCAGTCAGTAGGTTGTCTTTTCATTTTATTGATGATTTCCTTTGCTGTGCAAAAACTTTTAGTCAAACGTGTTTATTTTTTATTTTGTTTCATCTGCCCTAGGAGGCATATTAAAAAAAAATATATATTACTAAGAACAATTTCGGAGATTTACTGCCTATGTTTTCTTCAAGGAATTTTATGACTTCAGATCTTATATTTAAGTCTTTAATCCATTTTGAGTTTATTCTTATATATGGTATAAGAAGGAGGTCTAGTTTCATTATTTTGCATGTATTTGTCCAGTTTCCCCAACACCATTCGTTGAATAGACTCTTTATGCCATTGTATACTCTTGGCTCCTTTGTCGTGGATTAAATAACCACACAAGCATGGATTTATTTCTGAGCTCTCAATTCTGTTCCATTGACCTATGTGTCTGTTTTTTATGCTATTACCATGCTGTTTTGATTACTACAGCCTTGTGGCATAGTTTGATATCAGGTAGCATGATACCTCCAACTTTGTTCTACTTTATCAAAATTGCCATGGGTATTTAGGGTATTTAGGTGCATTGCTATTTAGGGTATTTTATGGTTTCATAAAAACTTTAGGATTATTAGTTCTAGTTCTGTGAAAAATGCTATTGGTATTTCGATAGGGATTGCACTGAATCTATAGATTGATTTCGGTAGTATGGACATTTTAATGATGTTAAGTCTTTCTATCTATGAGCATGGTATATGTTTCCATTTATTTGTATCTTCTTCAGTTCCTTTCTTCAATGACATAATTTTCCAAATACAGGTCTTTTACCTCCTTGGTTAAATTTATTTCTAGTCATTTTATATTTTTTGGTGCAATTATAAATGAAATTGTTTTCTTAATTTCTATGATAGTTTGTTATTTGTGTATAGAAATACAACTGATTTCTGAATATTAATTTTGTATCCTGCTACTTTACTGAGCTGATCAATTCTAACAGTTTTTGGTGGATCAGTTCTAACAGTTTATAGTATTATGTCATCTGCAAGTAATGACAATTTTATTTCTTCTTTTCCAATTAGATGCTTTTTATTTCTTTTTCTTGTCTGATTGCTGTGGCAGGAATACTATGTTGAATAAAAGTGGTGAAAGTAGACATTCTTGTCTAATTCCTGATCTTAAGGAAAACACTTTTGGCTTTTCCCCCATCGAGTATAATGTTAGCTGTGGGTTTGTCATATATGCACTTTATTATGTTGAAGTATATTCCCTGTATTCCCAGTTTTCTGATAGTTTTTATTATAAATAGATACTAGATTTTTTCAAATGCTTTTTCTGCATTTATTGATATAATCAGCTGATTTTTATCTTTCAATTTGTTAATGTAGTATCACATTAATTGATTTGCAGGTATTGAACCAACTTTGCAATCCCTTGCTCTCTCTCTCTTCTGCTACCCAATGAGGCAGATGTTGGTATGTTTGATGTTGTCCCAGAAGCCTCTTAAACTTTCTTCATTTATTTATTTTTTTTTTCTTTTTACGATTGGATGTTTTCTGCTACCTTGGCTTCTAAATCTCTGATTCGATGTTCTATTTCATCCCATCTACTGTTGCTTCCTTCTAGTGTATTCTTCATTTCTGACTGGTTCTTTTTTATAGTTTCTATGTTGTTTTTAGTGTTTACTACCTCTTTGTTGAAGCTCTCGCTGAGCTCATTTATTATTCCTTTAAGTTCATTGAGCATCTTTATAACCAGTGTTTTGAACTCTATATCTGATCATTTGCTTGTCTCCGTTTCATTTAGTTCTTTTTCTGGAGTTTTCTCCTGTTTTTTCATTTAAAACATATTTCTTTATTTTCTCTTTTTTCTTGATTCTTTGGGTTCATTTCTAGTATTAGGTAGATGTGCCATGTCTTCTAGTCTTAGCAGAGTGGCCTTATATAATAGGTGTTCAGTGTGGCCCAGTGGCACAGACTCCCTGATCACCTATAGTGGGTGCTTCAGGAGTGACCCTTGTGTGGTCGTATGTGCCCTCCTGTTGTATTTGAGTCATGATCATTGTCTCATGTGAGTAAGTAGGATTGACTCCTAGACTGTCTATGAGAATTGGCCACGACCACAATATACAAGCTGCTGACCCCATGAGTGGTGTTCACCCCAATGGATTTGTGTGACAGTTGAGACCATAGTTTGAGTCCTCCACTTGTGTGGCTAATTAGGTGGTATTCTGTTGAAGTCTAATGCCAGCCTCTGGGTGTGTTGGTTCTGGAGCTGGCCTTGGTGTGAGCTGAGACTTTTGTGAGTGGCCACAGACTCAGCACTGTCAATGTATCTGAATCTGCACCAACCTGAGGACAACACTTGTCCTACTCTGGTGACTCCCTGAGACTTTGTCTCATGAACTCTGGTACCCTCTGGGCCTTTTGCTAACAATAACAACAACAACAACAAAATCAATGCAAACTGGCGTAAGCAACAAAGGAATATATTGACTCATCTGAGCACAAACCCAAAGAATGATGCTGGCTCCTGGTTTCTTTCTGCCTTCTTCAATGTGTTAACATCATTCTGTGGCTGTGCATAATGGCAAAATATGTGGAGACAACTGATACTGCCTTGTTTAATTCCAGCGGAAGGGAGATCTTTTCTTAAGGTAGTCTTAAAAAACCTTGAGAGTCACTTTGCTCAGACTAGTTTAGATTGTGATTAACCCTAAATAAATCACGTGACCAGGAAATGTTATTCATAGATGGGTCTGCTAAAATAAAGCCTCAGTTTCAGGCCACATAGATTGAGAATGGAAGATAGATTGAACATCAAATGACAAGTTAGGCTGTCTCATGAAGAAAGAGGAATAGATGGTGGGAAAGCAAATAACTGTCTACTGAGCACGTATTTTTTTGTAAAAGTTTTATTCTAACGGGATTTATTTATTTATGAACATTCTAAGCATTATCAGACTTTAAGAACCATTGTCGTTTAATGTAAGTTATTTTGCTATATAACTGCAGTCTCCATACTTCTTTTTATATTAGCTTTTCTCGTCTTTGACTTTTATCTACCATCTGCAGGTGTTCAGCCCTGGGTTGTAATAAGCATTGTTCAGAGACTATGTTTCAGAAGCTTGATGGCAGTCTTTCTCCCTTGTCCCATTCAAAGGTTCATTCAAGTATTTCTCATTAATGTTTTAAGAAGTTAGATGAAATGTCTAAATCAGCCAAACAAATAATTAAATGTGATATTCAGCCCGGGTAGATTTTACTTGATTCTATGTTGCTGAGGTTTTCTCAGGAAGATTCCAGAATTACAATTTTTCTAGAATTTCTTTGTCAGAACACTTTGAAAAGCTGAACTGCAGTGATGAAGCCATGTAATAGCCTTCAATTCCATAGCCATTTGCTTCCATTTGCACATTTAAATTTGTAGCAGAAATCTAAATGTTTGGCTTAATTGCCCCACTATGAAATACAGAGATTTATGAAAAGACGCTAACAGTCTGTCCCTGTGCCATCATTGAAAAGGCTCACTGGGTATTCAATAATAAGAAAGGAAAAAAAGCATAAGTATAAAGAGGCAAAAATTACATTTAAATCGACATAGCAAAAGGTTTTCATGATACAAAGAAAAATTAAATCAAACAGTGGGGTTCTATTCAATTGAGGCCTTTAAGGAAATGGGCAAGATGTAATATTCTTTATTTGTCAGACAAGTGACATAGTTAATCAGTGATAATTCCTCTGGATTGGCCTCTCAATCATGTCAGTTAATTAAAGTGCATTCTCATATATACTGACCAAACCCCTCTATGTGGTGGGTAGGCAGAAAATAAAAGGCATATATAGTGGGTCTCTCTCCTACTTGGAAAAAGAAATCAATACTGATTTAGTTGTAGCAAAATTGAGCTATTTTGTCTGTAGTCTTTTTATCTGCAAGGCCCCCTGGCCATCAGTGTGGGAAAACATTCATGGAACAAATGCATTTAGCAGGAGTAATCATTATCATTGTGAAGTGCTTATCAGAAATGAAGACAAAATGCAATTAGGCTAGATTTACAGTTGGACCAATAATTACCATTCAGATGTTTCAGCTGAATGGAAAATACATGATTCCAAACTATGACATTTGTGTTCGATTGCTTTCTCCTCCTTTTTCTTGTGATCTCTAACCCTCTTCCATTTTTCCTTTTTTTTTTTTCATTTATAAAATATGTCAGTCATGATGTAGCACAGCTGAATAATTGTCATAGAGTCAAATGCTTGCAGATGGTTAATGGAAACAGAAAATTAAATGAACAGCAGTAAAGAAACTCATACAAAATTAAAGAACTCTATTGCAAATTTAAAGGGTCATTTGGTTTCATCAAAAATCAAATAATATGAATATGTTATCCTCTGCATGAAAGAGACTATGTTAAATTGTTTTGAGAGCTGAAAAATGAGCAATCAATGGTATGCTAATGAAATTTGTGAAAAAAAAAATCATGCACTATTGAAGTATGCCATAAATTATCATTTAGTCCCTGCACAGGAAGGCCTATTTTGGGGGATCAATTTTTTTTTCCCCTGTGCTTTTTGTTTACTTAGATTATTGAAAAGATGATAGGACTTGAAACAAGTTAAGATTGTCACTAAAAAGGAGTGAAAGTAAAATTAAACTAAGCAGACCTGTCTCAGTTGCAAAAAAAAAAAATAATAATAATACTGCCCCTCCCACCAAACTAGTTACTCTTTCAAAAATGTGTTGTCTGAGATTTTTTGACAGAAACCCAACAATTCACAACACATTCATGATATGTCCAAAGAACAGAATCAATGACCCCATTGACCCGCAAGGACTTAAGATGGTTTAGGCCAACTAAGCTCTCATCTGCCTGGCATTTTTGAAATAGTATATAATTGGCAAAACTTTTGTGAAAAGAAAAGCCGTCTTTCTGGAGAAGCATTAGATATATTGTATGGTATCATTCAGAAGTGGATTTCAGTTACAAATTCTTTAAGAATAGATTTTGAGATTACAAAGCATTACATTCTTTATTCACTCCTTTTTATTTTTTATTATCCTCTCCATTCTCCAGAAAACCCAGAAGTCAATATGAAATGTCTTTCGTCCATCAAAAAAATGATTTTCGTCTTTGATGGCTGCTCATATCAAAGGGAAAGAAAAATAAAGACATATAATTGAGTCTTCATTGAAAATAACTCAGACATATGTGACATTGTCTTGAATGACTTATCTAATAGCTGAATATTTTTAATGACTAACAAAATCTTAGAGGATGTTTGAAAGTGAATCAGCTTTTCACATGAAAAAAACAAGGCTAAAAAATAAATATTTCTGAAAGAACAGCTTTAAAAAGGTTAAGATAAAACATGTTTTTTAGCCTTGTTTTTTAATAAATCCCTTAAGATTATTCATAGTCTTTTCAAATGCAAAACAAAATATGTTTTATCTCACACTAATGAGAAAGAAATAATATTATAAACATACAGATTTTTTCTTTTCAATTATCCTTGATGATTTAAACCATTAAAAGTATCTTATTTTTTTTTTCCCTCAAAGTCATCGGTGATTGTATATAAAATTTATGCAGAGGTTAAAATATTGATTCAATTTTCCATTTGACTAAATATAAAATACCTTATTTTAAGTTATATCTAGCAAAGGTAAAGTTTAATTGTTTGTTATATTATGTGAAAGTAAGATACTAACAAAATAGCTCAACAATTTGAATAGTTTGTATGTGTAAGTTATAATGAAATGTCTAGTTTTATTGAGTTAAAACATGTTTCTGTATATTTTTCAAATGTTACTCAAATTTTAAAGATTTCCTGCCCTTTTTCTAACTAAAGTTCTTTATTACATCTATTTTTACATAATAAATATTGTCATTTTAAATCCAGACATCTGAATACTAAATATAGAAGCATTATCTATACAATATCCAACAAGAGTACTTGTTGAAAATTTATCACTAAAAAATAATTACTATAGATGGAATTTGTAGCAAGAAATTTGCCATGAGTCCCACTCTTCAGCTTTTTATAAATTAAAAATTTTAACTATTTTTTAACTTTTTAAATAAAAATGATATTTTTTAAAAGTCAGAAGCAAACATCTTTATTTTGCTATATTTAAATACAATTTCTAAAAATATCTCAGCCCTACTAAAGGACTGTTTTCAATACTTCTGTTCAGTGCAAAGTATGTTTTATATAGATACAGTACAGTGCATTGATGTGGTTAAAACTTTATATATCTTGATAAATATGTTCCCTCTTTGATAAGTGCATTCCCTTAAATGAATACGTATTTCAGCTGCAAGTTTAAAGAGAAGATAGTAAACATTTATAGTAGTATTGAGAGTGCCTTCTGGGTATAGGATGGTACTAGAGGCTAGGAAAGACATTTGTTCAGTAGTTTGAGATTCTGTGGATGAAACAAGTCTAACATGAAATAAGTACAAAATTAAATATAAGTACATTGTAATTTTCAAGAGCTGTCAACATCTAACAAGTTGCAAGAACACTATAGTGAAAAGTATGTTACCCTGCCCAGGTCTACCTTCATAATTAGGCCACTCATTATCCCAGCTGCCAGGAATGTCTGCCAAAGACAGCTCACGGCTGAGGTTCTCCTCTGGCGTCACCCTTCACCTAAGGGAGCTGCCTCACAAAATTATTTGCCTTCACCTTAGTCTGTGTCTGGTGGTTAACATGTATATACCATATCAGCATGCTTGCCTCAATTCCAGGCATCTCTAGAAAGACATCCTAGTGTCAATTCTCCATGGGACAGATAAAGCCATTGCTATTACCTTCTTAATTTGTCCAATACTGCTTCCTTTGTTTTATCACTGAGGGTTGCTTGAGAGCAAGTCTCAATAAATTTTATATATCCAGGCAGATCTTAGTCTCAGACTCTGGTTTCCAGTAACCTGATCTAAGAGAGAGATCTTACTTTGAACTTGAGTGATAGGCAGCATTTGGATGATTAGAAAGATGGAGGGAAAGCATCATAGGCTGGTGTGGCATGGAATACACAAACCAAGATAAAAAAGTGGAAGTGATTTGTTGTGTTTGTAAGATGGTGGAGAGACTCTGATCTGACAATCTGAGGGATTTTCAAGGCATTATTTGAAATGAGAGTGGAGAAGATAGATGTCAGTAGAATGTGAAAAGTATTAAAAGCCATGTAAAAGATTTGAATTTTATTGAGTTGATGTTTGCAAGTCACTTTAAGATTCAGATAAAAATGCAATGTTTAAAGAAGGTTGATATGGTACGGATATGTAGTATGAAATAGAATCAGGAATTACACCACAAATTCAAGTCTTAGCGAAGGA
>NW_006436298.1:31344176-31355082 GCF_000325575.1 Pteropus alecto | reverse complement strand
CCAACTTGTGTGTGTGTATGTGTGTATATGTTGTGGAAAAAGAGGAAAACAAGCTTATGAATACTTTGTAAGGAAGCACTGGGAAGATATGAATAGGTCTTTTGATGACTCCCCTGTTGTGAATTGTTTTGCCAGATCCACAATCGAAGAGATAAATTACCTGGTATATTTTTTCCTTCCATTGCATATTTCCTATTTCTATCTTATGGAGATACTAATGAAGAAATAAAACAAACATAGGGAGAAAGCCAGAGGAAGAAACAGGATAATCAGAGGACCTGGATAATGGTACATAAACTAAATGATTGACTACTGACATAACTGAGATTTCATTGTTTTTCTTTAACTCAACCTGAATTCTATGTTCAAATCATCTCCTCAGGATACAAACTGAATTACAAAACACCCAAGTGAAATAGTAAGTTTACTATAATTGAATTCTTCAGCACACCTCAAATAAGACACTAGGCTCTTACCATGAACCTTGTGCCCTGGGACACTTTTCAATGCCGTTCTTTCCCAATAAGAGCAGTATGAGTTTGTCTTTGAACATGACAAAATCCACCATTTTTCAGTGAATTAGTAAATGCATCAGCATATTATTATGAATACTCAAATAAAAATCCTAGCACCAAGTTCCTAAAACTCTCATTATTATTCTTAGGTCCTATAGATCCTTCTGTTACTTATTCGTAATTTCTTCAAAGTTAAGATGATGTCCACTTCAGATTATATCTCCACATATACAAATGAAAATTAACTTAGCCAAAATTATTTCAAATCACAAATAATATATTTGTTCTTTAGAACAAAACTGAGGCCACCCTCACAGATTCAAAGATCATTTTACTGACCTAGAAGCCTATAAAACGAAAATTTTATATTGCTATGGGCTCCTCTAAATTCTTTTCTTCCTAAGAAACTAGTTATCCAAATTCATTGGTTTCAAAATTTCAGTGTAATAGCTTTAAAATTTAAATGGTTCCTTTTCATTTTGAATTTACCTTCTTAAATAATCCAATATAAACTCAATATCTAAGTATCTCTAAGTAATGTTGAGGAAAAGAAGGGTAGAATAGAATACCTACTTGAAACTTTTTTATGACATTAAATTGTCATTAACTTAACCTACTAGTTCTAAATGTGAATCTGAGCCTCTTATTTTCCAGAAATTCATCCTCATTTGATTATGAAAAGGTTGATTTCTAATAAATCTCTTATTAAAAAATAAATAAGCAAACAAAAAACCTTATTCAAAACTTGAAAAGGACATGATTTTCTTTCACAAATCATTGACTTTTACTAATATTATCAAATAGCAATGATGTTACACAATACATAATATAATGTGGGCATTTAATACTGAACAATATTGTAGTCTGTTGCTCTTTCTACCTAGGATCTGAGTGTTTTGACTTGATTTTGCAATAAAGCAAAGAGAATGGTATCTATGCTTTTCTCCTATTTCCTTGTCATAACTGTAAAAATTATTTTGAACAAAATGACAATAGGACATATTATACAATATGAAAATCAAAGGATTCTGATATTGCTCTGGCCACATTGATGCTATAACTCGATTCTGACAGCTACATTGCTCTTTGGAGATTCAAGTTTGATTTTTGGAATTCAAGTTAGGTGATCTGTGCCTGAAAATCTTAGGATCGTCCCAAACTCTTTTTATACTAGCTCCTCCCCCTACTATTGATGTATGTAGGGGTTACACAAGAAGGTCAAGGGGGATTAGAGACCTTTTAAAATTCACTTGTCACCGAAGTGAGAAAAAAATGGTTCTTTCGGAATCTAAATTAAAGGAGATGAGATTTATCAGATGGAATAGGTGATAGTGATTTTCTTCAATCTAGGTCATTTTGATTACGCTACTGAATGTTCTCTCATCATAAAAACCTTATCAGGAAAACTATAGCAAGATTGCCAGAAGCATTTTTGTTTCACATAATTAAAGGCTTCTATATTCAAAAGGGAATTAAATAATGAAACAAAATTATGTGGAACTGTGGACATTTAATAATATAATAAAGGGTTAAGGACCCAAACCGTGCGCTTACTTAGATAATTACAGCAGATAATTTACTTTGAGAATCAATCAGTGTTTTTCAGGTGTTTAAAAATTATTCCATTCAATGTGTCATTGGCTTAATTTTGAAAACAAAATTTTTTATCTTAGATTTACTATTTGTGATTGGACTAAAATTTTCAAGGCTATTGAAATTTAAATGAATGATCTCATCATGGCTAAATTTTTTTTGGTAATTTAATATGCAGACAAAACATAATGAAACGTAGGTCCAATAATTGTTTGGAGCCATTTTAGGATATGGCAATTTGATAATGAGTATAAATAATAATAACAATGAAAATTATTCACAGGGCACTATATAGGCAGAATTGGTTTAAAGCACAGTATAAAGTATAATTTTACATTATATCAACTCGTTCATGTCATTTAATATAATAATCCTAAATAACCTTCTGTGTCTTGGAGCTTCCTTTTAGATTTGCCTGAAATTTTGCCTCATACAGTCATTTCCTTGAATTTAACAACAAAAATATGAAAACATTTAATCAATTTCTTATTTAATTTTAACTGTGGCTTTGTGGAAGAGATCTGTATTTGATATGTCTGATATACAAAAAATCATATCTTTGGCCTGTGCCTGATTCTTCTGATAATTAGATGATGGAGTTATGGCAAATTATTGAATATTTGTAGATCTTGAATATGAAAGCGAATTTAGCATTAAGGTAGTTTTCAGTTTAGAAGTTTTATGTTCTAAAACTTGTAAACACATTGCCTTCAAGACAGGTCAATTTAGGGAAAGGATTCTAGAAGGTATCAGAGACTTTGGGAGGTGAGTGATGCTTCAGTGTCAGAAAACACATCCTATTAACTTGAGAGAGTAAGGACAGGACAATTAATTATGTGGGGAAAAAGTGGCAGAGAAAAATATCTAATAATTCTACCAACTTCATGGAAGGACAGGATGGTATATACCTGATACCACACATGCCCTAAGAGGCAGAGCAACAGAGCTTTCAAGTTGTCTTCCTCTAGGGGACCCCCGGTCACTACTTGCAACCTCTCTGCCATCTCAGTAGCACTAATTCTACTCCTTTGCCAGTTCAATTCAAGCTTTGGTGATAAATGGCTTACCAGATATAGCAAGTGTTTCTTGGGCAACCCCATCTTAGGGCAGCTGGAATTATTAGCAGCCATCAAATAGTACTTAGTTTGTATTTACAAATCTAAACATCAGCAACAGAGAACAATTACCTCTAGTCTCAAAAACAGTCTTGCTTGGTTTCCTGAGAGAAATGCCCATAAATGCATCCTTGTGGATACATTCAATTTAATTTACTCACAAACTTAAAAACTATCCCTTTATGGTTATTGCAATTTATTGTGAATCATGAAAATTTCTTTACAAAAATACAGCTGCCAAAGTATCAGGGCTTAAGTCATTGTGTAGTGGTTGTAGAGCTGTCTAATTCAATTTGTAGAGATGTCTTTAGACAGAAATTGGTTTTGAAATGACTGCTCAGCACAAAGCATTGTTCACATCAGTTCTTTTCTGAAGATCTTTGACTAGTCTTATTTGTTTAATCATGCTAATAAGTTGTAGGTAGATCTGTGTATCAGTTTTTCAATAACAAGTCTACTGAAGCTTTAGATTTAGATTTCTTTACAGACTGGTGCTATAATAGGTTTACAAAATGAGCCTTGCAAATGCCTTAAGGGTACCTAAATATTGTTTACTCAGAAAAGTAGATGACAGAAATAAACTTGTTTAACTTCAGGTTAATTCTAGGAAAATCTTATATTCATCCTGTCATTAAGGAACTGAATCAACTGAAGAATAGTCTAATATTTCTTTAGAAGGGCTATATACTGAAGATATGCAATGAAAATATTTTTAATGGGCAAAAATAATTTTCTTTAGTGTTGGACATTTTTATGGACTTAGAGTCAAGATTTATAAGTCTTTCTTTAATTTATGTTTTTCATAATTTCCCATGAGTAAGAAACTAACCAGCATTCATTTGAGACAGAAAAGAAAATAACTTTTAATTTTGAATTAACTGCATGGGAAAGTAAAAATTGTTACGGTATATTTGCTGCTTAGACTCAAGGAGTACAAAAACATTTTGAATTATTTTATCACAAACAAAGACATGTGACCAGCATTCTTGTCCTACATAGTAGAAGAAAATGCTGCACTGAAAAGATTTATCTTACCACTTTAGATCAATATCTAACCACCTGAAATTTGTCATGCATGTGTCATTTTTAAGGAAGCAGAGAAACTTACTTATAAAATATAAAACTGAACTTTTTGAAAAAATCCCCCATTGCATCCTGTTTCTACACATACGCAAAGTTCTCATAATTCAACATAAATCTATGAATTTGTTTTTCCAAGGGATAGGAAAAATGATAACTAGTAAGTTGTCATAACTAATTGCTGTGAAATAATATAATGGGTATCTATTATCTTTTACTATTACCTTCTGACACTAACTCCAAGCTTTCCTTTTGTAGAACCACACCTACCTCCGTACATCATTTTCACTACATGATAGTAGTAAAAAGTCACTGCATACTAGAGGTCAGAAACCCAAAGAATACATTCCCCAGATTTCTTTGCAGTTTGAATTTGGAATGTGGCTCAGCTTCCGTTAAGTACACATACGGCAGGAGCTCTGGAAGGAATTTATGGGATGAGAATATTCCTATTCTTTAGCTGATATTTAGCAAGGAAATTTTTTTTTTTTTTTTGCTGTTAAGGCTTGTGCCTAAAGTAGTTACAGTCCTCTACTCAATAGTTTTGATGGTAGTTTTCTGGATTCTAGGTAATAGCAGGGGCAATGTGATTTGCACACTGGCAGTTGGAGCAGCAAGTTCCTGATTCTTCAGGTTTCTTTTCATCTTAAATAGAGCCACTTTCTTAAGGCAAGTTATGATGTGTTGTTCTATGAGTCTTTCCTGAAGGCAGAGCCTAGAGTCTTCTCCAGTCCTTACATAACTTGGCAAACCGATAATTCTGTAAATTTGATCTTTTTCACTATAAACTAGCAAAATATGTGTTATATACCAAGCTAAAAAGTAAAACTATGTACCTTTTAGGGTATAAAAAATAAAACATATGACAAAATGAAAGAACATAAGGAATACTTCAAATAGCAATGGATGACATGAGCTTCTGAGGATTGTGCATTTTCCTTCCTGTGGGCTTTCTATATGTTTCCAAAGAATATGGACAGGCCACATCACATGAGGCAACATAGTGTACTGGCAAGGATGGTTATATGGTATTCAAGAGATCTGGAGTCTTGTCCTAGTTTACCCATTAGAAATGTCCACGAAGACCGAGGAGGTCTTCTTGTCTGGGAACATTTAAATAGGCAGATACTGTGAAATCTTTTGCAAGAATGACTACCCAGTCCTGACAGATCAAAAAAATTTTTTAAGATAACACAAATTAATATTATCCTGAATTTAAATGTTTACAATTATTGTTTTATCAAATATTGTGTTGAGAAAATAGAATATATTTCCCAGGATACATTCACAATCATTTTGAAACTTCATTGCTAATCTTGTAAATTACTATTTCATAAACTTGAGCCTTAGTACATTTCCATATATATTATGTAAATAAAACCTAGTTTACAGTAAGAAATCAACAAAGGATATCCATAACTATTCTTAGCGTCTATGGAATTCTTTGAAATATAGAAAATCTTGAAAAGGATAAGAAACACATGAATTACAATTAACGAGGTTATATATATGTGAAGCATTAGTTTGGACCAAAAGTTTTATATTACAACCAAAAAAATATCAATAATGGAAGGCAGGTTAAAGAACTACTCAAAACAGGTTTGCATTGCCTTTGATTTGCAAAGCAAAAACTTAAAACTCTCCTCTGATGAGTAGCAAATAGGTTCTGTATGTTTAACATTGTTATTCTCATATGATCAAGAGCAAGTCATAAATCATCCTTGCCAGTACACTATGTTGCCTCATGTGATGTGGCCTGTCCATATACTTTACCCTATAAAGTATGTGCTTATAATGTATACTCAATAGAGTATAGGCAGTGCATGAATTAACACTTTATTTATAGCTAATGTACAGCTAACCTAGTAAGCTCATTGTAGATTGATTAGAAAACTAGTCCTTCGCATGCTTCATTTAATTGGATTATAAAATCATGGCAAAGATGGGACTAATCTGAGCCCTCCCTCCCACAAAAAGAAGAGAATATACATTAATAAATGAGATTAAAGATTGTGAGACTTTGAATTAAAAAATAGTGTTTTTCCAAAATGAGACATTTCAGTTTTATTTCAATATCAAATATATAAACAATAAAAAAAAGAATTAAAAAAGAGATACCAGAGATGGATTTAAATGTACATTTTTTATAATTTGATTGTCTATATTTTGAGATTTATTATACCTAAATATTATAGTTGTTTATTTCATAATCAATTGTATATATACACATTTATATATACACGTATATGCTCTATGAACATGTGTACTGATATATCACATGTATAACACCTTTTTGAATTTTAAAAGGTAGGAAGTCATGTCCATAGTAATCTCCATTTGTTTATTTATCTATTATTTATTTAGAAATACAACTTATTTTCTAAGAAAATTTGAAATTTGTATATATACATTGTGGTTTCAACTTATAGGTATATTAATGTTTGAATTAAGAATAGAAAATTATTTTACATAGAAATAACTACACTGAGTTACCGAAAAACATTTTATAAAAGAATGAAAATTGAGTTTTGTTATGCAGGGTGATTATTGTTCTGTTCCAAATTGGGAAAAAAAAAAAGATACAAAGAAGGCTACTTCCTCAATGAGAAATGGTACAGAAACAAAAGGTGGGGATTTACTCAGTGAATGTAGGAAATGTAGAAATTTAATGGAATTGGAATCTAAGAGTGTATGAGGATAAGGGAAAGGTTGTGATGTATGACTTGCCAAAGTGTTTGAATGTTATTTTAGAGAGGGAAAGAAATCAGGACTCAAAATTAGAGGAATATATGAGAGATGTGGAAAAGTGTATAAACTTCTCTTAGAGGTAATGGGAAGAAAGATATACACTCAGAATTACTAGGAAGAAAGAGATAGAGAAGAAACTATGCATGTTCTGAGTGTGGTAACATGGAGCATATGTGCCTGAGTTGGGAAGTAACGAGGATTACGACGGTATTTGACTTGTTAATTTTAACCTGTAAGTAATGTGAGCACATTTGTCCGCTAATAGGAATGCACTGTCAAGTGAGAGACAAGAGATATGAGAAAGTGGACAGTCTTGGAAGAAGACTTCACAGCAATAAAATAAGGAGATCTACTCATAAGTAGTTAAGAGATGCATGAAATGCAGTGCTTATATATTTTTTTTATATACACCTATGAATGTTAAAATCTATGTACAATGAAAATAGGAAGCATTGTATATAATAGAATACATGAAAAATAAAATGTTGCTATATTTCTATTACCAATTTTTTTATATACACCTATGAATGTTAAAATCTATGTACAATGTAAATAGGAATGCATTGTATATAATAGAATACATGAAAAATAAAATGTTGCTATATTTCTATTACATGAGTAAGAAAACATCATTAAACATTAAGACGACCCATAGTAATTATGATTAACTCACGTATGGGAGTGTATGAAAACAGAAAAACTGAGGGAATAGCACATTCATATCTTTATTCTTAAACATATTCAGAAACTTATAATCATTAAATGCAATTTTAGAGATAATCTCATAATATTTCAAAGATTATTATTCTAGTTATCTTTAGTATACATCCTTTCTCTCTTTTTCTCCATTTTGGCCAATTCACTGATGGCATTCTAGTGAATGAAATGGGCTCCACAGAATTCCCTATTCTGAATTTCATATAATGAAATTGTAAAATAGCTAGTTTTTTGTGACTGATGATTTTCCCTTAGGATGTTTTCAAGATCCATACATGTTGTAGTATATATATAATCCTTTTATATGCTGCTAGATTAAGTTTGCTAGTATTTAGTTGTAGATTTTTGCAACTATATCCATGAGAGACTTTTGACTTTAGTTTTCTTTCCTTCTGATCTTTATCTAGTTTTGTATCAGGGTAAAACTGGCCTTAGAAAATAACTTGGGAAGTGTACCCTCTTCTCCTATCTTTTTCTCTATTCTTGTATGGTAAACTAGATAGTCTATAATTTAACTTACTGCTCTCATGGAGCTAACAACTTCCTCTTAATTGCTCATACCAAAATATCCACTGTCTTCTAGCACACCCTTAGGCTTGAACTCCCTAACTTTGATCTAAATAAGCTCAGTGACCTTCAAAAAAGCTTAAACACATTATGTTCTGACAGCCTTCCTCTCCCTTGACAAAACTCTGATATTACTGCACGGTGGTGGAAGGGACACTAACCTGTTTCTCTCTGAGTAACACGTCTGACTTATGATAAGGGAGGAAGATGGGATGGTATCCTTTGGTTTCTTGGCTTGTCTCTCTTAGTATGGAATCATCACTTTATGAGCAAGCTGAAATAAGGAGGTTTAAGGCTCTAGTATTCTCAGCCTTCCATGCCTGGCATAGGGCTACTGCCCTATGAGTAGGGGCTAGGTGGAGGAGAGGGCGCCAGATTTTTTAGTCATTTTTTTTCTGAATCACATTTCTGCAAGATGTAGCTGAACAAAATGAAAACACAGGAGTTTGCCCTGTGTTCTTGGCTGTACCTGCCTGGTACTTCCAATGTGATCTTCCGTCACAGTGAACTGGTAGGAGGGAGGGATCGGGTCGTTGTTCCAATGTCAAAAACTATTGCTGTTTGTACAAAGACTTTGTAGATTTTAAAATAATTTTTCTTCATTTCCAGTGTGAGCTTAGGATGATTTCTGATAACTAAATCTTTTAAAAGAATTCTTTTCACTAGTTTGATTATTTAATTGAGAACAGGGTCCATGTAGTTTCTTATGCCATCATTCTGAATGTTGTTTCTATAAAGTACATTTCTAAAAACTGTATCAAAAATATCTATTATTTATATAATATATATCTTATACATAATGTATATATATAGTGAAAATTTTCAGAATACAGAAAACTCCCTCTAATTTAAAATTTACATATAGGATTCTATAACATGTCTTAAATTATTTAATATAAACTTATTTTTAAACATTGGGACTAAATTAATTCTATATTTTCCTCTTTCTTTACCTTTATTTTCTGTTAATTAGTATGATTTTAAAGCATAATAACTGCAATATTTAGAGCATTGATGCCCATATTATTTTTTTTATATCAAGAGACAAATTCAGTCACTTCATCAAAATATATTTATAGAACTCTTCATATTTTCATGACACCATTTTATGTTCTGAAATATAATGATTGAAAAAGAAAGCTTAGTCCTTTAACCTCCTGAATTTCTATTATAAGAAGGTTGATTGGGAAGCAAAATAGACAGTAATAGGAAAACAAATAATTATGATAGTGTTGAGTGTTAAGTAATGTAATGAATAAGGATTAGTAAAGGCTGAAACTTTAGCTACATGGTCAGTGACATACTCTTTGAAGAAGTTATATTCGAGTTGGTGGGAGTTAGTACATAAAGATCTGTAATAAGAGCATTATAGACAAGAGGCAACTGCAAAGCCCTGATGTGAGAACTGGCTTGGAATTTTCAGAGAGCAGAAAGAAAGTTGCTGTAGTTGAAAGTTAGTGAAAGTGGCTGAATAGAGAGCAGGGTAAGTATCAGAGAGATAGGCAGGAGCCAGATAGTGTAGTAGGATAACTGGGAATCTCAAGATGAATTTGAAAGGTAGAGAGACATGGCAACAGGGAGGGAAATAAGTAAAGAAAAAAGTACAGATTAAGTGCATAATTAGAGAGATGTTGAGGAAAATTTTTACTTTTGAGTGAGAGTTATCTGCTACACGCAACAAAGGGCAAGAAAGGAACTGAGGGCTGCAAAGATTGTTAAGAACTTTAAACACTAGTTGCGAGGATTGTCTGTCCTTAAACACCTGGCTCAAGTTTGGAAGTGTTTATATATGATCACTCTCTTCAGTATGTCTACGTAAAATGCTCCAGCAGCAGAAATATCCAAGCAAAGAAGATACTTGGATTAATCTGAGCATAAGAATATTAACGGGAGATGTATGTGAAGCATGTGAGATTATGCTGTTGACAAATATGAAAGTGAAAATACAGATAGGGTAAGAAAGAAAATAAATAAAGGATGCCTCTGGACTCCTGAACTTCACAAGAGTTTTTCGGTTTTTTTCTCTTCCCTTATGTGGGACAAGACAGCTAGAGAGTGAGCTGCAGTTGGGTATTTCCCTTCTTCAGGTCAATTAGGTTTTGATAATACCCCAGCTGGTTAGGCTTTTATTATCTAGCTTCCCCTGAGGGCAGGCCTTGTTAAGAAAAACAAAGTACTCTAGTCTACAGTATTTCATAATGGTTCCTTTCCTCTTCCTCTTGCTGGAAGCCTAAGAGGATCTTCCTCAAATATTTATTTTGAGAATCTGGCTGAGGTGGAGGTAAATCTCATAGTATCATACAGGCCCACTTATGACTGTGTTACCTGAAATTTTTAGTTTTCAGTTGACAAGGCTCCATCAGTTGACAAGCCTCCATCAACTTGTCAATTATAATTCAAGTTTTCCTACCCCGGAGCTGATTCCTGAGGTGGTTTCCCTATATTTATCCCTCTCTCTCTCCAATCTTAAGGGTGGTGGTTTACCCTTTGTCATCTCCTCTCTTATGGATCCATGAAGAGTTGTTGATTTTTCACTTTCTTTAGCCTTTTAACTTGTCATTAGGAAAGAGT
>NW_006436298.1:31336547-31344155 GCF_000325575.1 Pteropus alecto | reverse complement strand
CAAGCTCCTTACATGCAGAGCCAAGAAACCAGATGCCTGGCACTGTTTTTGTTTTTCGAATATTTATTTCCAACTTGCCAAAAATATAATTGTTTATCTTATAATATAATTATGAAATATGATACACAATACTGTATCTTTTTTATTTATTTTCACACTTATATGTACATGTAAAATTTTCAATTATAACACATACATTGAAAAGAATTACAATACATCATCCAAACTTTCCTTAATAGCACTTTATTCATGTATGCATACATTCTTTTATATTTATCATACTTCTCATGAATTAGAGACAAATGAAAAAGAAAAAAAATAAGACAAGGGCAATACATTCAAAACATTTAAATACAGGGATTTTTCTTTTTAAAGATGCTTTGTAGAAAGGAAGATGATAACTTATTTCAAAAATACTGCATATAAATATGTAGTAAAATATTCAATGAGAATTCTAATTATAGGTGAGCCTTAGTTGTAACATAATCAGTTTATCTTTCAGGTTGAAATGTCATTAGAATCATATTTACTGTTTCTAGGAAGGCTATTCTAGGAGTATTGAGAAATTTATCTAATAACTAATAGTAATATTATATATTAGTTATACTGCGACGATATGGACATCACGGTATATACAGGCCATAGAAAATAACTGTCATTCTCTGGAAAACTGCCATTAGATCAAGAGTATCAGTGGGAATTTTATTTTGGAACCATAGAATTTCATGTTTCAATCTGCCATACTCTATGAAAGAAGAGAAGTGCCCTTTAAAAGAGTCTGACAAATCATCAAATGTTATTAAAACAATAAATCACCAACTTATAATCTTTGGGCATTTTTTCTTAACCCTGCACTCAGGCCATCCATAACTTTCTTGGCAGTTTATCTTCATGGTGCACCAAAGACCTATATATGAATCATGCGAGTATTGCCATGTGATGAGTGTATTCACCAAATACTTCACAGTCAACTGCAATATTCTCAATGGAAATTTGAGTTTGGCCTTTCTGTTAGCTAGAAAACTTTTATTATAACAGGTAAATTCAGATGTAATTAAAAAAACAAGAACAACACTTTTAAAACAATGGAAAATATATACCTTGTCTGAAAGAAAATATTGCCCTTAATTCGTTAAACATATTTAATTACTTATAAAACACAGTTGTAACACAAAGTGGATAACATTTCTGAAACACATGTGTTTTGCATAACAGTATGTTCAATATTAAGCAAGTGTGTGAAGTGTTTGCCGATGTGTGTGTGTGTATATATATATGTATATATATATCTAATTATAGGCGAGCCCTAGTTGTAACATAATCAGTTTATCTTTCAGGTTGAAATGTCATTGGAATCATATTTACTGTTTCTAGGAAGGCTATTCTAGGAGTATTGAAAAATTTATCTAATAACTAATAGTAGTATTATATATTAGTTATACTGCAGCGGTATGGACATCACGATATATATAAGCCATAGAAAATAACATATATATTTCATTATGTGTAATTTATACACACACACACACACACACACACACACACACATATGTATTAGAATAAAATGACTAATAACAGCACTCTGCTTGAAACAATTTGGAACTATCCTCTTTAGTTTATGAGAATTTATAAGAGATTTATGAGGATTTATAAGAGATATTGGAAAATTTTGGCTTATTTAAAATGATGATTTGGAATGATGATTTGGAATGGTGATTTGGAATCATAATATGTGAGATATTTTTCCAAGGAATTGGAATATTTAGCCCTCAGTGAACTAAATCCAGAAAAATAAATCCTTAAATATTTGAAAAGATGACATCAGGAAAAGTGATTGGATTTACTTTTGTATATTGCCAAGGCTTAGATCTAGAAATGAAAGTGTAGAAGAGTTACAAAGATAACTTTAAATTTTGTACAAGCAAATATATTCTAGCCATTAAAATTTTACCTAGATGTAATTTTATATATTTGATTAGATCTATCTGATTGATCTATCTATATCTCTATCTGTCTGTCTGCCTCTGTCTATGAACTATTAAATAGTAGGCACTCGTCTAGACTTCAAAAATAAATCAAATAAAACAAAAGTGCTCTAAAAATGAATATTTTAGAGGAATTCAGTATTTAGTGAAAATAGTAGGAGGTAATCAGTTCTAAGAAAGAACAAATATATCTCAAAATGGAAAACCATTATTCTATATAGTCAAATAGACTAGGAAGCCTTCTGGGGCATGTTTTATATTTATACTAAATTGTTGGTTATTAACCCAGATCATCTATACATTACCAACTTTTAAGAAATGCCTCCTCCCAATTACAGAGGTCTTGAGAGCAATATTTGCCATATCTTCCTTCCCTTTATGGTTATAGCTTAATGTTTTCCAACAAGAAGCCATTATTTTCCAGAGATAGTGGCAGCCACACTTGTGGGATGATTCAAGATATTTGCTTCTTCAGGTTGAGACCTTTTGAATCACCTGCTTCGCTGCTGCAGGCTGATATTGTTTGTCAAAGCTTCTCAGAGTTGAGATTTCCACTAACAAGCTAAAATAGTTATAATAGCTTCTCTAACCTTCCCTCCAGCCATTACGATGCTTGAATAACCATCTATTTCTATGTATTAAAATCTCTAGCATTTCTGATTAATAGAAAGTCTTCTCTATTACTAAATGAACATTGACTGCTATATCTCTAGGTTCTAGAAATGATTTCAGGGGGAAAAAATCTTCAAAAACAATAATCTAGAATTGGTTCTCTATTCTAATTAAATCTGAAGTCAGTAATGGCCTCTTTGACATTGGAATGAAACAGTCATGGACCTGAACTTTAATTCCCATACCTGAGCCAATTCCAAGCTCAAATCTCCACAACAGAGGAAAAGACTACTTCAGTAATGACCTTGAAATACTGCTACAATTACACAGTATAATGCTTCCTCCCAGTCTTCCTCAAGGAAACCTAAACTCATTTGCCAGAGAAAAATTTGTTTTGAGGAAAGGAAAAATAAAAAAATTTCAAGGACTACTTAGCACTGCCTCTGAACTGAAGTTAATTCCTTACGACCTGAAACCCTGTTTTGGCCTGCCAGTCAGAGTAAGGGCAATTGGTAGTGGGATGATTAATAGATATTTGGTCTAGGTCCATTTCACTGTGTACTAGGTAGGTCACATACCTTGTGGTTTTTATCCAATTCTTAGATGAACAATATGAACAGATAAATTTCACATCTGTCAGAATCCCCACATTAGTTACATGGTAAATGACGTATGGACTAGGAAAAGGCTAAATACAAATTTTTGGAACTCCCTACCAAAAGAGTAAACCGAAACTAATACCACATCCTGGAAGTCTTGCAGAGATTAACATCACCACCAAAGACCTGAAAGATGCAGAGATGGATTTTACATTCACATTCCTAAACTCCTATTTGCCCTATATAAAAGAAATACTCATCTTGAAGAATTAAACTTCTTTCAATTACAGTTGTATCCATATATGGCTTCTTTACAGGAACAAATTAATGCCTCTATTAGTACTTGGTATGCTTCTATTAATCTTGAGAATGCTTTTATGTTTCTGTTTTGTTTTTATCTTAGAGCACAGCTATGTTAACTTACTACCTCTGACATAATCTAGTCTTTACAGATCTTGATTATCTCTCCATTACTCAAGGCCTCATTCTGATCCACTGTACACTGTATTAATGACCTCATGCTGACTGGACATGGTGAAAAGAAAAAAAATAAAATACATTAGAAATCTTGTTAATATTTATGTGTGCCAGATATTATGTTAATATGTGTGCAAATATTATGTTAATATTTATGTGTAGCAATATAGTCTCCCTTGGTTTAAGGCCCTATCACCTCAGTTAAGTTTATAAAAATCTAGTGGTCTATAGCATGTTGAGATAAATACGACCGCAAAAGAAAATTATGTTACAATTCATACTTTCTATAAAAAGGGGAAACCATATTTGGTGGGTCTTTTTGGATTCTGGAAGTAACTTGAGTGTTGCTTTAGCTTATTTACTGAGCAACTGATAGGAGAAAGAATCAGCAGTTCACACTGACACAAAAGATCTATCTCTTGGTCAGATGATCCTGCAGATCCAATGATGCTTATATGTTTATGACTGATAGAGATGGTATGTGAGACTTGTACATTCCCGGACAGGAAAATTAATTTGTACTTCCTTCAAGTTTTGGAAAAAAGCTATGCCCTCTTTACTGTGTAACTCTTCTCTTTTTTATAAAAGTCCTTAACAGGTAATGAATACTTCACCAACAAATGTCAAGGTACCATGCCTCCCGAAATGCTCTTCACATTGTCTGAACCACCAAACCATAAAGTTATGCACGCAAAAAAAAAGTGCATAACTATCATGTGGGAGTAATTAAGAAAATTTTAAAACACATCTAGAATCACAAATAATTCGCATGATCTGTGGATCGAATTTCACTTACACCACTCCTGCTTTCACACTCCACCTTTGGCCACATGGGCAAATTACCTATGTCTAATGCACTTGGAATGGAAAACTACTTAAGAGTATTTTTTACATAGTTCCACATGATATTTTGGCACTATTCAGGAGATGATAGCTAAATCAGTACAACGTCTTGGTAGAAGAAGAATATTCCCAGTGAAAAGTATTTAAAGCAGTGCCTTAAGGTATTTGCTTTGCCTGAAGAAGAAATGATCAGATATATGGATCTACTCTTGTTTATGAGCCATTGATAATGGTTTAGCTGATTGGTCAGGGACTTGAAGGAGAATAATTGAAAAATTAGAGATCTAAGTTAAAAATATATTCATGTCCTCTTGAAAGACATAGAGTACAATTATATCCATGTCCAATGTAAACATTCACCAGAGGAAATCCACCACAGAAGAAGCTTTCAGTACTCAGACGGTCAAAATAACATTTTCTGTGGATGTCAATCAGTATCCTCTTCTACCATCTAGTTCTTGAAGAATAAGCTTTTGAATAAGTTGTTGTTGTAGCAAAGGTGAATATTACATACAATTACATAAGCATGCTCTACTCTCACCAAGGATATTTTGGTAGCAACTGTTAATGAGTTTGCAAAACAAACAAACAACAAAATTGTGAACAGTAGAGATCAGTGCTGAATTTTTTTGTCTGACAAAATTTTCAAGGGATAGCAGTAGCTAGCTGGTCCCCTTGAAAAATGGAGCCATTTAAAGATTTCAGCCAGTCATAGTATGGCTAGACTATAGGGGCTGTGGTTTTCTGTTAATTTTAATTTGATAAGAAAGTACTAACAGATACCGCAGAGAATGACCTGCCTACATACGTGTATAACCAATATTTGTGTAGACACTTCAGGACCCAATAGAGGCAGGGCCTATTGATTCAGACACTTCTGGGAATTTGACTAGGTAAATAATAATGGTGAGCATAGATGCTGAGAGCAATGAGAACATGGAATAAATGGTGACAAAAAGAGAAATATAAATCCAAGCACAGTCACATATAATAGAATCTAGTACTCTAATAGCCATGAATATTTCTTAATTACTTGATAAGTATGTATTTGTATATAATTAACTGATTTTTTTTCCTTCCCCATTGACCTCCTACCTAACTAATATCAAGGTGAATTAATAGTGACTACAGTATAATTAAGTATATGTTAGAATATGAAAGAGATCTGTAATTAAATTGGAAAATAAATGATTTATAACTCAGAGATCAATAAAGATGCATTTTGGGGCAAAGGAAAGTAAATATTTGGTTATATTAAGAATAGTTTCATTATATTAGAAATAATACTGTCTTTTCTTAAAAACTTAGATATGATTTAAAGGGGGTATATATGGATACAAAATTGGCAAAGGGTGGACTGTGCTGGTTTGTATGATTTTTTTAAAAAATTAATTTCAAGGATATGGTACATTGGTTAGACATTTTTACAGTTTATAAAGTGATCCCCCTAATTGCTCCTTCTCTCCTCTGGTTTTCAACCTAGCCACTATATTAATGCTAACTGCATTCCCTATGTCGTGCTCCCCATCCCTGTGACCATCTATCAAGTACTAATTTGTACTTCTTTAACCCTTCACCCTATTCTCCCAGCCCCCCGATCCGCCCTCCCCTCTGTCCATCACCAAATTGTCCACTATATTTGTGACTCTTTTTTGATTAGTTTATTCTTTTTGTTCCTTAGATTTCACATATAGGTGAAATCATGGTATTTATCTTTCTCTGTCTTATTTCACCCAGCATAGTAGCCTCTAGGCCCATCCAATGTCGTTGCAAATGGTAGGATTTCATTTTTTTAATGGCTGAGTAATATTCCATTGTATATATGAATCATAACTTCTTTTTCCATTGTCTGTTGATAGGCATTTAGGTCGCTTTCATATCTTGGTTTTAAATTGTGCTGCCATGAATATTGGGGTGCATGGATCTTTATGAATTATTGTTTTGGTTTTCTTTGGATCAATACCCAGAAGTACAATTTCTGAGTCAAAAGGTATATCCATTTTTAATTTTTTAAGAAACCTCCAGACTGTTTTCCATAGCATCTGTATCAATTTGCAATCCAACCAACAATGTATGAGGGTTCCCTTTTCTTCACATCCTCGCCAACCCTTGTTATTCTTTGATTTATTGTTGATAGCCATTCTGACAGGTGTGAGGTGATATGTAATTGTGGTTTTGATTTGCATTTCTCTGACGATTAGTGACTTTGAGCATCTTTTTATATGTCTATTGGTCATCTGTATTTCTTCTTAAGAGAAATATCTGTTCAAATTTTCTGCCCATTTTTTAATTGGATTGTTCGAGTTGTTTTTTGTTGTTGAGTGGTATGAGTTATGTATATATTTTGGATAGTAACCTCTTATCAGATGTATTATTAGTGAATATTTTCTCCCATTCAGTTGGTTGTCTTTTTGTTTTGTTGATGATTTCCTTTACTGTATAAAAACTTTTTAGTTTAATATAGCCCCATTTATTTATTTTTTCTTTTGTTTCCCTTGCCCGGGGAGATATATCCAAAAAGAAATTACTGCTAGTAATATCAGAGAGTTTACTGCCTATGTTTTCTTCTAGAAGTTTTATGGTTCGGGTCTTACATTTAAGTCTCTAATCCATTTTGAGTCTATTCTTGTATACAGTGTAAGAAGGTAATGCAGCTTCTTTTTTTTGCATGTATCTGTCCAATTTTCCCAACGCCATTTATTGAAGAGACTATCTTTACCCCACTGTATATTCTTGCCTCCTTTGTCATAGATTAAATGAGCATATAGATGGACTTATTTCTTGGCTCTCTTTTCTGTTCCATTGATCTATGCATTTGTTTGTTTGTCAGTACCATGCTGTTTCAATTGCTATAGCCTTGTACTTCATCATGACATCATGTAGTGTAATACCTCCAATTTTGTTCTTTTTTCTCAAAATTCCCATGGTTATTCAAAGTCTTTCATGGTTTCATATAAATTTTTGGATTATTTGTTCTAGTTCTCTGACAAATGTCATTGGTATTTTCATAGGGATTGCATTGAATCTCTAGATTGTTTGGGTAGTATGGACATTTTAACGATGTTAAGTTTCTCTATTCATGAGCATGGTTC
>NW_006436298.1:31314573-31336128 GCF_000325575.1 Pteropus alecto | reverse complement strand
GAAGATGAGTTGTGAAATGTTGCGTCCTTGTCTTGTTCCTGATATTAAGGAAACCACTTTTAGCCTTTCCCCATTGAGTACAATGTTAGCTGTAGGTTTGTCATATATGCCTTTATTATGTTGAGGTATGTTCCCTATTACCACTTTGCTGAGATTTTTTTTATCACAAATCGATGCTAGATTTTGTTGAATGCTTTTTCTGCATCTATTGACATAATCATATGGTTTTTATCTTTCAATTTATTAATGTGGTGTATCATATTAATCGATTCGCGAGTATAGTACCAACCTTGCATTCCAGGAATAAATACAACTTGATCATGGTATATGATATTTTTAATGTATTCCTAAATTCAGTTTGCTAATATTTTGTTGAGGATTTTTGCATCAATGTTCATAAAAGCTATAGGCCTATAGTTTTCTTTTTTTGTAATGTCTTTGTCTGGTTTTGAAGTCAAGGTAATGTTGGCCTCATAAAAGGAGTTAGGGAGCCTTTCTTCTTCTTAAATTTTTTGGAATAGTTTGAGAAGAATAGGTGTTCATTCTTCTTTAAATGTTTGGTAAAATTTGCTATGAAGCCATCTGGTTCAGGACTTTTTTGGGGGGGAGTTTTTGATTACCGATTCTATTTTACTGGTGGTAATCGATCAGTTCAGATTTTCTTTTTCTTCTTGACTCATTCTTGAGAGGTTGTATGTTGCTAGGAATGTGTCCATTTCTTCCAGAGTTTTCAATTTGTTGGCATATAATTGCTCATAGTATTTTCTTATGATCCTTTGTATTAATGTGGAATCTGCAGTTATTTCTCCTCTCATTTCTGATTTTATTTTTTGAGTCCCCTCTCTTTTACCCTTGAGTCTGGCTAAGGGTCTGTCAATTTTCTTTATCCTTTCAAAGAACCAGCTCTTGTTTCCATTAATCTTTTGTATTGTTTCTCTAGACTCTATTTTGTTTATTTCTGCTCTGATCATTATTATTTCCTTTCTTCTTATTCACTTTGAGCTTTGTTTGCTGTTCATTTTCTGTATTGCTTATTTGAGCTTTTTCTTGTTTCTTGAGGTAGACCTGTATTGCTATGAATTTCCCTCTTAGGACTGCTTTCGCTATGTCCTACAGATTTTGAGTCATTGTGTTTTCATTTTCATTTGTTTCTAGGTATCTTTTGATATCTTCCTTGATCTCATTAATAACCCATTCATTGATTAGTTGCATAATATTTAGCCTCCATGTGTTTGCGCATTTTTTTTTCTTGTAGTTCATTTCTAGTTTCATACCATTGTGATTGGAGAAGATGGTTGATATGATTTCGTACTTCTTAAATTTATTGAGACTTGTTTTGTGTCTTAACATGTGGTCTATCCTGGAAAATGTTCCACGTGCACTTGAGAAGAATGTATATTTTGCTGCTTTAGGGTCAAATGCTCTGAAAATATCTAGTAAATCCACCTGGTCTAGTGTGTCTTTCAGGCCCATTGTTTTCTTGTTGATTTTTTGTCTGGAAGATCTGTCCATTGGTGTCAATGGATGTTAAAGTCTCCTTTTATGAATGTATTACTATTGATCTCTCCTTTTATGTCAGTCAATAATTACTTTATGTATGTAGATGCTCCTATGTTGGGTGTATATCTGTTTACTAGGGTTATGTCCTCTCAATTTATTGATCACTTTATTGTTATGTAATGCCCTTCTTTGTCTCTTATTAAAACTTTTGTTTTAAAATCTGTTTTATCTCATATAAGTATGACTATCCTGACTTTATTTTCATTTCCATTTGCGTGAAATATCTTTTTCCACCCAATTACTTTCAGTCTGTGAGTTTCATTTGATCTGAAGTGGACCTCTTGTAGACAGCATATGCATGGGTCTTGTTTTCTTATCCATTTGGCTACCCTATGTCCTTTGATTGGAGCATTTAATATATTTACATGTAAAGTGATTACTGATGGGTACATAGTTACTGCCATTTTATTATTCCTATTTGGTTTTTCTTTTTTACACCTTCTCTTTTTACAGAAGTTCCTTTAACATTTCTCGTAATATTGGCTTGTTGGTCATGAATTCCTTAAGCTTTTCCCTGTCTGAGAAGCTTTCTTTTTTCATCCATTTTAGTTGAAATCCTTGCTGGTTAGAGTATTTGTAGTTATAGAGTCTTATTTTTCATAACTTTGAATATTTCTTGCCAGTCCCTTCTGGCCTGCAAAATTTATATTGAAAAATCAGCAGACATTATTAAGGGAGTATCCTTGTAAATAACTAGCTGCCTTCTTCTTGCTGCATTTAAGATTCTCTCTCTGTCTTTGACCTTTGACATTTTAATTATAATATGTCTTGGTGTGCACCTGTTTGAATTCCTCTTGTTTGAGACTCTTTGTGCTTCCTGAACTTGTATGTCTAATTCCTTTGCCAGGTTAGGAAAGTTTTCTGTCATTATTTCCTCAAATAGATTCTCAATCCCTTGCTCTCCTTCCTTTCCTTCAGGTACTCCTATGATCTGGATATTGTTACGCTTCATGTTACCCCAGAGATATCTTAAACTATCTTCATTTTTTAAAATTCTTTTTTGATTTTTGTTGTTCTGATTGGGTGTATTCTGCTTTCTTGTCTTCCAGTTTTCTGATTTGATCTTCTGCTTCATCCAACCTACTGTTGAATCTTTCTAGTGTATTCTTCATTTTATTTATTGCATTCTTCATTTCTGTCTAGTTCTTTTTTATGCTTATTATCTCTCTGTTGAGGTTCTCATTGTGCTCATCCATTCTCCTCCTATGAGCATTTTTATAACCATTATTTTGAACTCTGTCTCTGGTAGGTTGCTTGCCTCCATTTCATTTAGCTTATTTTCTGGAGTTTCTCCTGTTGTTTCATTTGTGGCATGTTTCTTTGTTTTCTCATTTTATTAGCCTCTCTGTGTTCATTTTTATATATGTTAGAAATATTTGTTTTGTCTCTCAACCTTGGCCAGATGACCTAATATGGAAGATGTCCTATGTGGCCCAGTAGCACACTCTCCCTGATCCCCTTTGCTGGGGCTTCTGGACTTGATCTTTGAGTGTGTTATGTGTCATCTTCTGTTGTTTCCAAGCCTTTTGTTATTGTTAGCACATCAGTGGATGGGATTAATGCTCAGGCTAACTATTTGTGAGAATTGACTGTACCCACAGAGTAAGAGTTGCTATATGGGAGCTGACCCCACTGAGTGGGATTTGCCCTAGCAGGCTTGTGTACTTTTTGCAACCACTCTTTGTACGTACAGCTAATGGGGCTAGTCAGGAGTCGCTCTGTTGTGGTCTGGTGGCTGCCTCCAGATGAGTTGGTTTTATGGCACCTTGAAAGGAGCTGCACAGCAGGCCAAGGTTAACCACTGCTTTTGATTGCTCAGGGCTACCTGGTGGGAGCTACAAAATGATCCACAGATGGTTGTTGCCTATGCTGGATCTATAGGTAAGTGGAAGAGACAATGGTCCAGTTATCCCCTGTCCCTGACCTAGGGAAGTTTAGCAGAGGGACCAGTGCTCCTCCAGGTCTTACCCTGCCTGTCGGTTGCCCATAAGTCTCTGAAATTGGAAGAGCTTCTCGATGATATGTAGGTTGAGTGGTGCAGGGAATCCGGAATCTCCTGGGTCTATTGAGCAAATTTCCCCCACCACTAAAGTGTTAGTTTACATGCCAGCACTGTCTCTGTGGTTTCCTGTACAAGTTTCCAATTGTAGCAAGGACAGCTGCTGCCCACCTTGGGCCTGAATGTGCCACCCCAGGGTAGGGACAGCTGCCTATCATCAGCATGCAGTGGGCACTTTGTATATTGGATGAGGCAGCAGCTCAAGGAATCAAGATCCATTGGGCCGATAGCACAGAACATGCAGTTTCTGTGTCTGCATGTTCCCACAGTAGTCACAGATCACATGAAGACAAGCTGCTATCTGGGTCCCACAGTCCCCTGTAATCCCTTCAAGAGATATTGCAGCTCGTACAGACAGCAGTGGTCTGCCCACAGCTGTTTTCCCCGAAATGTGCTCACTGCGCTGGCCACGGTTTGTTGCCTACATAGAATGCACAACCCCAGAGAAAAGCAGGGGCAGGGGAGGCTGCCTGTCAATGGGCTGCAGACACTTTGTGGCTTGGGTGAAGCAGGATCTCAGGGAGACAGGGGCCATCAGGTAAATACATCCTCAGTTTTGCTGCAACTTCTATGCTTAGGTATTAGTGCTGTAGTTACAGATGACAGTGAGACCAACTGCCGTCTGCAATCCCCTGCAATTTCCCCACAAACTATTGCAGCTCTTGCAGACAGCAGAGCCTATAACTGATTTTCCTGCAGTTCCTGCCCTGTGCTATCCAAAGTTTGTAGCCTGTGAGGATTGGGAGACCTGGAGTGAGGGGCAGGGTGGTGGCAGTTAACTGTCAATGGGCCACCTGGGGCAATTTGTAGGTTGGGTGGGGTGGGGTCTCAGAGAGACAATGGCAGCAGATCAACACAGCCTTGGTCTTGCTGCAACTTTGGTAACCGTTTGTGTATTCCCACAAAAGTCCCAGACCACCACAAGACCAGCTGCTTTCTGGGACTGGCCCACAGATCCCCAAGATCCACCCAGGTTCCTGATGGCAGAAGTGATCTGCCTGAAACTGTCTCCGAGATGGTTGCTGACAGAACTGGCTGCCAGCTCTGACTGTCTGGCCCTGAATCAGGGCAGGGTGTGGCAGCCATCCAGGAACAAAAGTCTCTGTGATCTGCAGGTTGAGTGGGGCAAGCCAGAGCTTCTTATGGGAGGGGTCTATGCGGTCCAGTTGATAGGTCTGTAGATTGCCTGGCAGAGGGTTGGATTAAGGCACAATGGTGGCTGCCCTTCCAGCCCTCATTCTGGGGCTTGGTAATGCAGACTTTCTAGGTATAAATCCTGCTGGAGCCTCTGACCCACTGCCGGTGTCCTAGGTGAGAGTCCACAGTCAGAAAGCCTGTACATGAGTCCTTCAAAGGGTTTCAGTCTCATTCTGTCTCACCTAGGTGGCTGGAATCCCCTCTGGTTTCTACTGTCAAAGTTTTTGGACTCTCCTCTTCCCTGGGCTGGGACCTTGGGCTGGGGAGCCCCAAGATGAGACCAGGTCCCCCCTTTCCTTCAGGGGAGCCTCTGCAGCCTCGTTCTCCCTCTTAGTAATCCTCTGTCACCAGTGGGTGTGGGTCCAGCCTGATTTGCGATTTTGCTCTTCCTACTGGCTTCCAAGTGGCTCCTCCTTTGTATTATCAGACTTAATGCGTTATGACTAGCTGGACTTCAGGTGATTGTCCATGTTGATTATTTTATAATTCGGTTGTAATTTTAACGCAGACCTGGGAGGAGATGAACTCTTCTTTTACTTAGTCTGCCATCTTCTGCCCAAGACCTGGTTTATACGATTTAAGTAACATCTCTATCACTGAGGAGGAGATAAGAAATATATTACAGAGTTCCTTTATCTCCATTGTTCCTTGTTGAAGTTGATAATGAGAAGCACTCACATATGTGCCTATAGTAATGTATCTGATAAATAAGTGCTTGAATATGTTTGCAAGTATTTTAATTATTCATGTATATCATAAAATACATACTGTTTAAAGTGTTCTCGATTTCTGTAAGTGCTATTTGTACAAGATATCTCATGTAGCTTTTATCTCAAAACTATTTTTATATCTATCTTTTTTGAGATATGTATATATAGTTTGCTGCTTCTTACTGCTGCATAGTAGTCTATAGTGTGTAACTATCATATATTGCTTCCTTTTTTTCTCTATGTATTAGATTTAGCTATGTTTCAATTCACTGCTATCACAGACAATTCCATAATTAACATCCTACACATATTACCTGGATAAAATATAAAATTATTTCTCTGAGACATTTACAAAAATTATTGTGTCATATGGCATAGCTCAAACTCCATTCTAACTTCCTTCTTTTATACTTTTCGACTATACTTTTTCAGAGTCTAGAAGCTATGGACTATGTTTACAGAATCCCATCCAGTTAGAGTTTTAGATTTGCATTAAGTTCTGCTAGTTATAAGCACTCAGATGAGATTTGGAAAGTACCAATAAGTCAGAAGGCCCTGACTCTTGTCTGTTTTCTACTGACACACTATGCAGGTCATTTTTTTCTTTGGGCCTTTATTAATAAAAGAAAGGAATGAATGACATTGTGTAATATTCCTCTGCTTCTAATTTTTCCTGATTATTGTGAATATGAAAGTGGATTTTTTTGTGTGTAAAGAGAATTTTACAGTAAGTATGGAATACATATGGGCATTGCTAAGGGTCCTGCAGTATAGCATTGCCCTAAACAAACTATGTCCTGCCAAATTGTAGGTTTAAAATTTTCATTTATCATCATTTGTGTAATGATAGATTAATCACTTGGGAGAAAAGTTGCATTAAACAAGGTCTTAGAAACTAATCACTAAAATCATAGTGCCACTGTGTTAATTTAAAATAGGACATATAAAATAATACTTGAGTTTGCAGTTACCCCCTCTAGGCAAAGTTGTATGGGAAGTCAAATTAAAATCGGAATATTGCTTCATACTAGATAATCATAACAAGGTTTGGGGATAAGTTGTACAATCTTTATGACTAATGCCCTCAAGCCATGAACATTGGATGCATATATCACCTCTATACTGATAAATCTTCTATATATCCTCTTGACTTGTTTTTATGAGTGTGGTCAGCTTCCACCCTGGACAGTGATGGACACACACTACCAATTTGGTCTCATTGGATTGTTAGACATTTAAAAGTTATGTGCAAATCATCTTCCTTTCATAATACATTCTGTCTTCTGAAGAAATAGCTGTCATATACATACTAAAACATGAGATATTTTTAGTTAAAATCATGATTCAAATAGAATCCTTATAACTCAAAAGATCCTAAAGAGCATAATCAGTTTCCCTTTAATTAATATTGGGTGTTTATTCCTTCTATATGCTTGGAAATGTGCCAGGGAAATTCTAGGTGTTTAAAATTTGTTTGTTTGTTTGTTTGTTTGTTTGTTTGTTTGTTTGTTTTTAAATGCTTACAGCACCTGGTATTCTTAGGTGGTCTCCCATCCACATACTAACCAGGCCCGACCCTGCTTAGCTTCTGAGATCAGACAAGATCCGGCACATTTTGGGTGGTATGGCCGTAAACTTAATATTTGTTTAATGACTGAACTTATGATTCCTTTTTTTTAAACCAGATTACTGAATTTTTCACTAACATTCACTATTGTATTTATTTAGACTAGTTTTATTTTTTATAAGTAGTTTTAACTTTAGACATTTGGATAATTTCTAGTAGCTCCATGTACCATATTAAAATGAGATTTTACTTTGGCAATATATAAGGCAATAGAATTAGAATAAATGGTGTCCAATGTTATTAAAAATAAAAATTCTTAGCACTTTATAAAGACTAGTTATAAATACATGAAATGATTTGAAGCCATTTATATTTACATAGTCAAATTAGCTTTGGTAATATAAAATTAAATTATTTTGGTACATCTTTTCTAACATTTTATATCATTGATATAAATGAATCTTCTCAAACTCTGGAATAGATATTTAAATCATAGCTTTGAATGGAGCATAATTGTGTATAAAGTTAGACCTTCAAAGGCCTTAAGAAGTAAACAGGTAATGATGCTCTATTTTCTCCCTCTCATCTATGTATTACAAACTACAAACCTCCTTTATATGTATGCTGAAATTAAGATCACTTATTTGTACATATTGTAATTAGAACAATGTGGATAATTTATCAAAGCTGAATTTCTCCAATTTTTAATTTCTATGTTTTACTGATGTCATAACCATGAGTTAATGCCTCTAAAGGGTAATCTAGTAAAGGACATTATTTGATTGAGTGATTCTTAATTTAAGAAAAAAGTTAACTATATTAAATATTTCTGCATGCTCTGATTTTATGGCACATTTCATGTGAAAACCTGTTACACTCTATTCTTTCCATCCCTTTGTGGTTGCAGGGTGTGTGTGTGTGTGTGTGTGTGTGTGTGTGTATGTGTGTCTTTCTCCTTTTTTATTAAGAAGTTCCATTTGCCTCTTATAATCTCGATGTTGAGCACTCTCCATAGTAAAAGAAACTATCAATGACTTTTAAATCCTTGTTTTTCTGAAATAAAGTCTGTTAGGCTTTCTGGAGGCACCATTTTTAGTTCATCATCTTTTAAAATATTTGATCTTTTGAAGCTTATAGATGTTATCTATAAGATATTTTATACTGGTTGATCAATTACAATCAAATAATAGCATACTAGGACAGATAGGCATAGATTTCATCTTTAGAATTTGTATGCTACTAATGTCAGGTAGGGAAAAATTTTGTATGTATTATCTAACATCATAATATTACCTACATTTATATAATTCAGTCTAGAGAATCATTTACAAATTTCTGCATGCCTTATTTAACACAAATTTATCCTAAAAAGAAATCTAACATGTCTTAAGAACTTGGTAGATTCTATTTTTTCTGCCCCCTCCCCCCACAAAAAAAAGTTTACTTGCCAAAAAACAAGGTAAAAAAGTCATCTTGGTGCTAGAAATTCACAGTAGCAAAAATATGATGTTTAACGGATCAAGTGATAAAGTTTACTTCTGGCTTCATTACCTGTCATCCCTTCTCCCTTTTCACGAATTACCTAAATTAGACTCCTCAGAATGAATTTATTTGGATTAGTAACTATAGTCCTAGTGCTTATATTAGGTTACAATGAAATGATATGACCTCTACGAAAACAATTTTTGTAGACATATCATGATTCATTAATTAATGTTATTATAAAATTGAACATTTTTTCTTCAATAAGTAATCATGTTTTAGTTCAGTTGCTCACCGTGGAAAATGCCCTTTTTAATTAATAAATTTTAAAAGTAGTTTTCAGAGCCTCTTATCTTTCTCATTTTGTCTTCCATCTATGCATTTATTAAAAAAGGTAAGTTATGTATAATGCAAATTAATTTCACACCATACTAGAGCTGTTAAGCCAGGTATTCAAATTCTTTTCCAATTCAAATGAATTCTAAAGCTTAAAGTTATTACTCATAATGAGTAATTTAATTTATGTAATTTAATTAAACTATATTTAATTCAGTTACACGAAGACGTTCTAGGAGACTTTGAAAATACATATGATGAGAATATCTATGAATTTAAGAAAAAATATTGTGTTGCAAATATGCTTCATTATATTGTAGAATCACTGAGGAATAATGGTTCTTGAATCCTGAATGAAATTCTCTAAAAGATGATGATTAAAAACAAATCATGCAACAAACAATGAAGGGTAAAATTAACATATAAAATATGATTTTAGGTTGAACAAGAAAACCTGGATGATACTTAAAGCTTACTGAAAAACAATATTAATAGAGCACAAGAGAAGTATTTTTCTCCAAAGGAATAAATTAAAAGTCAGAAAAAATCTAAAACAAAAACTTAGGAAAGTCAGGGTCTGACTGCTTTCTTCTAATTTGTTCTGTATGAATTATGCATAGTGGAAACAATACCATGTGAAAGTTTCTGTCAGGTTCTACTCTGTAGAGTTTTTTTTGTTTTGTTTTGTTTTGTTTTGTTTTGAGAACACAGTATGACCAAAGCTTATGCATATGCATGGAGACAAAAATTTATAATGGCTTTTTATTCTTAACTAAAGCCTAACTCATTGAATTGCTCAGAGGCAGGGAACATGGGTCACTTATGAATAGTGTGCTATGCAGTGGCTTTGGGTGCCAAAGCATAGAGTGCAGGCAGCCCATTCTCCAGACGTTTAGCTACTTGGTTCCACTCCACCTACTAAAGGCGTTTTATAACCAAAGGCTTCGGCGGGGACGGGGCGAGGGCACCCTCTTGATGAGCTCACAGAGTGAATAATTAAAGCTTTCACTATGTGTTTTAAAAGCAGAATCTCCTTTCTCAAACTTTCTCATGCCTCTATTCACTTCCTGTTATTATTGAGTTTTGGATTTTTTTCCCCACCTCTTGTACAATTATTTAGTATTTGCCCTGTTTTTTCATGTGTTGACTTTTTTCTTCATACATTACACTATGCATTTCTTTTTTTAATTATTCAAATATCCTACTTGACTTAAGAAGTTGTATTTTTTACTTTATTTTCTTTGCTTTCCTTATTCTGTCTTCTTATACTCCTTTATTCTTAGAATGAAGTTCTTATATTATTTTCAAAATATATTCAATAAATATACTTTATTTGTGATGTATTTTAAAAAATACTAAAAGTTGTTTTCCTGAAATAAAATTATAAAGAAGACTCCAGTCATTCTATGATCTCCAACACAGAGGGGAGCATTTAGGAACATCATAAACTAGATAAGTGAAATAGCAGGGGAAAAGTGATTAATAAAAAAACAAACAAACAAACAAAAAACAGATGCAAAGTGAAAACAGGACAATTCTGGGCATCATTCTAGAGGTAATTATAGATAGATACAGAAGTATGCATGGAAGTCAGAGACTAATGGTCAGAATGAAAACTGAGTTTAAATTTTCTAGCCTTGGGAGTAATAGTAATGATTGTGTGAGGGAACTGGTACAAACAAGAGAAACTGTTAAGGAGATTTAGATACTTTGACATAAAGACTGAAACTATTCAACTAAGGAAATGGCCAAGGAATAGAAAATTCATATATTAGAAACAATAAATGATATTATCTCTCATTTTTTGGTGACAAAAAGTTAGGGTAAGAGGAAAACTGTTTATGGAAATTCACCTATCCCTGTATAGTCAACAAGGAATGATAAACTATAGAATATATTTCACTATAATACAATCTAAAACCACTATCTAATCACAAAAATGGCAGAGTGTTATACAGATCTTTGTAAATCATAGGCAAAGAGAAAATGGAGATTAATTGTCCAGGCTCTGAAACAGGGAACAGAAAGATCATTGAAACCAACACAAATTATATAGGTCATTGACACGTCTGTATAGGAAACAGAGTAATCACTCAAAATAACACTTTATTCAATTGATACTATTCATTCTTTGGAGAAGAGAAGATATACATTTCTCAAACTCATAACGGCCCATCCTCAGGGAGATGTGATGGTCACCACAGAACTAAAAACAAATGTCATTGGAGACTGTTGTATTGTTGTCTCATGTCTTATCATTTTTTATTAAATTAGATTACAAATCATTCTTGGATCCACATAATGTTTCTGTCATATTATATACAATTTCCACACTTAAGCTGCTTATTTTTACTTTTCTTTAACTTTTTTCAAATTTCAACCATCACATGGAGATACTTTCTGGAAATAATCAACATGTACAATAGCAGTTTCTCTTCTCTCTCTCTCTCTCTCTCTCGCTCTTTCTCTCACGCACACACAGACAAGCATGCACGCATGCACACACACACACACACACACACACAAACACACACAGATTGGATTAAGGCTGACTCATTAAGGCTGTCAAAGAATTTTGCCCTACAGATGATATGTCAGAATAGAAATTCATGGAAAAGGTGCAAGAAAAATATTACTTTTTCAAGAAATATTAAAGAACTACTTTCTGCCTCTATATAGATTTGCCTATTTTGGCCATTTCATATAAATGAAAACATGAGTAAGTAGTCCTTTCTTACTTGTTTCTTTTACTTACAATAATATTTTTGAGATTAATTCATATTGTATCATATATCAAGGCTTCGCTTTATATAGCCAAATAATATTCCATTGCAAAAATATATTACATTTTGTTAATTTATTCATCAGTTAATGGAGATTTGGGTGGTTTCCTCTGTTTGTCTACTAAGAATAATGCTGCTATGAACATTTGTTTATACCTTTTATATAGTCATTCTATGAGGAACTACAAAAACTATTTTCCATAGTTCCAATTTCTCCATATCATTTGCTAACACATTTTGTTGTCTATCTTTTTTTTATTATAGCCATTCTAGCAGATATGAAGTGGTATCTGATGGTTTTGATTTGAATTTATCTAACGTTGTTGACCATTTATCATGTGCTTATTGGCCATTTGTATATCTACTTTGAATCATTGTGTATTTAAATGTGTTACTTATATTTATTGGGATATTTATATGTTTATTATGGAATTATAAGAGTTTTAAAATATATTTTGGATACAAGTGTCTTATCAGCAATAAGATTTGCAAATGTTTTCTCTAGTATTGTGGACTGGTTTTTACTTTCTCATTGGTACAATTAGATTGCAAAAGTTTTTAATTTTGATGAAGTTCAATTTTTTTTGTCACAGGTGCTTTTGATGTCATATCTAACAAATCATTGCCTAATACAAAGTCACAGGTTTGATGTCATATCTAACAAATCATTGCCTAATACAAAGTCACAGTTAGAAGTTTGCTTTTACATTTGGACCTATTATTTATTTTTACTTAATTTTTGTATAGTGTATACATAAAAGGAGTCCATTTCATTTATTCGCATGTGAATGTCTAGTTGTCCCAGCACTATTTGTTCAAAAGATATGCCCCCATTAATTTGCCTTGAAACCCTTGTCAACTGACTACAAATGTAAGGGTTTCTTTGTGGACTCTCAATCCTATCTGACTGATCTAGATGTCTGTCCTATACCAGTACCACATAGTTTCGATTACTTTATCTTTGTATTAAGTTTTGAAATTGAGAAGTGTTAGTCTACAAAGTATGTTCTTCATTTTCAGAATTAGCGATTCTGGGCTCCTTGCATTTCATATAAATTTTAGAATCAACTTGTCAATTTCCACAAAACAAACACAAAAACACAAACAGGTAACTGGAATTTTGATAGTGATTGCATTGAATGTGTAGATCTATTAGTGGAGTATTGCCATATTAACAGTTTTAAGTCTTCTGGTCCATGGATATGAATATTTTCATATTTCCTTAAATTCTCTTTAATTTCTTGCAACAATGTTGTATAGTTATCAGTAAACAAGTCCCACTAATTTTGTTAAATTTCTTCCTAAAGATTTTATTTTTATTGATGCTGTTGTAAATGGGGTTGTTTCTCATTTCATTTTTGGATTTTGATAGTATATCATTTTTCAATTAAATTTTTAATATAGATTGCATAACTTGCAGGTTCAGTAAACTTGTGTATAAGTTCCAATAGTCATTAGTGGACTTAGGTATTTCCATGTATAAAATCATGCCATCTTCAAAATAGAGATAAATTTACTTCTTTCCAGTCTGTATATCTTCATTTCTTTTTCTTACTTAATTACCCAAGCTAGAACCTCCTGTAATGTTGAATAGAAGTGACAAGAATGGACATCCTTGTCATTTTATTCTCCAAATGCTTTATCTGCATCTATAGACATAATCATGTTTTTTCTCCTTTGTTTTATTAATATGGCTTATTATATTGATTGATAGATGCAAAGCTTGTATGTCTGTGATAAATTTCCCTGTCCATGATGTTTATTTTTTATGTGTTGCTGAACTTGATCGGTTAGTATTTTTTGCAATATTTTGCATTTCTACTCTAAGGTGATATTGGTCTGTAGTTTTCTTTTCTGTGGTGTCTTTGTTTGCTTTTCACATGAGAGTAATACTTGCCTCAGAGAATGATTTAGGAAGTGTTTCTTCATCTTCTATTTTTGGGAAGAGTTTCTGAATAATTACTATTAATTATTATTTAAATGTTTTAAATATTTAATAGAATTCAACAGTGAAGATATTTAGGTCTGGACTCTTGTAGAAAGGTTTTTGATTACTAATTCAATCTTGCTACTTGATATAGATCTATTTAGATTTTCTATATTTTCTTAAGTTAGTTGCAGTTTTTTTTCTAGAAATTAATCCATTTCATCTGTTTAATTCATTGTGCCTACAATTAATGTATAATTTTTTTGTAATGAAAGAGTAAAACTGGTTCTATTTTTAATTTAAGTAATTTGAGTATTCTCTTATTTTTTCTTGGTTAGTAGCGCTAAAGTTTTATTAATTTGTCAATTATTTCAAAAAACTGAATTTTGCTTTGTTGATTTTTTTTAGCTATTATTATTTCCTATTTCATTCATTTCTGCTCTATATTTTATTATTTCTAAAAGGATTTTGAACCCAATTCAATGCCATGGGAACAATTACAAAGTGTGGCATGGGGAGCAAGTTCCCATACCAAAAAGCAATATAGTCCTGACACCACCTATCAGGAGATCATGCCAGATTCCACAGATTAAGGGCACAGTCCTACACGATTGCCTCCCTGTCCTCTTTGTAATACCAGTCACAAGCCCAGGTTATCACCTGTACTTCTGATCAATTGGCTATAGATTGGAGGTTCCAATGACTCCCTTCCTTAGGTTTGATTAATTTGGTAGAACAGCTCATAGAACTCAGAGAAATATTTTACCTATGAGATGACTGGTTTACTATAAAAGAATATAACTCAAGAATAACCAGATGGAAAAGATGCATAGGGTAAAATATAAGGAAGGGGCACGGAGCTTCCATGTACTCTCCCCAAATTCTCTTCCCCTGTCCTTTTATCTTTTCTCTTTCCAAGCTGTGAGCCAGGTCCAATCTTGTAAATCCCACTTCTCTGACACCAATTAAGAAGATGTTCTGAGACCCAATTTCCAATGTGTGTATATATGAGGAGAGGGCAGAATTCCCCATACCAACAAGCAATTCTCTGATACCAGCTGGGTATTATATAATTCAACTCATTTCTGACAGTATCTTCTTATAGATAACATTAGTTTCCACATGTTAAGGGTTCAGTCCTATAAGACTGTCTCCCCACCCCCACAACCAATTATAACTTCAGGTTCTTACGACGGCCTACATATCAGAGGTTCCCACAACCCACTGCTTAGGTTGGATTAATTTGCTAGAGTGGCTCACAGAACTCAAAGAAACATTTTACTTACTAGATTACTCATTTATTATAAAAAGAAATAACTCAGGAACAGCCAAATGGAAGAGACACGTAATGCAAGTCAAGGTATGGAGAAAGGGCGGGCAGCTTCCATGACCTCTCTAGGTACGCCACTCTCTTCACATCGCCATGTGTTCACTAACCCCAAAGCTCTCTGAACTCTGTCCTTTTGGAGTTTTATGGAGGCTTCATTACATAGGCATGATTAATTAAATCAATGGCCATTGCGGGGAGGGGTGATTGATTCAACCTCCAGCACCTCCCCTCCTCCATTTCTCAGAAATCAGGGAGTGGGACTGAAAGTTTCAACCCACAAATCATGGTTGTTTCCTTTGGCAATCAGCCTCCATCTTTAGGTGCTTTCCAAAAGTCACCTTATTAACATAAACCCAGTGATTCTACATGCTTTGGCTGTTTTTGTTTTAGGTCCATATATGCTTATAGTTATAATTTTCCAATACTTAAATTCACCCATCATTATAAGATATCTATCTATAACAATAATTTTTGTTTTAAAGTCTATTTCAACTTATTTTAATATAACCACTCCAGTCTCATTTGATTACTGTGTGCATAATATAACTTTTTCAATATTTTTACCTTAAAACTATATATTCTTTTTTAGTCTAAAGTGTTTCTGTTATAAAGAGTGTATAATTACATTATGGGGGTTTTATTAATTTTTCAAACCTTTGATTTTTATTGGAGCATTTATTTTATTTATACTCAACTTAATTACTGATAAGATAGAGTTTATATCTGTCAATTTGATAACCTGTTTTCTATATTTTCTATGTTTTCTTTTTGTGTTCTTGTTCCTATATTTCTTCATTATGGTCTACTTTTATGTTAAATTGGTTTTTAAATTTCTGGTAACATTTTATTTTCCTTGTTTACTTTATTTTTTGAGTTATTTTCTTAGTGATTGACCTTGGGATTACAATTTGTAACTTAACATAAGATACAATTTGTATCTTAACAATTTGTATTTTAGCAATCTATAGTAGTTTTATCTACAGGGGATACATTCTAAGCCCCCCAGTGGATGCCTGAAACCACAGATAGTACTAAAACCTAGATATACTATGCTTTTTCCTATACATACATACCTATGATAAAGTTTAATTTATAAATTAGGCACAGTGAGAAATTAACAACAATAACTAAAAATAAAATAGAATTATAACAATATACTTTAATAAAAGTTATGTAAATGTAGGTTCACTCTCAAATTGTTTTATTGTACTATACTCATCTTTTCGCTTAAAGGGAGTTCTCTACAGCTTCTCTTTGGGATATCCAAATTGCCAGCGTAACTGTTCTTGTTCTTTGGGACCATTATTAAGTAAAATAAAGGTTACTTGAACACAAACACTTGACAGCTTGATAATCTGATAATTGAATTAGCTACTAAGTGACATATAGGTGGATAGTATATACACTGTGGATATGCTGGAAAGGGGTATGATTCACATCCCAGGCGAGAAGGAGCTGGATGGAATGAGATTTCATCATGCTACTCGGAACAGTGCATAATTTTTAAATTATGAATTGTTTTTTCTGGAATTTTTTATTTAATGCTTTTAGACCATGGTTGACTACAGGTAACTGAAACTATGGAAAGTGAAACCATGGATAAGGAAGAACTACTGTAGTTTAGCTTCCTACTAAAATAATTTTGATAGTATACAAAAACTTTGTTCAATTATTTATATTTTCATTTATGCTATTTCTTTATGCATGATAAACACAACCACATAGTATTATAATTGTTGTTTTATTTGTCTTTTAAACAGCATAGAAAGTTATAAAAATATATTTTACTATATTTTTAATTACCTATGTAGCTACTTTTACCAGTGCTCTTTATTTCCTTGTGAGAATTTAATTGTTCTTTAGTTTCTTTTATTTCAGATAGGACTTTTTTAGAATTCTTTTAGCATAGATCTGCTAGCAAATAATTCTCTCATTTTGGTTTTTCTGACAATGACTAAATTTATCTTTTACTTTTGAAGGTTAATTTTACTGTGTATAGAGTTCTTTGTTGACAATCTTTCTCTTTCAACACTGAACACATCATGTATCTGTCTTCAGGTCTCCATGTTTTCTGAAGAAAAGAGCTGTTAATTTTTGACGATTCCTTGTATGGGATGAGTTATTTTCTCTTGTTCTCTAGATGTTCTCTTTGCCTTGGTTTTTGATAGTTTGATCATGCTGTGTTTTTGCTTAGTGTGGATCTCTTTCTCTTTTTAAGAATTTGTTTTTTGTGTGTTTTTTGGTGATTGTTTTTATTTTTTTAGAGCAGTTTTAGGCTTATAACAAAATTGAGAGGGTGGTACGAAGATTTCCCAAACACCCCATCTTCACAATGTATAACCTCCCACATAAAAACATCATTCATCAAAATGTTATCTTTATTACAAAAGACAAATCTACATTGACATGTCATAATCACCCAAAGTCCTCAGTTTACCTTAGGATTCACTCTTGGTATTGTACATTTGATGGGTTTGGACAAATGTATCATGACATATATCAATCATTATAATATCATACAGAGTACTTTCACTGTCCTAAAAATTCTCTGTTGTTCTACCTATTTATCCCTCCTCACCATGAGCTCTAGGGACCACTGATTTTTTTTTTATTGTCTCTACAGTTTTGCCTATTCTATAACGTCATATAGTTGAAATCATACAGTATGTAGCTTTTTCTTATTGACTTCTTTCACTTCATAATAAAAATATTTTATTTTTTATAATTTTAAAGTAATAGCTCTAGGTGTAGTTGTCTTGGAATTTATCTCTCTTGATATTCTCTGAGTTTACTGGATCTTTGGTTTGGTGTCTCACATTATTTTGAGGAAGTTCTTAGTCGTTATTGTTTCAATAGTTCTTTTGTTTCTTTTCTCTTTCTTTGGCTCTGATTTTCCGATATGAATTTGTTACACCTTTTATAGTTCTCCCACAGACTTTGGATATTCTGTCCCCCTCCCCATCCCAGCTTTTTTTCTTTCCTCCTTGGTTTCTGAGGATTCTATTGACATATCTCCTCCCTCAGCAATTCTTTCCTCAGTCATGTCCAGTCTACCTATAAGCCCATCAAAAGCATTCTTAATTTCTGTTACGTTTTCATTCCAGCATTCCTTTCTGGTTTTCTCATTGGATTTTCACCTTTGCTTACATTGCCCATCTCTTCATAGATGCTCTCTACTTTATTCACTGGAATTCTTTGCATATTAATCATAGTTGTTTTAAATTCCTGGTCTGATAATTCCAACATCACAGCCATGTCTGGTTCTGATGCTTGCTCTGTCTCTCTTCAAATTGTGTTTTTTGCCTTTTGGTATGCGTTGGAATTTTTTATTGGTTGCTATACTGGATACTACTGTACTGTGTAAAAAGAACTTGTATAAATAGCCCTTAAGTAATGTGGCAGTGAGGTGTGAGGAAGAGGAAAATGTTTTATGGTTCTATGATTAGATCTCAGTTTTTTAGTGAGCTTATGCTTCTAGACTGTGAACTTCTTGTGTTTCTCAATTTTTCCTCCCCTTTTGGTGGCACAGGACGACTAGAGTGGCCTGGAGTTGAATTTTTCCCTTTCTCAGTCATTTTGACTCTGATAATATCCATATGTTAGGCTCTAACCTTTTCCCTTGAGGGCAGGCCGTGTTAAGAACAGAGTGCTCTGGTATATTTCAAAATGGTTTCTTTCCCCTTCCCCTGCTGGAAGAAGGAGGGAATTTTTCTCTGATATTGACTGTGGGAATCTGGTCAAATTCCTGGAGTTAAACCTTGCTGCATTGTTGAGTTCCTCCAGGAGTTTTTAACTCTTAGACTTCTACACACTCAGCCTCCAGCAAGTTATCAATAACAGCTCAGGTTCCCTACCCCAGTATTGGTTCCTGTGTTGGTTTCTGCTGGTGAGTCAATGCTTCAGTAAGCCATGACTTTTTGTATTTGTTGATTTGTCTTTTCAATCTTGGGGCAACCGTTTGCCCTGAGTCCTCTTCTCTGTTATAGACCCAAGAAGAGTTTGCTTTTTGGTCTGTTTAGCTTTTCACTTGCTGTTAGGATGGAGCAGAGACTTCTAAACTCCTTTCATAAGGAACTAAAACTGGAAGTCGCTGTGCATCTCTTTGAGTTTATCCTGCTTAGGGTGTGTTGAGTATCTTGGAAGTATAGATTAATATTTTCATCAATTATGGAATATTTCATTCATTATTTCTTCAAACATTTTTTCACTCCCTTTCTTTTTCTTCTTCTGGGGCTGCTGTTATATATATATATATTTGCACCTTTAATAGTATCTACAAGTCTCTGAGGTTTTGTTATTTTTTTATACTTTTTTTGTTCTGATCCTCAATCTGAAGAATCTCAGTTGATTTATTTCAAGTTTGTTGATTCTTTCTTCTTACAGGTTAGATTTGATCTAGTGATTTTCATTCTAGGGAATTTCCTATTTAGTTATTATATTTGTCAACTCTAGAATTTATATTTAGTTTTTAAATATAATTTACATCATTTTATTTATACTCTATTTTGTAAAATATTATTGTCATACTTGAATTTAATTATTTGTATGTTATCCTTTAGTTACCGGAACATATTTATATTAGACATTTTAAAGTCTCTATACCCCTTAAGAGACAGTTCCTACTTACTGATTTTATTTTGTGTGTATGTGTGATACTTAACTGTTTCTGTGTGTTTTATGATTTTTTCTAAAAACTGGACATTTGTATAGCATAATGTGACAACTCTGGTAATAAGATGCTTCCTTCCCCTCAGGCCAGATTTTGTTGTTCTTCTCATTATTGTTGAAGTATTTTTTGACTGCTGATTATGTGCTAAGCATAGTGTGAGGTGGTAAGTCCTGCTCCTTGAAGCACAATGGGACCAGGAGACATAATCACTCTTTCAATTAGCAAAGTGAAGGCTTTATGGAAAAATATGACTTCAAAAGTAGCATAAATAAAAGAAAGGATTCTAGCAAACAGGAAAAAGAAATTGAAAAATAAAATATTTTGAAATCATGTCCATTTATGTATAGAGATAATATGTAATACATTATCATTTAATCACTGAGTCAATAATAAAAATCTTAATCATGTCCTTTCTAAAATGATCTACCCATTTATAATTTTGAGAATAGACTTGTATATATATATACTATATATTTTTTTCTCCTTTGCATACTATGTACACCATCCAGTTGTGGGTGTATGCATGTGTGACATGAGCATCAGTAGCATTTTACATTATTGTATAATTAATATTCAATTTTTAATATGAAATCAAATATTCCATTAAGTGTAGTTCTGAGTCCTGTATAGAAACACTCAAGATAGTTTTGGTTGTTATTTTCATTGTTGTTGATGATGATGATGATGATGATGATGATGATTACATTCTTATGTGCTGATTAAAAACAAAGCCCACTTCTAGTACATTCACTGTTCTAATCAGGATACAAAAGCCTTAAAATAACTACACAGGGTCATGTTGCAAACTGTTTGGCATGATTATATCAACTGTGAACTCTGTGCCAGTCCTGGCATTTGAATCTTCTTCGGCAGTGGTTGCTATGGTAAGTAATTGTGAATATTCTTTTTCATATTAAATGAAAAGGAAGTTAAATAATATGAAGAAGTGCATAAAATGGTTATAGAGATTAAAGCTAATGTGAAACCTCTGGGGCATGAATATAAGGTTTGAATAGGAATTGATTCACTATATTATTTTAACCCAAAGACTTTCCTCCAGCTTACAAAGGAATCAGCATTATTTTTAGGCCCAGTGTTTAAATAAAATACACTGACAACCAGAGGAAAAGACACCTAAGACACGGCCATTCTTTCAAAGCCTCAAAAGGGCCTATAACAACATAAGATATGAGAGAGTGCAACTACAGAAGACTGAAGTGCCAGGACCATAATATATAACTACATTTTCAAGAAACATTTCTAAATATAACTTAGATTCTGAAATTTTCCTCAAATAACAAATATCACCTTCGATTGTCTTTTTCAAGATGGATTGCAAATCTATTTTACTAACCATTATAAACACAGGACCAGTGCGGAGCTTCCAGATTTCAACTGTCATAATCTGTTTTAGATGGCTGCTTGCTACCTATTATTTAGATATGGGGCAAGGCCGTCTTCTAGAATGGAAATGGTTTTGTATTATTAGTGACCAATAAAACATAGGTGTAGAGAAATGAATGACAGAAAGAATGTTCAACAGACAACATAGGGAATGTGAAACAGAGATATTTTTAATTATACAGGCAGAAAAAAATTTCAAAATCTTTCCTTTTGAATCAGAATTTCATCAATATCTCTTTTACTTCTTGTATATCTTGTATCATTTAATATCACCAGGTCTTGCCTTATTTATTTAAATAATAATTATTTAATATTTTAAGGTAACAGATTCAGTATCTATGATTGCCTGAGAGGTAAAGTAAATAAAAGATTTAAATCCGGCATCAGAAACAGAGAATCTTGGTGCTTGAAGTAAACTGGAGAATGTATAGCCAACCTAAAGACATTCATATTTAATTTATTTTGAAACAGTTTGCTGGGAAAAGAAGTATATTTATTTATATTTCTATAGGCTACAAGTTTTGATATCTC
>NW_006436298.1:31288570-31314493 GCF_000325575.1 Pteropus alecto | reverse complement strand
TCCCTTCTAAAAGATTACACCTCCACTGTACAAATGAACACTGTGTTCTTTAAGACTAGTTTATGTAGGATACAATAACTTGCACTAATATGAGATAAAAAGAAATGGAAGATACATACCCTTCTGTTAAATTAATTTATAGCATAAATTATGAGATCAATCATAGTAATATCTAAAATAGTATTTTATTTTTGAACAGGAGTGATGTTAGTATACAGTGTTCGAGTATAATAGACATTAAGACCGTGAAAAGATGGAGAAAAATGATTTAATCAAAGTAATAATTGAAATAGACATGAAAGATTCCAAATTTACTATAATTCCAACCTTGCAAGAGTCACTAATAATACATCATTTTCTTGTCTAAGTACCAATGCTCTTTTCAGTGACAGAGCCACATGAAATTTCTCTTCCGTCTTTTTCCTTCCTCTTCCCAGCAGCCTTCTCTTTTTCTCTCATTTCTTCTCTGCCCTCCTATCCTTTTGTCTTCTCCCTTTTGAAAATCTTTCTTCCTGAAGACATCCTGAATGTTCATCTTCTGTTGGCTACCCTGGCATTTTAGGGGGAAGGCCCTGCATTCAGGATGGGGCATGTGGATGATTAGCCATGACAGTGACTAGATAAGCATATACATTTAACTTAGGGTTATATGTTCCAAAGTCCATTATTGTCATTGATCTAATTTATATTATCAAGTCTGACTTCATAACTAACAAAAGAGATATTTTTATTTGTTTACGGGATGTGTGCTTTTATCATTTAATTGGATCCAAATTATGAAAGGTACACGAGAAAGAATAATCTATGAAATTCCATAAAACTTTAATTATTTTCAAAGTTTTTACCACATACACTTATTTTTATAATGTTAATAATATTCAAAATTATTCATTACCTTCAATTTCTTAGGACATAAGACACACATGTAAGCAGTCTGCACATTTAAAAATTTTTCCTTTTAATATTCCTTGTTATTATTACATATTGTGATATAAAAATATATATTATAATACATAATTGCTATAAAGTATCCAAACTACAATTACTATAATTATAATTTCACTATTTTTTATTTCTAATTTATTGAAGAATATTTTAAATACAGTTAAATGGATGGATAAAAAGTGTGCAGTTTGATGGCTTTTGACAAATGTATTTCTCTATTTAACCCACAGTCCAATCAACACGTAAAACATTTCCATCACCTCAGAAAATTCCTTTTTCATATTTCCGAGTAATCCTTTTTTCAAACTCAAATTCAACTGTCATGAGTTCTAACATAAAAAATTAGTTTAATCTTAACTAGAGAATTCAATCATATAGAATATACAATTTATTATCTAGCTTCTTTTACTCAGCATGTTTTGAGATTCGTTCATGTTGAGAGTATGAAGATTCTCTTCCTTTTTAATTGCCAATGATTATTGCATTCTATGAATAAGCCACAATTTGCTTATTCATTCTGCTATTAACGGACATTGGAGTTGATTTTTGTTGTGTGACTATTATGAACAAAGTTATGGAAACTATTGTAGAAGTCTTGTGTACATAATTTGAATTTTACTTAGAAAAATGACAAGAAAAAACATTTTGGTTGTCAAATATTAGTTAATTAATTAATGTTAAGATTTATTTGTTTTTATTTATTTTTATTATGATGACATTGGTTAAAGAAATCTAGTAAGTTGCAGGTGTACAATTCAACAGTAAGGCATATATATTGTATTATGTGTTCATTACCCATAGTTCTAAAAAGATTTTTTGCACACTAATGTTCATAGCAGCATTATTCACAGTGCCAAAACATGGAAGCAACCAAAGTTTCCTATGATAAATGATTGGCTAAAGAAGCTGTCATACATATATACAATGGAATATTACTCAGCCATAAGAAGAGATGAAATCCTGCCATTTGTGACAACATAGATGGACCTTGGGATAATCACTCTAAGTTAAATAAGCCAGACATAAAAAGTTGAAAACCACATTTTTTTTAATAATGTGATTGTGCCATTTTACACTGTCATCTGCAGTATGTTAGATTTCTAGTTACTCCACATCCTTGCCAACATGTCTTTTTGTCAACGTTATTAAATTTTATACTAGTTTTTTTGTGAATGTGAAACAACATCTAATTTTGGTTCTAATTTACATTTTGCTGATGACTAATAATGTTGAGTACTTTTTATATCATTAGTCCTATATCTTCTTTTGTAATGTATATGTACAAGTCTTTAGCCCATGTTTTACATTTAGCTATTTTTTAAAATTATTGTTATTATTTATGGGAGTTCATTATATAATCTAAATACAGTTTTATTTTTAGATTTCATACTGATTACATATTCTTAATTAAATTTTTTTCTGGTTGGTTAGTAAATATACTTGTATTTTCTTACAGGAAAATTTTGAGACAAAAATTTACTTTTTAACTCAAAAGTATCATGAAGAGAAATTTTACATTATATCCCCTGCGAGGTCGTTTGTGTTGTTCCAGATGAGCACTGCATTTTTTAAATTAAATTTATTGGGGTGACATTGGTTAATAAAATTATGTAGGTTTCAAGTGTACAATTCAATAATACTTCATATGTATATTACAATGTGTGTTCACCACTGAGCCAAATTTCCTTCCATCACCATATGTTTGACCTCATTTGCCCTTATCTACAACCTCTCTTTTCTCTCTGTAACCACTTAACTGTTGTCTGTTTCCACGAGTCTCTGTCTTGTTTGTTGTTTTCAGTTTTATATCCCACATATGATTGAAATCAGATGGTTCTCAACTTTTTCTGTCTGATTTATTTTAATTATCATGATAATCTCAAGATCCATCTGTGTTGTCACAAATGGCAGTATTTCATCTTTTCTTATGTCTGAGTAATAGTCCATTGTATATACATACCACATCTTCTTTATCCAATCATCTTAGAAGGATACTGTTTATTTCCATGTCTTGGCCACTATAAATAATATACTGCTGGTGGGACTGTAAACTGGTACAGCCGCTATGCAAAATAGTATGAAGATTTCTCAAAAAAATAATAGAATTGCCATATGACCCAGCAATCCCTCTTCTGGGTATCTACCCAAAAAATTTGAAAACATCTATCTGTAAAGATATATGCACCTTGCTGTTCATTAATTAAATTTCTGAATGTTTCTTTTAATGAGTTTTTGTTTTATATAATATCTGGGTTTGGGTTTTTTTTTTTTTTTTTTTTTTTTATGTCTGTGTCTTGAATAAGAAACCTTTGCCTAAATTAAGACCATGCAGTTATTCTCACATAATTCCCATGAGAAATTTGATATATCAACTCCTATTTTTAGGTCTAGAATCTTATTTGACTTAATTTTTATTTTTGATATAATATAGAGGTTGAGGTTTATGTTTTTCACACAAGTATTTAAATATTTAAGCAGCATTCCTTCAAAAGAATATATTCACCAGTGAATAGTTTTAGCATGTTTGTAGAAAATCAAGCATATGTCTATTTATGACCTTTCTATTAATTGATTTTTATTCTTACATTGATATGAAATTATATTAGTTGTTTTATAGAAAACTTTACAGAGAGGTCATGTCAATTATCCAAACTTGTTATTTTTGAAGATTTTTTAAAGCTACTCTTGGTCCTTTGCATGTTATAATAATAATTTTAAATTGACTCTTTTGCTATAGGAATAAAAGAGGGCCGATATATTGATTAGAATTGTAGCAAATCTGTAGGTCAACTTGGAGAACACTGACATTTTAGCAATATTGAGGTTTTTAACCCATGATCCTGTTACAGACCTCCATTTATTCAGATTTTCTTCAATTTCTCTCAGCACTATTTTGTAGGCCTTGCACAGTTTTTATTTAATGAGTCCCTGCATATTTTGTTTTTAATGGCATTTTAAATGTTTAACATTTTATTTTTCAATTTTTTTTTTCCTAACATTTGAATGACATTTTTTATATTGGTCTTGTACTTTGAAATCTTGTTAAATTTCAGTATTGGTTTTAATATTCGTCTGTTAGATATCTTTGAATTTTCTATGTATGCAATTATATTGTCTGCACATGAATACAGGTAACTTCTTTGTTTTCAATATTCGTGCATCTCATTACTTTTACTTGCATTTTTAGACTGGAACTTTGCACCTCACCAGAGTGTGGAATAGAAGTGGTGAGAAAGGATACCCTATGTTTTCTTTTGATCTTAAGAAATGCTTCCAATAATTCACTATGAAGAAAAATGTGAGTCATTATTTATTTTTGTTTGTTTGTTGTAGATCTCTTTTATTGAGAAAGTTCTCTTTTATTCTACTCACTGAGAAATTTTATTACAAATGGTATGAATTTTATTAAATAATGTTCCTTCATATATGAGATAATCATTTACAGTTTCTTCAGTGATTAAATAAACATCCCTGTGATAATCCACACTTGGTCATGATATATTATGAAATTCAAATATTGCTGTATTTTACTTGCAAATTTTATGTAAGAATTTTGAGCCTATAAGAAGTAATTGTCTTCAATTTTTTTTTTAGAATTAGCCTTCCAAGGTCTTAGTATCAGGACAATTTTTAAAATGAGTTAAAAAGTGTTTATTCTTTCTTTATTTTCAGACAGTGTTTCTTTAATAGAGCAATATTTCCTCCTTAATATGTGGTAGAATCCACCAGTAAAACAATTTTTACCTAAAGTTTTATTCTTGGAAAGATTTTAAATTACAACTCTAATTTCATTTACAGATACAAAGTTATTCAGATCTTCTACTTCTTGAAACAGGTTTGATATATTATTCTTTAAGAAATATTACTATTTTATCTATGCATTCAAATTTATTGGTATTATTTCAAGTTATTTGGAATATTCTCTTGTTATCTTTTATGTCTCTAGGATCTGTAGTGATATTCTGCCTATTTACAAATGTTGGTGGTTTCTGTTTCTTCTTTTACTTTTTTATATTGGCCTTGCTAAGATTTTATTAATTTTGGAAATATTTCAAACAACTAACTTAAGTCTAGTTAACTTTTCTATTGTTTTTGAATTATTTGTTTTACTAACTTCTGCTCTATGTTTTTCTATACTACAGTCTACACTAGATTTAATTTAGTCTATATTTTTGGACTTTCAAAGTGAATGATTAAATCATCAATTTAAACTTTTTTCTTTGCTAATATAGATATTTAAATGTTTAAAATTTCTTCTATGTAATGCTTTAGCTACATTTCACAAAATTTTAAATTAATTTGTATTATTTTACTCTTACTCATTTCAAAATGTCTTCTAACTTTACTTGCCATTCATACTTTAATACATGGGTTATTCAGAAGTGTGGTGGTTCAAGTCCAAAGAATGAATATTTTATTTATTTTTGTTATTAATTTCTAATTTATCTGTGATCAAAGAATGTGCTTTATATGATTTCAATTATTTAAAATTTATTTTTTTAAGGGTCTGTCTTGGAAAAATTTTTACTTGTACTTGAAAATGATATATGTTCTCTATATGTTGGGTATATTGATCTAAAAATGTCAAGTAAGTTAGTTTGGTTATAAGGTTGTTCTATTCATTTCATCAAATACTAAGAATGAAGTATCAAAATCTTTAGCAATAATGTGAGTTTGTCTTTTTCCCCTTCTAGTTGTGTTTTTTTTGTTGTTGTTCTTTATGTAATTTAAAATCCTATTATTAGTGCAAAGATATATAGAATTATTATTTTTATCTTAAACAATTGGTAATATTGGTGTTAACTGTCTTCTATCTCTGATAATACTTCTTATCTTGAAAAATATTTTGTCATATTAATGGAGCTGTCACTTGTTTTCTTATGATTAGCTTTTTTTCATGCCAATTGGTTTATTTTATTTTTATTTTTTTAATTATAGTTGACATTCAATATTATATCAGTTTCAGGTGTACAGTATAGTGGCTAGACACATATAACTTATGAAGTGATCCCTGATGAGTCTAGTACCTACCTGGCACTATACATAGTTATTACAATATTACTGACTATATTCATTTTCCTATACTTTACATTCCCATGACTATTTTGTAACTACCAATTTGTACTTCTTAATCCTTTCATCTTTTTCATCTAAACCCCTCCCCCACCAATCCAGCAATTACTAGTTTGTTCTCTCTGAGTCTGTTTTCATTTTGTTTGTTCCTTCATATTGTTCCTTAGATTACACATATAAGTGAACTCATATGGTATTTGTCTTTGTCTGACTTATTTCACTTAACATAATACCCTCTAGGTCCATCCATGTTGTTACAAGTGGTAAGATTTCACTTTTTTATGGCTGAGTAATATTCTATTGTATATATGTATCACTTCTTTATCCAGTCATCTATTGAAGGACACTTAGGTTGCTTCCATATCTTGGCTATTGTCAATAATGCTGAAATGGACATAAGGATGTATATATCTTTTTGAATTAGTGTTGTGGATTTCTTCAGATTGTCAGAAGTGGAATTGCTGGGTCATAAGGTAATTCTATTTTTAATTTTCTGAGGAACCTCCACATCATTTTCCATAGCAGCTGCATCAATTTGCAATTCCACCAATAGTACACAAGGGTTTCCTTTTCACCACATCCACCAAAGATATTACAAAAAGAGAAAATTATAGGCCAATATCCCTGATGAACATAGATGTGAAAATCCTCAAAATATTAGCAAACTGAATTCACCAATACATTTAAAAGATCATATATCATGATCAAATGAGATTTGTTCCCAGGATGTGAGCTTGGTTTAATATCTGCAAATAAATTAATGTGATATACCACATAAACAAAACGAAGCATTAAATCCATATGATTATATCAATAGAAGTAGAAAATACATTTAACAAAAGCCAACATTTGTTTATGATAAAATACTCTCAGGAAAGTTGGAATAAAGGGAATATATTTCAACATAATAAACATATTTCAACAATATATGACAAACCCACAGCTAATATCATATTCAATGGTGAAAGCTAAAAGTGTTTTCTTTAAGATCAAGAACAAGACAATTTTTTTTTCCTATTTTTTTTTTTTTTATTGTTACAATGGTTAACAAAATCCAGTAAGTTTCAGGTGTACAATTTAACAGTAAGGCATATATATATTGCATTATGTGTTTACCTCCCATAGTTAGATTTCTTTCTGTCACCACATATTTGACCCCTTTTACCCCATCTACCGCCCTTTTCCCTCCTGCCCTTCCCCCATGCTCTGGTAACCACTACTCTATTGTCCATGTCCATGAGTCTCTGCTTGTTTGTCCTATTCATTTGTTGCTTTTAGATTTCTATCCCACATATAAGTGATATCATGTGGTTTTCAACTTTTTCTGTCTGGATTATTTTGCTTAGCATGATTTTCTCAAGGTCCATCCATGTTGTCACAAAGGACAATATTTCATCTCTTCTTATGGTTGAGTAATATTCCATTGTATATATGTACTACGGCTTCTATCGTAGGACAATTCGGTTGCTTCCATGTCCTGGCCACTGTGAATAATGCTGCTATGAACATCAGTATGCAAATATCTTTTCAGATATGAGTTTTTAAGTCTTTGGTGTAAATACTCAGTAGAGGGATTGCTGAATCATATGGTAGATTAATTCTTAGTTTTTTGAGCAACCTCCATACTGTTTTCCATAGTGGCTGTACCAATTTGCAGTCCCACCAGTAGTGTATGAGGTTTCCTTTTTCTCTGCATCCTCTCCTACATTTGTTATTACCTGTCCTGTTGATAACAGTTATTCTAAAAGGTGTGAGATGATATATCATTGTGGTTTGATTTGCATTTCCCTAATAGCTAACGATGATGAGCATCTTTTCATATGTTTGTTGGCCATTTGTATGTCTTTTTGGGAGAAGTGTCTGTTTGGGTCCTCTGCCCATATTTTAATTGGATTGTTCGTTTTTTTGTTGTTATTGAGTTGTATGAGTTCTTTGTATATTTTGGATATTAGTCCCTTATTGGAGATGTTGCTTGTAAATATATTCTCCCATTCAGATGGTTGTCTCTTTACCTTGTTGACGGTTTCTTTTGCTGAGCAAAAGCTTTTTTAATTTAATGTAGTCCCACTCATGTATTTTTGCTTTTACTTCCCTTGCCGTTGAGGTCAAATTCATAAAATCTTCTTTAAGTCCAAGGTCCCTGAGTTTGCCTACTTTTACCGCTTATTCAACATAGCATTTGAAGTTCAAGCCACAACAATCAGACAATTTTTTTAAAAAAAAGAAAAAGAAAAAATAAAATAAAGAAATAAAAGGCATCTAAATGGGAAAGGAAGAAGTAAAACTGTCATTATTTGTAGATGATATAATACTTTATAGAGAAAAACCGAAGGAGTTCACCAAACAATTATGATTAGCTTTTGCAGTAGTATACAATTTGCCATCCCTATACTTTTAACGTGACTCTCTTTGTATTTGAAATTCTCTTAAAAATAGAATATGGTTGATTCCTACTCTTTTCAACAGTTGGTTCAACTATCACTTCTTTTTTAACTTTTCTTAATAGCACCAGAAAGATTAGTTTGCTCATTTGGGGCTACATTCTTATTTCTGTGAAACACTGAAGTTTAATTATTCATTACATTTCTCTCCCTACTAGACTGTTAGCTCCTTTAAAGAGTATATCCCCAAGTCTTTTTTATCACAAGTGTTTAGCATGGCATTTGAAAAAATACAGGGTCTCTAACATTGCATATTCAATAAATGAGTAGTATTCCACGTGGATAGAAGAATTTTAAGATATATGATTAAAGAGAAATGAAGAATTTTCCCCTAATTTTTAAAATATCAAATCAGTATACTGTGCTCATCACCTGGACACACTTTAAGCCCTATTACTATTTATTAAGAGAAAAACACCAGATATCACATCAAGAATACTCTTTAAGAACAGCTTTAAAATCTTTATGCCAAAGCCTATTGACAATGAGCTCAGTCTGAAATTAATGTTATTAATTTAATGGATTTCTTTATTTAATTTGATCCAGAAGGCTTTATTTTACCCAACTTGTACATTATAAAAATTATAAGTAAATGGTATTTCATAAGCATAATCAATACCTGAGGCAAAAGTAAATAGAATACAGGATGATATAAATGGACTCAATAAAGATAGCCTGGAGTCAAGTCAGCAGTAAACAATTTCACATGCTAAATAATCTCTCCAGGGCACTCAATAACAATACATATAAATAGTTGGCAAACAATTGTGGTCATACATGAACAAGAAAAATGTGATATTTTTCTATGATTTTTTATTGTTTTGAAATAGAAGACATGATATGAAATAAACCGATCAAATACTAATGTCGTAGAAGCAATAGTAAATATTTTCAAACATTTTAAAATCTCTCCTATGCAATGAAGATTAAATTTCTCTTGAATTGTTACAAATTGGGAAAAAAATCATGAATAAATAGAAGCCAATGAAATAAGGTCAAATTTTGGGTCGATATTAGAAATTTGTATCATCTAGAATTGCCTAACAATGGAATGAAAACTGCATAGTATGGAAAATTTTCTATCAACAGGGAGAAAGCAAAGATAACTAATTCACTTACCTATAGTCCTAGAAGGGATTTTTATTTGAAATGTGAACTCTTAAGTTTGAACTCTCTCCAAACCTTTCATTCTATGTTCAAAAGTATCTACTTTTTGAAAGAATATGTAAATTTCCCCTCCAAAATGTTAAGTGCATTGATATAAAAAATTCACAAAAAATTGAGTACTTCATTTTAAAAATAGCACAAAAACGAGGTCTTTGCAGTACTTACTTATATCCAAATATTTTCTATAAGGCCATAATTGGATATTTTATTCATCTAAATGCACACTAAAATAACACTTCAGACACATGCTCTTTGTGTTACCAAAATTCTTGAAGTGGCAAAAGTGTCTTTTTCACATCTCAGATTAGAACAAAAAAAACAAGAGATAATGGCCATAACTGTCATTCTTTGTAGCTACATCTCACCTTAGAGTTGTAAATTTTAAGGATGTGATTTTGTTATCACTGTCAATGAGAAAACTACTTCCTGCTTTGGACTGTAAATCATTTCAGTGTTTTTAAAGTCAACATGACCTCAATATGAAATGCCAAAATTTGAAGTTATTACATAATTTAGTTATTATAAAATGATTCACAGATTTAATAGAATGTTTACAAAACAAAAAAGGATTAAATATTCGTATGTGCATAGCAGCAAATCTTGTTCCTTCCAATAAAATTTAATATTCTAAGAATGCAGCCACATATTTTTTCAAATAGGAATTAAACTGAAATTAAAACATTATGGGCTTTTTTCTTTGATTAAAATATCTACAAATATAAGTCATTCTTGTCCTCTTTGAAGAATTATCAGTGAAATTGATGTAATGTTCTTACTTTCCCAGAGGTTTAATATCAAATTCCACTAAATAAATAAAACAAGAAAAAATTCATCACTGATATTAGTGCGAATTTGAAGGTCATAATAATCTCTGAAGGTCACTTTGTCAAGCCACAGTTCACTGCTTTTGCTGTTTGCTGAGGTGGCTTGGACATTTTGCTGAAGACTATTTCAATCAGGAGTTAACTTGTGAATAATCAAGAAATATTTCACAAACTTCTAAATTGCACTTTCCTAATCCAAAGGTGTGATAGGGTGCAGCCAACCATGGTGATTCGACTTAGAACAAGTTATTATCAGATAGAAAACATGATGGCTGGCTGAAAAGTGCTGGGACTTTAAAAGCATCAAATGTTCTACCAAATACAGTATGCACTTTCCCATTTGTCTGTTTTCTCAAATGGATCATTTGTGCTCTACCGTTGAGCTTCTCATGTCAAAGGCAAAAAAAAAAAAAAAAAAAAAAAAAAAGAAATTTTTCCCCTAATTTTCTATTATTCCTATATAATTAGGCTTGTATTAGATTTTTACTTCCTTCTTCTCGTTCCCCCTCCCCTATGGAAACTGTCTACGGATTTCTCTGACAGAGAATAAGGCTGTATTAAGCTGACTGCCTGGCCTTTCTGCCTTAGAGAATTCTGGGCCTATTTATGAACAATGAATCTAATGCAGTCTGGAAGAGAAATGGGATCACAAAATTAAAGATTTGTAAAAACAGATTAGGAGTTAACACAGTGTTGATGTTGAGTTCTTGTATTTGCATATTAAAAGAGGGCCTGGTCTTTTGTTTTTCCTTAGAGACACTGAGCTTTTTATGATCATTTACATTTATAAAAAAGAACTCAGTGGGCTCATAGTTCCTCCCAAGTCTTTTTAGTTTATTCTTAGAGTTCAGATGGCATTTCCGCTATAAAACAGCCACCCTGGATAAATTTAAAGAGTATTCTGGGTATTAACATGCAAATGAGAGAACCCAGCATAACTCTGCTATGTTAATTCTTTCCAGACTGTTTTTGTAAAAAGGCTATCTGTCAGGACTAAGGCTTCCACAACTGAGGCTGATTGTCAAGATTGTGAGGTTATAAAATTCTATGCATATGTATGGTACGAAGCTTTAAAAGTCTCCAGTTTATCTTGTTCTTTGTACAGACTGTTAGAGATAGTCTGATGTTCAGAGAGCATTAAATGATACATAGATCAAGGCAGGGATACCCTGAGGTGAAGAGAAATTAGACCTTTGCTACAAAACATACTACAAATTAACATTAGGTGTCTAGTATTATATACCTGAGGGAAAGAATTGATAGTTGACTACCGACAAGACTTTCCGAGGTGTATTTTAAAGCAGAACAAATTTCATAGCAAGGACTATTCTTTTCATTTATTAGTGAATAAAGTATTTTTTTAGAGTGTCTAGGACATTGTTTGCTGAGGTACTTTAAAAGCTATAGTATGACCCTTTGGGACAATGAGAAGGTATTAAAAAGAAGTCCACTTACAAGTCACTTGCTTTACTATGTAATTGGATTTACTGTGGGTTTGAAAGACCTTGGGTATTTTCTCCCATGACATCAGTTCCTAGTCATTTTAGACTAAACTACATTTGCCCTTAAGGGTCCAACATTGCTAGGGACTAAGTATAACATAGGTCAGAAAAAAAAGTGCAATAAGAGGAGGATAAGAAAGAGGAAAAGAAATAGAATCAGGGTTGAAGAAAGAGCAGGTACCAAAGAAGAAAACTGGAAGCATTGATCTTGTGTTAATATCGCTTTTTATTGTTATAATGGTGTTCCCAGATCAGCACTCTTCTTATATTATTCCTCCAGACATAGTTCAATGCACTCAGTAGACTGGTCCTAATATATGTATTTACACATTCACCACTAGAATTCCATATTAATATTTTAGTCAGTATTATTTTCCTTCCTTTCTCCCTCTATTCATTTGTTCAAAAATAGAAACTACATTTTTTTTTCTCTAAAGTGGAATTAAAAGAGAGAAATACCGTGATTGAAGAAGAGAGTAACTCAAAGATGAATAAGATAATCGCTGTTCTCAAAGTTTCACATTTTTAGAAACTATAAAGGTAGAGGGTCAATTTTTGAAAGGTAGATAGACATTAAGTTATGATGGAGATAAAAGGTGCTGAGGAGACGAAAAGAAAGTCACGGTGTTCTCTCTTTCCTCAATTAACTTTTTTGATGTTAGGGGGAAACACACAGAATGGTCATGTTTAACATAAAGCCAGGGGTCTGATCTTGTTTTGTTGGACATTAACTGAGGAGTTCTTCCCCAACCCCAGTAAATGATGATTAATGTCCTGGTTCTTTTTTTGAAACAAATCATGTTACAACTTTAAATTCCTAAAGCAGTCTTATCAGAAGTGGCAGCTCTTTAGATATAAAAGGACAGTATAACTTATCATCTGAACTAGAACACTTTGAGAGTAAAAAGGAACACTGGGACTGCAGCCGTACGGTCACCCTAGTTAGAAAGCCAGGGTAGACCAATGTTATTTTTGCATCTCTGAAATCGGTTTATATCAACTGATTTTATCAATCTGAGAAGGAAATATAGTCAAATATGTACTGAAGATCAGTTGTGAATCATGAAACATCCTTGAAGTGTAAACTTAAGAAGATGGCAAAAGATCTATTTGGTCCAAATGGGCTTAGTCCTTTTGTTATCAAAGCAGGGGAAAAAGTGAAAAAATAAAATACTTGCCATTAAGATAAATATGGTTTTTTTCTGAGAAATCTTTTATAGTATATGAGAAAACTTACAAAATCCTAATTTACCATTTGTAGGCCATTTATTTTAATTAGAGTGAAAATGTACTCCCAAATACATTAATAGACTTCAGATCCAAGCAAATGGTCATTTGTTTTATTATGATAAAAGTATACTATAAGAATAACTTTACTTTTTAATTGTAACACACCAATTCTCTGCACAGTAATGACTGCAAATTTCATATAATAAAAACATAAATCGTTTTGTCAAGAAAAATCACCTTACTTTAAAAGAAAATTAAAAGTAAATAGGTATTCAAAATAAATGTCTTCAAAGAAGTATTTTACTGTTTTCCACCAATATGTGGTATGTTAATTAATTTAATTTTGAGATTTTTCTAAAATATACAATCTAAATGAAATGTAATTTTAAGTTACAAATGAAATGAAATCAATCATTTTATTGTACTTCACATTTTCTGGAAACTTAAAAATAAGCTGATGAAATTTGTGTTTTCTTTTCCCTATGCAAAAAAATAAATAAACAAATGAAAACTACTAGTAACTAATGACTAAACCAAGCTCATACATGAATATAAGCATATAGCATTTTCCAAAGTTTACTACAAATTGAAAATACCTTTACTTAGTTCCCACCCTAAAACCATAAAATTTAAATGATGTGGTGTGTGACTTGGGCATCAAGATTTTTAAAACTAACCAGATGATTAAGTATATAGAGCAAAGATTAGAATCAGTGCACTATGTAATTAAAAAAAATAGATCTGTATCCTCTTCTGTCCATCTAGCTGAATATTCAAACACCATGTTTTGGAATATATATATATATATATATATCAGCACTTGGATTTTGTCTGCTGAGTTACTTTGTGTACTAAATCTGATACTTAGAGATCTAATTATATATATTCTTGCCTGTGTATTACATTTTCTTTTCTTTTTCATTTTACTGTTGACTATAATTTTAACCTATGGTAATGGATATTTAGATTTTTAATCTCTAATGCTAGTATTCAATTCGACATGTCAACTATTACCTACAAACATGGATGCTTTTAATGAACCAACCAATTTGCCCGTCGTTGTTTTATATCTATCATCATTGTAGTTCTCAACTTTTTTCAGTTTCCACCTCATAAAATTTCCTTTGAAACTGTGGTCTTTAACATATCTTGGGACTTTTAAATAAAAACTGCAATAATGCATTAGATAATCAGATAAAGAACATGTGGTACATATATACAATGGAATATTACTCAGCCATAAGAAAAGATGAAATGCTGCTATTTGTAATAGCATGGATAGATCTTAAGAGTATCATGTTAAATGAAATAAATCAGAAAGAAAAAGTTGAGACCCATATGATTTCACATATATGTGGGTTATAAAACTGAAAGCAACAAAGGAATAGGACAAAAAATCACTCATAAACACATACAACAATTTGCTGGTTACCAAACGGAAAGAGGGAGAGGAGAGGAGGTAGGTAAGGGTAGAAGGGGTCAAACATAGGTTGATGAAAGGAGATATAACTTTGTGTGGTGAACACTCAATGCAATATACAGATGATGTATTATTGAATTGTACACTTGAAATCTATATAATTTTATTAACCAATGTCACCCCAATAAATTTAATTAAAAAATAACTTTAAAGCTTTACTTTTTTGTTATTCTCAAACTTAATGGTGTCATATGACAATGTAGAAAAACTTTCATACATTTTAGATTTGTATTTCCATTGGAAAATTTCCTCAGAACCTACTAAACACATATATAGAGAACTTTAATAAAAATGATCAAAATTTTCAATAATCAATGATATTTTTCTTCTTACCAAGCATTTTTGCTCCAGAATATCTCGACTATTCGACTATTAACCTGACACTTTTATATTCGCTACTATAATATTCAACTATTAACCTGACACTTTTATATTCGCTACTAGTGTTTCCTTCTACTGGGCAAGTAGAGTATGGTGTCAATACAAGAAAAACAGTGGATTTCAGTATAAAAGTAGGTACTAAATGAGACTCCCTTGAGGGAGAAACTGGTTATATGCAAGTACATGTAAATAAATATGCTTAAATTAAATAAAATGAAATGGAGCTCTTGTATAGCAATAGATACAAATTAATTTATGGGTGGGATTGTATATATATAAAACAGATTACTAGAAAAATTATGAGCTTAATTTACTTACTTTTTTATTCATATATATCATGGAACAAATGTCTGAAATATAGAAAATATAGCAAAGGACAATTTGCTAGGTAATTTAGAAGGAGGAAATAAAATCTAATGGCAGCCATGTAAACATTTTTTATTTATGAAGTTTTGCATTACATTATATTACCATTTTCAGTACAGTAATTTCCTTAAAACTTTACTTACCCTGTTATGATTCCCTGAAATTCATTTCAATTTATCTTCAAAAGATATTTCATCCTCTGAGTTTTAAAAGGAACATGAAATAGGTCCCACTTCTGTCTGGACTTCCAAAGTTTAGCCTTCTCTTCTATTAAGTGATTAAAAATAGGTCTTAATAACAAAGCTGCACCAAGTATTCATCTTTTGAACATGTCAAAGTTCTTTAAAGCTAAATTGCTTTGAGTAATAGTTGGTTTCAATTACAAATTAACTTTGATTTGTTGCTGTTCTTATCTATGGCATTTGACTGAAATGAATAACTGTAGTCTATAAATTCTAGTCTCAAACCTACATCTGACAATATATTAGGAATCTTCTTTGAGAAACTCAAGAAAACATAAAAAGAAACAGGAATAATTCTTCCGTGCAAAGCATTCTTAATTTCAAAGGATAATTTCAAAAACAAATTTTATTTTTCATATTTAATTTTAACTGAAAAGGGATTAAAATAAAAATATATTCAAATTTTTATCCTTTTAGGGATAAAATGAGACTCCATCTTTTTAAAAAATTACTAAAGTTAAAGTGCGTATCATGATTAATAAATGTTTTAGTGACTTATAGTTTATATCCTTTTGCTACACAAACTGTCACCAGTGGACTTTTTCAGCTTCTTACAAAAAAAAAATATATGGCATGGCAATCTGGGTTGCAAAATCAGTAGTTTAATTCTAGGTGATATCCTTAGCTTGGAAATGAAAATTTTCCTGTGGTGACTTATTCAGTGAAGTAAACTGGATTATATTTTTGTTCCTCTGGATTTATCTTTGTCATTATTATCATAGTTTCAGATCTCTTTAAGATCAACAAGCTAGACAGTAGAGAACGGTTAATGTGAATATATGCATTAAAATTTAAGTCTATATAGTGCAAGCACTCCCATAATGGGTGATACAAAATATATTTAAGTCATTGTCAGCAGTTTTCATATGTTCATGTTTAATAAATGCACTTTTCTTGCTGATTAGGCATCAGAGATTTTAGAAACTTCAGCTCGAACTCTCATGTCCACTCTATTTCTGTAAGTCTTTCCCGTGGTTAATTCTTAGATTCGTTTGTACATGTATTAGGTAGCTAGTCAGATATGAGTAACAGGGGGAACAAAGGAATAGGGGCCCAGCCTAGAGACCACCCAAAAAATACCCCAATGGTAGTAGAATTCTGGGTATGCACATGCACAGTAGGCAAAAAGTTATATAGCAGCCAAGCATCAATTAAAATGACCTCACCTGCCAATTATTTAGGAATGCCTTTGGAATCACCTATCATGGCCCAAATTTAATGCAGACATTCCCACTTCCAGATCCTTTTGTGGCCTTTTTGCGGCCCTTTTTGTGTATTGGTTATTGTGGTTACAGCACTGTTACAGCTCTTCATTGAAACCATGTGCCTCTTTGGGGCATACTTTATTTTTCTAAAATATACCTTTAATAAATCTTTTCTAAATCTCACTGATGTGATTCTTCACTGAGTCAATGAAGAAGAACTGAAGAAAAATGCTAACTACACTTCTGTGCCATTATCCTTTCCCCCTAACTCCCCGCTTGCCACCCCCATCCCCTCCCCCCATTGTTGGGGTGACACTGAACTCCGATCAGACCCAATGATAACACGTGGAAGTATCTTAATTCTTCAGACTTACACCCTAGTATATAATGCTTTGCCTCAACTTTATATTCTCTTCACTCTCTTACTCCCTTGTGGTAAGTTATAGGTTATCAGAAATCGCTGAATATTTAGTTCCTCAGGTCCTTCCTTCTCTTATTATGTTATCTCTGAAATGGCTTTGGTTCTCCTTTGTATAAATCTTAGATATCAAAATCTCTTACTAACCTAATAAGAACCATAGAAAGAGTGACACTTTTGCTACGTTAATCATTATAGATCTTTAATTTTAGAACAATAATAACTCTACTTTTTTTGTTCTTATGCTTGGGGCGCTAAGCTGTGCTAAATAAAATCAACCAACATGTGGACTGCTGCCATTGTATTTCATGGTCTCCATTCTTATCAAAGTGAGCCTTCAGCCTCATTCGTCAATTTTTTCAAGAGCTGCTTGTCATCTCTCTCTCATTCTTCAAAAAATTACTAAACCGGAGTAACTGAAGGATGATTACCATGCCTTATCAATTTGAATTTTCATTATATAGGAATGCTTGGCGTATGCTAGATGAATGCATGAGTTTTCCAAATTAATCTCGCTCTAAGTCTTCAGTTCTCCAAATACTTCAACCTCAGCAGAGAAAAAAATGAGATTTTTTCAAGTATGCTTAACAACAATTGGGTACCACATTTTTCTGTTAATACTCTAAGTATTTTGATATTATCCTGTTTAATTCACACAGCATTTTTCATAAGACATGTAGCATTATTTAGATCTTACAGTTGAGAAAGATGATAATTAAATTTTTAAGTAATCATACCAAGTTTATGCAGCATGATGACGTGTTTGACATCATATATGAATCTGCTAACAGAATTCGAAATACTAATCATTAAAATTTCTCCACCTCCTACATCCTTTCTTACAAATTGTTTTTTCATGCCTTAAAATTTTTATTCCAAGTTTAAGATTGTTTTTCTGATCCTGATGCAATTTAAATGTGATTTTTTTTTTTTTTTTTTTACATATAGATTTGTCCACAATCTTGGTTATGTACATTTGCGCAGTAGGGGTTTCTTTCATTTTCTACATAGATAACTAACAGTTGCAGCATCACTTTTTGACTAGTCCACGTTCCTCCATTGACATGCAAAGCTGAATTTCATCATATTAATTAAGCCTTTTATATATATATGAATATGTAGGTTCTCCATTCTGTTTAATTTATTAATTTGTATATTCTCATATTAACATCCAGTCACTATAATTATTAGGCTTTATAATACTTATTTATATTTAGCAAGATGTATTTCCTGATTTTACTAGACCTCTTCAACATTTCTTGGCATTCAAATATTCTAAAAGTAATTGTAACATTGAAACTTGTTCAGTCATGTGAAACATCTAGCACTAGGGATGAGGAAGAATATTATATTATTCTAAATTTAGAAACTGCAAAAATCTCGTGGATTTCAAGATTCAAATTAAACTTTATTATCAAAGATTCAACTTTAATTTATTCTTATTAAATCTTAGAATTTTAGATATGGAAAAATGTCTAAAGATCATCTAGTTGAACTCTTTTTTTTTTTTTTAACCTGAGAAGACTGAGACCTGGAGAGATAAAGTAATTTGCAAAGTACCGCAAATTGGTAGAGCACGTACTAAAATTACATCTATTAAGTGAGTAAATCGAAAAGATTCTATTCCTAATTTTCATGTTATTTAAGCTAGCTTTAACTTTTAATGATTCTAGAATTTATTAACCAAAAAATCAATGATAATTTAATGTATAATCGCCAGATGACATTGGTTAGCTAATGAAAACAATTTAGACACACATCATTAAAATAGCTTAATAGATATTTATATATTTTTACTTGAATAGTTTAACAGGAATTGAATAGAAGGGAAAATAGAATTCACTTCTATCAAAGGAAGACTAGCTACTTCTAAACCAATGTTGTCAATCAACAAGGAAAGTTAGATTTGAATAAATAAATAAATAAAACTGAAGAGAGCTAAAACACAGTGTGAACTCAAGGGTCCAATATACTAGAGAGAAGGAAAGGAAAAAGATGTGATCTAATTTTTTGAGCTATACTTCTTGGCCTTTACTGAGCCAGTGGAGCAGTTGAAAGACTCAATCCAAGCAGGAAGTGGCTTAATTAGAACAGACTTTCTGACATTCTCAAAAGACTAGGATATCAACTTCCATATTTATGGCCCTTCATAAAGGAGAAACATTGGTAGGCAGCCCAGGAATTTATATGTAATCCCTGAAGTTCTACACTATATGAATAGGGAAAAAATTGAATTAGACAACTCTTTTCAAAAACTGAAGCCCAGCTTCAAACCAGATCAACCTCTGACCAAATGTAGGAATTTAAATATAAAACTACCAAAAGTGCAAAAAGAAAAATAATGACCAACACAATGGATTAGAGATAATAGAAATAGACCCATCTAGAAGACATCCAGAATTGTTACTAGTTATGAGTAAGATTACTGCTATAAAAAAATTAAAGAATAATATGGAGAATTTTATCAGACAACAGAAAACCATGAAAAATAATCCTAAAACAGAAATTATAATAACCGAATATAGGTAACCAATATATCATTTTAACAGCAAAACAGATAGTGTAACAGAAGATTAGTTAACTAGAAAACTGAATAAAATTTTCAGACTGACACATGGAGAGAAAAAAAGGAAGAAATTACTCAAAAGTAAGAGACATAGACATAAGATTCTCTGAAAATATCTAACTTATCTTCAATCAGTGTCCCAGATAGGGAGGAAAGAGGATGAAGCGGAAATGATACTTGAAGAAAGAAAAGTGATTTACCAAAACCAATATACATAACTCAAAGCTTTAAAAAACATTAAAATTCCTAGCAGGATGAATTCACTGGAAACATAACAATCATTAATGGTTAGTTAGCTTAAAAATAAAGTTAAGAAAAATTTTTTTTTAAATAACCGGAAAAAATTAAGACATGTTAACTTCAAATAAAAAAAAAAAAAATAAGACTTAGTTGAATACGTAACACAATTAATAGAAATAAAACAGTAAAATGGAATTTAGAAGGGATAAATGAAATAGCTGCTGATCAAAAATTTCTTGTCTAGCAAAACTTCCTCTGACGATGAAAATACGACAGAAATTAAGATAAAGACAAGGGAATACCTGCCAACAGATTCACATTAAATGGAGTTCTATGGGCTGAAGAAAAATGGTGTCCTATGAAAACATGGAAATATAGGAAGGAAGGAAAAGATAATGACTACTAAATGAATGTGGACTATACAAAATAACATCTGTAGAATTTACAAATTCACAACAAATATAACACAAAGTGTAAAAAGAGAACAAAAGGAGGAAATGTATTTATATTCTTTATGTTTTTTATAAGAGAAATAATCTGACAGAAAGATATAACAAATTTTAATATGTTTACATCTAATACCATAGCATCAATACCTATACATTTTTTAAATAACATAATATATGAGAAGCAGGAAAATCTGCAGTTATAGTGGAAGGTATTGCTATACCTCTCTTAGTAACAAACAAAAATACTGTAAGGAAGTTGAATATTTATTTAACATGATTAACAAAAGGGATAAAAGAGAAGAATTTTATTTGGAAAATATGTTTATAGCAATTTTTAACTCTGAGTAGTTCTTGGATATGAACTACTCAGTATCAGAAACTGGTTTGGCCTTCCAAACTCTGGAATAACATGAATTCTCTGAGGAGCTCTCTCCCTATGCTTTGCCCTGAAGCAAAAAAGGGCAAGCCCATTGTTTTTTGCCCATGAGCTAGTATCCAGTTATAACTTTCACTTCTTGAATGTGCCTTCTTTTCCTAAAAGTAGTTTTCTCAATGCTTTCCTTAGTTGACTTTGGCCGAGAGAGAAGTACCCCTAATTCTTTGCTCCCCTACAAGTAAATGAAAGACAACTCAGAGTAGTCTGCCAACAATCCTTAAATAAAAATTCACTACTTCAACAGTCTCCAGCTTTCTCTCCCATATAAGTTTCAATTAGCTGCTAGGCTAAGCTTCACAATTTAGGTTTTATATGCTACTTTTTCAGACCCGGCAGTGATTAATTTAATACCTCTCTTTGCAAATTGGCATATTTGTCATGTTTAAGTTCCTTTAAGCTTTAACCCCAATTTTTATACAATTAGAAAAATTTCATTTAATAACCTTTAATATGCACATATATGTATGTAAAAGGAATATAATATAGAGAGCTTGAGTTAATTTACTTTATCTGTGATAAAGTATAATTTCAAATCATTTCAAAATGTTTAGACAGAAGCCATTATTACCTGATTAAGATCATAGAAATCCTTTTATACTGGAGAGAATACTAATTTTGATGGCTACTTTATGTCTTCAAAGGCAGATGTGAAATAGAAGAATTAAAATATTACCACATCTGTAATGAAAGATAGGAAAAAAGAATAAAAAAATGTGAAGGGTATGTTCTGCTTTAAGAATAAGAAGCAAAAGTATAAGAGAGGTGTTCTGCATTAGACACCATCATACATATAACAACTATAAACATTGTACCAATTACTATACTGTTAAACTAACAAAGAATAAACCATCACTCTCCCACCTCAAACACTCCCAAAGAGCTCTAGAGAATGAACAAAAACAAGCATATTTTGAATTAGAGTTAAAACTTTAAAGAGAATAGGTGGGATATGATTTTTATTGCTTTGGCCTGAGAGAGTTGCAGCATAGTGCAAGGTGTTTGAATCTCCAGAAGAAGAAATAAAGGAAAGAAATTGAGTCAAATCACAGTTTCTGGAGAATGACTGGGACATCATTGAAAAGATATAGGTAGATTAAAGAATCCCAAATTTTCTTTATATATTTTATTCAGATTCTGTTGACTCCTCAATTATGAATGCACAATGTGTACCGAAATAGACTGCAACTAAATCAAAAGAACTGAACTGAGATCGAAGTTGATTCTTACTGCAGTTGTGAAAAAAATTGATAATTTGGATCTAACTAAATTAATTGCTTGTTAAAATGCAATTAACATAGACCAAATTTGAATAAATCCAGATGCAGAAATTAGAAAATGACTTTAGGATAGCTATTATGCCTACATTGAATGAGGTAAAGAGAAATATGCTCATAATGAATGAAAAGACAGATATAGGAAATATGTTTTTTTAAATGGAAATTCTAGAATTGAGAAATAGAAAATCCAAAATAAAAATTGACTGGAAGGACTTAATAATGTAATGAAGATAATAGAAGCATCATAAATTTGATTATAGATTAATAAAAATTATACAGATAGGAAACAGGAAAAATAGACTAGAAAATATAAGCAGTTTCAAGGAGCTGTGGAACAATAATAAAAGTCTAGCATGTGTTAATATAAGATAAAATATTGAGGTAAAAAATATTTGACAAAATAAAGACCAAATACTAATGATATTTGGTGAAAGTTGTATTTTTATACATTCAAGAAACTTTGTGAAACCAAAAGGGATAAATACAAAGAAATTTACATCTGAGTACCTCATAGTTAAACTACTAAAAAAAATAAAAATAAAGAGAAATTCAATGTGAAAATAAACTGAAGAAAAATAACATTATATACATGACAGTTTACGTAGAAAATCCAAAGAAATCTACAAAATAACATGAATAAATGAAGTAGAAGGCCACAAAATACACAGTTAATCTATAAAATCCAGAGTAGCAAAATGTTTAAAAACAAAATTGCTAAAAATTCTATTTAAATAGTGACAAAATATATTTATAAATACATTTTTTAAAAGGTGTGTCTGATATTGTTTGAAAAACAATAAACATTGCTCTAACAAACTGAAGAAAATCTAAATAAATAGAATATGTCATATTTATGGATTGGAAAATTAAATATCATTAGGATGTCAATTCTACCTAAATTGACTTATAAATTTGAATATAACAACTACCAAAATTACATCAGAATATTTTTTTAAAGCAGAAATTTACTTTCTATTCTAAAATGTATATGGAAAGTTATTCAAATAATAGCCAAAGCAAAGTTATTTTTAAAAAGAACAAATCCAGGGACTCAAGATGTTTGATTTTATGAGCTGCTATTAAGAGGCATTAATTGAAATGGTGTGATTGGTGAAAGGTTAGACATACAAATAAATCTATGTCTATATTATATATCTATTTAATATATAGTTGTATTTTCTAGATAATTTATTATTTTCTATAGATAGATGATATATTGACAATGATATATTGATATATATCGATAATTTTATATGTATTATTAATTGATTTTTACAGTTGCCAAGATAATTCATTATTGAAAAGGAAGTTTTTATATAAAATTTTCTTAGGACAACTTGATATCTATATGGAAAAATTTAACATCTACTCCTCTAAAAAGAGAATAGATATAGACTTAAATATGAAAACTAAAATTATTAAACTATGGAAGAAAACAGAGAATACCTTGTAACCTTTGTGTTAGCAAATATTTTTAGATAGTATATAATAAAAGCACATCATAAAAGAAGAAAAATTCATAATTTAGACTCCAACAAAATGAAAACTTTTGCTCAACACTAGCCACAGTTAGGAAAATGAAAAGCAAGCCATGGTAGAGAGAAAATACTCACTATGCATATATCAAGCAGAGGATTTGTAACCAGAATATATAATGTGTTCTTAAAACATAATAGGAAGACTAATAAACCAATTTTAAAAAGTGGACAAAACCCTCAAATGACATTTAGCAAAAGAAGATGAACAAATGACCAGTGGTCACATAAATGTTTTCTTTACATTAGTTATCAACTAATTGCAAGTTAAACCACATGAGATAATTCTACATGAATGTGCATGCATGTACACATGCACACACATGCACACACACATACAAACTAAAATGGCTACTATTATAAAAATTAAATTTGTATAAGTTCCTTATATATTTTTGGATATTAACTCCCTTATTGGATGTATCATTGGCAAAACTTCTAGTCAATAAGTTGTCTTTGTTTTATTGATGTTTTACTTCATTGTATAAAATTATTTACTTTGATATAGTCCCATTTATTTATCTTTTGATTCCCTGGTCTGAGGAGACATATTGCAAAGAGCGACGTCAGTGAGTTTACTGCATATGTTTTCTTCTAGGAGTTTTATAGTCAGATCTTACACTCAAGTCTTTAATCCATTTTGAGTTTATTCTATATGGTGTAAAAAGGTGGTCTGGTTTCTTCCCTTCTTCCTTTCTTTCTTTTCTTCCTTCCTTCCTTCCTTCCTTCCTTCCTTCTATCTATCTATCTATCTATCTATCTATCTATCTATCTATCATCTATCTATCTTTTCTTCTATGCATTTTATTGTTTGAGGTCTTATATTCAGGTCTTTAATCCATTTTGAGTTAATTCTGGTATGTGGTGATGGACAACAGTCTAGTTTTATTCTTTTGCGGGTGGCTTTCCAATTTTCCCAGTACCATTTATTGAAGAGACTTTCTTCCTCCATTATGTATTCTTGCCTCCATCTTCATAGATCAACTGACAATATAGGCATGGATTTATTTCTAGGCTCTCTATTCTATTCTATTGATCTATGTGTCTGTTTTTATTCTAGTATCATGTTGTTTCGATTATCACAGCTTTGTAGTTTGATATCAGGTAGTGTGATACCTTCAACTTTGTTCTTATTTCTCAAGATTGCTTTGGCTATTCAGGGTCTTTTGTAGTTCCATATAAATTTTTTAATCTGGTTCTGTGAAAAATGCCATTGGTATTTTGATAGGGATTGCCTTGAATCTGTAGATTGCTTTAGGTAGTATGAACATTTTAGTGATGATAATTCTTTGTATCCATGAGTACAGTATATCCTTTCATTTATTTGTATCTTCAATTTCTTTCTTCAGTGTCTCACAGCTTTCTCAGTACAGGTCTTTTACCTCCTTGGTTAAATTTATTCTTAAGTATTTTATTTTTTGTGGTGCAATTGTAAATGGGATTGTTTTCTTAATTTCTCTTTCTGATAATTTGTTATCGATGTGTAAAACTGCAACATTTCTGAATATTAATTTTGTATCCTGCTACTTTACTGAAAACTTATTAGTGAATTATTTGATCAGTTCTAACAGGTTTTTTGTGTGTGTGTGTGTGGAATCTTTAGGGTTCTCTTTATATAGTATCATGTCATCTGCAAAAAATGACAGTTTTACTTCCTCCTTTTCAATTCAAATGCCTTTTATTTATTTTTTTGTCTGATTGCTGTGGCTAGGACTTCCAATATTATGTTAAATAAAAGTGGTGAAAGTGGATATCTGTGTCTTGTTCCTGATTTTAAAGAAAAAAATTCAGCTTTCACCATTTATTATGATATTAGCTGTGGATTTGCCATATATGGCATTTAATATGTTGAAGTACATTCCCTCTATTCTAACTTTGCTGAAAGTTTTTATCGTAAAAGGATGCTGGATTTTGTCAAATGTATTTTCTGCATCTATTGATATAATCATATGATTTTTATCTTTCATTTTGTTTAAGTGGTATATCACATTAATCAATTTGCAGTTATTAAATCAAATTTGCTTTCCAGGCAGAAATCCCACTTGTTCATGGTGTATGATGTTTTTAATGTATTGCTGAATTTGATTTGCTAATATTTTGTTGAAGATTTTTGCATATATATATATACACACACACTAGCCTATAT
>NW_006436298.1:31253874-31288497 GCF_000325575.1 Pteropus alecto | reverse complement strand
ATATATATAAATTTATATATATATAGGTAATGGATTTGTTAGAGTAATATTGGCCTTACAAAACAAATTTGGGAAGCTTCCTTCCTTTTCAGTATTTTGGAATAGTTTAAGAGGGATATTTATTAATTCTTCTTTGAATGTTTGATAAAATGTACCTGTGAAGCCATCTGGTTTTGGACTTTTGGGGTTACTGATTCAATTTTGTTAGCAGTTATTAGTCTGTTCAGTGTTCCTGTTTCTTCCTAATTCAGCCTTTGAAGATTGTATGTTTCTAGGAATTTATTTATTTCTTCCAGGTTGTGCAATTTATTGGCATATAATTGTAGTGTTTTCTTATAATCTTTTGTATTTCTGTGGTGTCGGTTTTCACTTCTCTGCTCTCATTTCTTATTTATTTGGGTCCTCTCTTTTTTCTTCTTGAGTCCGGCTAAAGATTTATCAGTTGCATTTTTAATATTTCAAAGAACCAGCTCTTGGTTTCATTGACTTATTTGTATTCTTTTTTACAGTCATACTTCATTTATTTCTGCTCTGATCTTTATTATTTCCTTTCTTCTACTCACTTTGGGCTTTGTTCTTTTTTTCTTAGTTCCTTTAGATGTAAGATTAGATTGTTTATTTAAGATTTTTTTTTGTTTCTTGAAGTTGGCCTGCATTGCTATAAATTTCCTTCTTAGAATTAATTTGGCTGTATCCCATAGTTTTTGGGTCATTTTAGTTTTATTTTTGTTTCTCTCACAGTATATTCTGATTTCTTCCTTGATCTCTTTGCTAACTGTTTCATTGTTGAGCAGTATGTTATTTAGTCTACACATGTTTGTTTTTTAGTTTTCTTCTTGTAATTGATTTCTCGTTTCACATTATTGTGATCCGAGAAGATGCTTGATATTTCAGTCTTCTTAAATTTTTTGAGGCTTGCTATGTGGCCTAGCATGTGGTATATCCTGGAAAAATGTTTCATGTGCACTTGAAAAAAATGTGTATTTTGCTGCTTTGGGGTGAAATATCCTAAAAATAGCAATTAAGTCTATCTGGTTTAAAGTGTCACTTGAGACCACTGTTTTCATGTTGATTTTCTATCTAGATGTTCTATCCAGTGATATAAATGAGGTGTTAAAGTCCCCTACTATTAGTTTATTTCTGTCAATCTCTTCCTTTATGCCCCTCAGTATTCGCTTTATATATTTAAGTGCTTCTTCATTGGTTGTGTAAATGTTCACAAGGGTTATATTCCCTTGTTGGATTGATCTCTTCATCATTGTGAAATGCCCTTGTCTCTTGTTACAGACTTTGTTTTAAACTCATTTTGTCTGATACAGATATTGCTACTCCAGCTTTTTTTTGTTATTGTTCATTTCCATTTGCCTAAAATATCTTATCCAACGCTTTACATTTAGTCTGTGTATGTCTTTTGATCTGAACTGGGTTTCTTGTATGTTCTTTTTTTAAAAATCTATTTTTCTACCCTATGTCTTTTGATTGGAGCATTTAGTTCATTTATATTTAAAGTAATTATTGATAGGTACGTAGTTATCTCCATTTCATTAATTCTTTTCTGATTGTTTTTGTAGTTCTCTGTTCTTTTCTTATTCTCTTGCTCTTTTCTCCTGCGCGTCGATGACTTTCTATAGTGTTGTGTTTATATTCCTTTCTCTTTATTTCTTGTATATCTCCTGTTGATTTTTGGTTTGTAGTTACCATGTGCTTCATATATACCAGGCTATGTTGATAGCAGTCTCTTTAAATTGACAGTAGATTAAATTCGAACACATTCTAAAATCACTACAATTTTTTCTCACCTCCACATTTATGTTTTTATCTGCCTTTTTTTCTTCTTTTGTGTGTGTGTGTGTATCCCTTAATTTATTGTCGTAATTGCATATGGTCTTCCTACTTTTGTCTTTTGACCTTTGTACTAGCTTTATACTTGGTTGATTTACTCTTTATAATGTTTAACTTTATCAGTGAGAATATTTTCTTATTCACATTTTTGTTATCTTTGCTACTTAAAGAAGTACTTTTAACATTTTTTTTTAATACTAATTTAGTGGTAATGACCTCCCTTAGCTTTTCCTTGTCTGAATGTTTATCTCTCCTATGATTCTAAATGATAGCCTTGCTGGGTAGAGTAATTTTGGTTGTAGGTTTTAACTTCTTATCATTGAATATTTTGTCCTATTCTTTTCTGGCCTATAAAGTTTCTGTTACAAAATCAGATTTTAGTCTTATAGAGCTCCATTGTATATAACTAACTGCTTTTTTCTTGCTTCTTTTAAGATTCTCTCTTTGTCTTTAACCTTTGACATTTAACAAAAATATATTTATTCATTTAGTTAGTTAGTTAGTTCCAAGTGTGCAGTACATTGGTTAGACATTTTTATACTTTATAAAACGATCCCCCTAATTGCTCCTTCTCTCTTCTTGTTTTACACCTAGCCATCATATTAATGCTAACTGCATTCCCTATGCTCTCTTATCGAACAAGAAGGCATTAATCCTCTGTGGGTGATTTCAGAGGCATCAGCTTTTGTCCGAGCATTCACCCATGCTCACTAAGGCTCCAACGTGGAAAAATAAGAAACTTCTACTTGACAATATCTTTCTGTGACTCTGATTTTAAGATACAGCCAGAGTAAGACATCAAGGTCAAGCACTGAAAAAGGAAGATCTTAAAGTGAAATGGGTGGCAGGAAGGAAGCCTCTGAACAAATACAGATATGAATAGCAACTGGAGAGCACAAGCACCACCCTATATGTAAGCCCTTGGAGAGTAGCAGAATAAACCTCCCCGAAACATGCCACATTGGCATAAGGACTCTTTTGAGTGGAAGGCAATTGAGAAGAAGCAGATGCATGAGAAGCCCTCTGCCCTCCCCCTATTCATCTAAAAGCAAGATCCTAATTAGTAAAGGTGTTCCCAACTTCCCTCTCTGCCAGGAAGGACAGAAGTTAATCACTAGAGATAATGCTGGACCCTTATCTAGATCACATCAGAAAAACCTGCAAAACAAACTTTACTCACTAGACCTTATCTTCCATCAGTTACCCCATATATTAACCTTCTCACAATTTGCCACCTTAGAAACTCAAAGACCTTTTCCTTTGTCTTGTCACTTCTGTAAACATTTATTTTTTCTCTTGTTAAGATGCTATGTGACCCTAAGTTCTAACCGCCCCTTCACTGGGTGCCTGCATGTGTTTGTGCAACACATATGTCAATAAACTTCTGTTTGTGTTTCTTTTGTTTAAAAAAAAAAAATCTATCAACTACTAATTTGTACTTCTTTAACCCTTCACCCCATTCTCCCAGCCCCTTAACCCCACCTCCCCTCTGCCCATCACCAAATTGTCCACTATATTTGTGAGTCTGTTTTTGATTAGTTTGTTCCTTTTGTTCCTTAGATTCCACATATAAGTGAAATCATATGGTATTTATCTTTGTCTGTCTGACTTATTTCATGCAGCATAATAACCTCCAGGTCCATCCATGTCATTGCAAATGGTAGGATTTCATTTTTTTAATGGCTGAGTAATATTCCATTGTATGTAACTTCTTTATCCAATCATCTGTTGATAGGCATTTAGGTTGCTTTCATATATTGGCTATTGTAAATTGTGTTGCCATGAATATTACCTGCGGCATTTTAATTATGATGTGTCCTGGCGTGGTTCTGTTTGAATTCCTCTTGTTTGAGACTCTCTGTGCTTCCTGGTCGCAGTTATTTTATTCTTTAATTCTGATTGGTTCTTTTTTATGGTTTTTTTTTTTTATCTCCATTTTTATGTTTGCTATCTCTTTGTTGAAGTTTTCACTGAATTCATCTACTCTTTTCTAAGTTGAGCATTCTTATAACCAGCATTTTGAAATCCGCATCTAGTAGATTGTTTATCTCAGTTTTATTTAGCTCTTTTTTTAGAGTTTTGTCCTCTTCTTTCATTTGGGGCATGTTATGTTATCTACTTATTTTAGCTGCTGCCTATATTTGTTTCCATATATTGATAGATCTTGCATGTCTTACTATCTATATGGGGATCTTGACAGAGTAGCCTTATGTAGAAAGTGTCCTGTGGGGCCTAGTAGCATAGTCTCCTGAATCACCTGAGTTGAGTGTTCCAAAAGTGTCCCTTATGTGGATTATGTGTGTCATCCTGCTGTAGTTGGGCCTTGATTATAGCTCGCATGTCAGTGGGTTGGGCTGACACCCAGAATGACTAGCTATTAGCGCTGCCCCCCATGACTACAACAGATGATCTGATGTCCTGGGCTGACCCTATGAAACAGGAATCACTTTAGTAGGACTCTGGTCACAGCCAAGTCTGGCCTTTGGTTGTGTCATTTGTCGAGCTATTTAGATGGTCTTCCGATTCATTTTGAAGCCAGCCACCAGGTTTGTTGGGTCTGTATTATCTTAGGAAGGGATTCTGTGCAGATCAAGGTCAGCTGCCACTTGTGCCAGGCTTGAGGTCACTTGATAGTAGCTGAAAAGTGATCTGTCGCTAGGCTTGGAGGCACTTGGGGAAGGCACTGCTGTGAAATGAAGCTGACTGACACTTGTGCTGAGCTTGGGATCCTTTTCTGGGCACTATGATGAGACCTGAGACCAGTCACCACTTTTGCCGGGCCTGTGGCTGCTTAATTGGAGGTATGTTCCAGGCCAAGACTGGCTACTACTTATCAGGCTTGGGCTCACCTAATAGGAGTTAAAATGCAATTTGAGAGAGGTTGCCAATTATCCTGAGCTTGGGGGCCACTTAGCAAGAATTATGAGGCACACTGAAGCTAGCTGCTGCTTGTTTCAGATTTATAGATCTTTGAGAGATTTTGAGAAAGTCCACAACTTGTGTCAAGGTAGGATGCTTGTATGGAGAAGCCATTGGAAGAGCCTCAGGCTAGTGAGTGAGTTTGGTGGGGTGAGGTTTTAAGGAATCACCAGGACAGAGTAAACTATGTTAGCCAGATTAATGGAAAGCACAGATATGGTTCCTGCTTGTGCAGGGATGACTGGGTAGAAAGAGAGCACCATGAAGGAACAATGGCACTTGCTAATGCTTCTGTCTCTGGAGAGAGTTGCCCTGACCCCTCCTGCTCCAACCCTCCTTCTGAAGTTAGTCAGTTCAGTTCCTCCCTGTATATCCCTGGCACTTTTTGATCTGCAGCCCTTCTGCTGGAGCTCAGAGTGAGTGACTTTGTGAGCTAGTGAATCTGTGCAAGGGCCCTTTAAGGGCAGCACCTTGCTTTCTAGCAGCCCTTTGTCTTTTTTGGAGTCAGTGCCCCCCTTCCCCCGGTTTTCACAGCCAGATTTTATGGGGACTTCTCTTGCTTGTACTGGTTTCCCAGGCTGAGGAGCCTGTTGGGCCCCTTTATTTTCAGGGTGAGCTCTCAGCCAAGATATTCTTCCCACTGCTTTTACTTGCCACACCATGAGTATGAGATCTGCCTGTTTTACTTCTCTACCTCTCCTACCAGTCTTGATGTGACTTATTCTTTATATCCTTAGTAATAGACTTCTGTTCAGCTAGTCTTCAGGTGTTTCTCAATGATAGTTGTTCCATAACTTAGTTGTAATTTTGATGTGATCATGGGAGGTGGCAAGCACAGAGTTTATGTACTCTGGCATCTTGACCGGGAATCCTAAGTCAAAAACATGCTGTTCTTAGAGAATTGATGGTTTAAGAAAAGGGGAGACTTGAAGTGTCATCTTATATTTTATGGTGTGGTGATACATTTATAGAACAAAACATGTTGAAAATTGCATGGTCTTTGAAATCAAAGAGATTGATATTCCAGTTTTATTTGGATAAGTTACTTCCTGGACTTTTTAAGTTTTAATTTCCACATCTATAAAATAGAGGTAGATAGCACTACTATATTGTAGAATGACTTCAAGTCCAACAGATCTCAGTTTGAATCCTTAACTTGTTATTAGCTTGTAAAATTTTCCTTACCCCTTTCTTTCTTAAAATTAAAAATGGCCATAACACTCAGTTATAAAATTGGCCTGAGGCTTTATTAAGTTGGCAAATGAGAAAACAACTAATAAAATATCTGGCACATTGCAAGGGCTCAATAAATGTTAGTTTTTCTCTTCCCTTTGTGGTAATATCAAGAGAGTTAAAATATGATATGAAACAGTTGGCAAGATGTTAGCATTGGAAAGAGAATTCTCAGTGTAGAGGAATTTATTTTTATGTTTTCAAAGAATAACAGCTAAGGCTTCAATTGTTGAATCTTAAATTACTTTCCTAATTTACCTAAAGGTTTGAAGAGCAGACTTCAAAGGGCACACATTCCCTAAGATCAAATATTTAAGTAAAGGTTATCTGAAATAACTAAACCTTTGAAAATATCTCAGAGGGGAATTCCATTTCCAGCAGTATGACAGAAAGATACCCTGAAGGGACTTCTTACTAGAATAAAACTTGATCCTAGATAATTTACAACAAATACACTTTTAAAGCACTGTTGTAAACAAAGGAAATGTCCAAGGACAAATAAAAATAAACCAGTGAGGTAAAACTGACACTTGGTAAGGAGTGCACGCAAAAGCCAAGTTGCATTCAGAAAAAAATAGCAATGTCAAATTGAAAATGGAGAAACTAAGTCTGATATTTTCTAGAAGACAGAGAATAACCTTGAAATTGTCTCATAAATCTATAAACATTCAAGAGAGTTAAAGTGGGATCGAGTTGGTAGTTTCCACTGGATTCTGAAAGAGAAACTCCAAATCTTTTCAGAAGAAAGTCATCACAATTTGGTTCCTTATTAAAGATGCAAAGGATAGGTTCAATGAACCCCAAAAGTTGTCTCTGGTGAAAAAAAACTAATAAAATAGAAAAATGTCTGTGAAGACTGACAAAAAATAAAATAAAATAAGAGAAATAGCGCACAAATAATATTGAAAAATGAAAAGAAGATATAGGAAAGAAACAGCATGGAATAAAAAGTTAATAGAGAGTATTATGAAAATCTCACTACCAATAAAGATTAAAATGTTAGAATTAAATGGGCAAATACCTTGAAATAGATAATTTAATAAAACTGATTCAAGAATAAAGAAGAAATTTAATTTTCTATAATTGCTATATAAATTGAATATTTGATTTAAAATTTCTTACAAAGAAGACACCTGGCCCAGATGGTTTTATAGGTGAGTTCAAGCAAAAGTTTAGGTAATTTATAATTACAACCATAACCAACTTCTTAAACAGAATAGAATACAGAAGAGAAAAAAAAAACCAACTTATTTAATAGATCCTGTATTGCCTTGATTCCATAAACAAACAAAGACCTTGAATAGATGTAAATATCTAAAAAAATATTAGCAACAACATATTAAAAATTAAGGATATACTCTAGGAGTGCAGGAGTGGCTTTACATTATAAAATCCATAAATATAATTCATCTCACTAACATGTTATAAAGGGAAAATCTATATTATTATTTCAATAGATATAGTAAAACACATGACAAAATTTAGGACCTATTTAATGTATAATCCCCTAACAAACTGCAGATGGGAGGAAACTTTCTTAACTTCCTAAAATCTGTCAAAAAACTCAGCAGCTATAATTTCCTCTTTCCTAAAAGCTGTATTTCTTTTAGATCATCAGAAAGACAAAGAAGGCTATAAAAATGCAATAAAAGTCTTTGCCAAAGCAAGAAAAATAGAACTTTGAGAGGAAAAAAAATCTAATTATTAATGAATTATGTGTAAGCCTTTATATAAAGGCTCCCAAAATCTATCTATAGAAAAATTATTATTATTGAAGTTAATACTTTGGTAGGATTGCAGATATTTTCACAAACAATGAACTGTACTTTATCAGTGAAAATACTTGTAAAACATTTTAAAAACAATATTTAACAAGAATAATAAAACTATAAGACATCAAGGGATGCAGGAGTCAAAATATATGCAAGAACTTTAAAGATAAAATATGAAACATACTGAAAGATGTTAAACTTCCTAAATGAATGAAGCAAATTACTCTTTCAAGGATAGATATACTTAATACCATAAAAATTGACCTAGTGGATCAGTACATTTACAACTAAATCAGATAGTTTTTTTTTTTTTAAGGAAATTAACAATAATGATATTGAGACAATTGGATATCTAAATGGAACAAAAAATATGAAATGTAATCTAGACAAACCATTTACAAAAATTAATGTGGACTAAATATTTCAATATAAAAAAAGTAAACATGAACTATAAATTAAAATTATTAGCTAAATTTAAGATTTTTGTTCACCAATTGATATCATTAAAAGTTAAAAAGTAAGCTACACATTTTTGGAAGATATTTTCCAACTGCTATAACTGAAGAATTTGCACCCAGAATGTATATGGGATTGTAGGAGGCATGATGGCAGCTTCGATGGTATTTATAATATTGGATCTCATATGTTGGTGCATAGGTTCACTGACCATTTCATTAATGAGCTATATAACTATATATATATGTGTGTATTAGCCACATTTTCATATATTTTATATATCAAGTATGCTATACTAATTGTTTTAGTTATGCCACAGGAATCCTTTCTTACATTATTCTAGAATTTAGTACTTAAAAAATTCTATAGAATTTACACAAAGCAAGAATAAAAACTGAAGCAAAATATTTAGGAAAACAGTATTGATTTTCGATTTCTAGAGAAATTTAAATTTAGACGTTATATTCGTACAAATTTTATTTCCTCAACCTGTTTTGTAAACTGTCATTCATTTCATTTTTTTATACTGATTTTGCATCTTGAGTTAAGATATTGAGTTCCTGTTTACTTTTCAATATGCTGTGTTCAGCCGATGTCCAACCCCGCTGATATCTCTGGGCTAATAGATAAAACATTTGGCACATGGACATCAATGCATACAAAGCACACTGCCAGCACCAGCAGCTTGCACAATCTGTGCTTGGAAATTTACATTGATCATAATTACTGCTCCACCTGTATTAAATAAAGCTCTTTTAACCTTAGGAACAAAAGTGGCTTTCCAAAATATCAGTGGTATCACAGTAAGTTTATGTAAAGAAATGTGAAACAACAAAGTACTTTGCAATATATAATTTAATGAATGATATTAACTTGATGATTTTTAAAAATATAGAGCAAATATGCCTATTAGCATATTAGTGATGTTAGTATGTTTATCAAAATATTATAATTTATATCTTGTGTGAATCTGTAAAGAGATCTCTGTAATATGTTCCTAAATTATTTCTAGGATCTGTAGTCAAGCAATCAGCATTTATTGAACATCTATTTTATTTTCAATAGGCAAGTTGCTATGTATAACATATATAAAACCTTCTGGTATGCCCCTGATTATGCTCCTTAATTGGAGAAAGGAAGTAAGCAGAAATTAACTGTTTTGTTTTTCAAAGTAGAGATTCGAAGATAACTTACCGGAAAAGTTAAGAAGCATTCAAATCATGGTTTATATAGGTTTAATTTTTCAATGTTACTTATGAAAGGATATATTCTAAAATATCAGCAGTCTTTGGGATAGTACTCAGTGCACATTTTCTCATAAAATATTAACATGTTGGTAGATTATTCTCATTTAAGGACATCTAAGTATTAGAATTCATGGTTATAGAATGCCTATCTTTTTTCTATCTTGCCTACATTTTCTGGTTTTGAAGTAGGCCAAGAATAGCCAGATAATAAGGGGAATATAGAAATACAAAATTAAAAAGCAAAACAAAACAAAATAATAAAATATAGCGGAAGTTATAAAATAATGAAAACTTGGTTTTAAGCTATGATAACAGCAAATGATAAGGCAGTTTGAAGACTATTTCAATTCCACTATTTGTCATGTTCTTTAGAACTTGAACATCTAAGCCTTTGTTTATGCTGTTTCCACTTCCTAGAGTTGTCCTTCTCTCCATCCACCCCGATTTTCTGTTCCTCTTGACCTGCCTAAAATGAACTCATCATTCAAGTCATATAAATATCTCTAATTCTGTAATTGCTTTGCTAACCACAACTCATAATGAGTTTAATGTTCTCCCGTTGGTTCTCATAGCACTCTGTATTTACCATTATATATACTATTATTTATTAAATAGTTTGAAATTATACTGTAATGTTTGTTTTCCCAAATAGGTGGTAAGCTTCCTTAAAATAGTGAACAAATTGTTCATTAATTTTTCTCTTGTGATCACAATATATGATACATAATAGACAGACACTAAATACTAATTGATTCTCTTTCCAAAATCATGCATACAACTGTAAGTGCTTTCTCTACTACTTTGTTGGGCAGTTATTGTTTTAAAATAAATGGTAGATGTTATTGATGGTCTTATCTTTACAATATTTTGGAAGGAGATCGGATTTTTTTCACCATGTGTTACATCTCTTGAAAAAGTATCCAAATTCAAAATAGACTAAACCCTAAACTTGGTGATATCATTGGAATCTGTGTTCATAACAAATACCTTATTTCTAACCTTTTGCAAAAACGAACAAACATATTAATTATGTATGTGTAAATAGCAATCATACAGAATTTATCTTCTTTCACCAAGGCAGAGGGCAAGATTTAGGGGGCAGATTTTCTTTGAAGAATATAACTTTAAAGACCCAGCAGAAATTGCCAGGTCAGGGGTAGACAAAAATATAGAAATCAAGAGTAGTAACCTTGTTTATCTTTCCATGCTGACTATAGCTAGATCTCAATCTCTTTTCCTCATAAGAGAAACAATGATCATTCAAATAAATAATACTTAACATGATACAGACTCAGCATTTTTCACATAAAGATCTTTTAAAAAATGATCTCTTATTTACTAGAACCAATAATAAGAGGGGTACTTATCATGGATGTTATGGAATTCTAAAGTCTTAGTGAAGCTTTAACACATAGCTTTGAGAGGAATTTTGTAGAAACTTACAGTCACTTGATTTTTTTAAAATAAATTATTAATTTTTCATAGATGATTTTTTTTGCTGCTTTCTCAGAATTAGTTGGGTAATATGGTATATTCTAACTTCCTATTGTAGCACAAAGAGTAAGATGATTGATGAAGTTAGAATGCTGTTAAGATGAATCTCTATAAGTTGAGGTCTCTGTATATTTGGTTTCATAGCAAAAAATTCATGAACTGAAACATTAAAATGTTCTACAGGAAGGTCTCATAAATTTTCATAGCTATAAGAAATTTTACATAGTCAAAATAATAAAAATAAAATATGCCACTGAAATTTAGTTCCCAACATATTATATTTTTCCTTATACAATGAGGTACAAACTTTATAATTCCACTTACTATCTTTCAGTTTTAAACTTCTACTGCTAAAAAGCAATCAAGTAATCAATGCAGGTAGCACTGACTTTGTATACATTATTAGTCTTTTCTTGGCAAAGGCACTTTACTTTCAATATAACAGGAAATACAATTAAAGCCACATAGTTTGGCCAAGAATACAAGTTTTGTTCTTTTTTTATGTATGTTAAGTGTTCTAAAAATTAGATCTTTTAAAAGCAATTTTTGTTTATTCAGATGAAAGTACTTGAAATATAGTTACTACCAATAGTAAATTAGCAATTAAAATAACACTCTTCAGTCAGACAAAAAAATAAATAATTTATTTACCATATTGTTACTTTGACATTGTTATCTTCAGGCTAGGCCATGTCTTTCTTTCTGAAAGAATTCCAAAAACTTTATACAATTTTCATGGTATACAAATAACATCATGATACAGACATTCATTGTACAGAAAAGAAAGACAGTAAGTTTAGTTTACTGTAATCAGGTTCAGAAAATTTTAATAGAGAAAATGATATTTGTCTCAAAGGAATTGTAAGAAATTTACTGAGGGAAATGGTAATTAATGATGCTGAACTCAAGCCAATATTTTAAGTTACCCAAATAAAAATCGTTTTGAACTCTTCATTGCTTACATAGTTATCCTGACTTTGTCTCATAATATACACCAGATAAGCACATTCCAAGCTATTTTTTGCAGTGTTAGATCTAAATTTCATATGTAAACTTTGTAATTGGCCATGAACTTCTCATTTATGCAGAAACAACTTTGCAGTTATTTGTTACACAAACCTATTGAGAGCATATCAGCCTGCTGGCTTGTGTGAACATTTTGCTGAACAGCTGCTCTGGCTTTAAAATTTGGACTTTCCAAGTGCTATATGAAATACCAATAGAAAATGTAGAAGATACAGGAAAGAATGTTTCCTTATATGTCATCATTTTTAACTTAAAATTTATATTTTTTCTTTATAAATTAATGGAATGGATATTACTGTTAGAAAATAAAAATGAAAGCTACCTAGAAACATTTGGCTTCATAACATTTAAAACTGTATAAAAGCTTGTGTGTGTGTGTGTGTGTATCAGCAGCAGTAAAAATTGAAAAATAGTAACAATTATACATAAAAAAGATTATAAGTTATTAAAATTAAAAACTGAGGGTCTATAAATTAGTAAGATCCTATTGGGGGCACAAGTGTGAAAATATTATCTATACAAAAGGATGTTGTTGCATTCTTTTTCTGAATCATGAACAATTGTAATCTAAAAGTTTTTAAAATAGTGTTTATTTAACGAAGTAGTGCTTGTTTAAAGGAAGCAACATATATGCATTCATACAATGGAAAACTACATAGTCATTACAAGCAGTCCATTTTTATAGTTATGAAAAATATCCACACTGAATTAATTATTGAGTGAATAAGTAAATTACAAAGAAGTGTTTTTAATACAACGCCATTTATAAATGGCACTAAACCAATAGGTGTGTGTATGCGCGCGCCCGCGCGCACGTGTGTGTGTGTGTGTGTGTGTGTGTGAGAGAGAGAGAGAGAGAGAGAGAAGATATAGTCTATTACCCAGGGCTTTAAAGTAACAAAATAGTCCTCACGTTTTAATGGCATATTACCATGTTCATTTCTTGTTTAGATTATGTGTCAGTTGCTGTGGTCTGGTTTCTGTAGCTTTGTATTACCTTTCTGTTGCTGTGTAACAAATTCACCACCAGACTCATTCGTCATCTCAGGTTCTGCAGGTCAGCAGTCCAGGGAGTTTTCTGCTTTGGACCTATCCAGGTCCAAGTCAAAGTCCTAGCCAGTTTGGCTTCTCATCTGAAAGTTCAGGGAAAGACTTGGCTTCCAACTTCATTCAGGTTTTTTATTTAATTCAGTTACTTACAGTTGTAGAGCTGAAGCACTCTTTTACTGACAGGTTGCCAGCCTTTTTCTTTAGTGTCAGGGATCACTTACCTCCTAAAGCTTTTGCTCTGTGGCCTCCTCCACCTCAGCAATAGAGATTCTTCCTTACATCGAATTTCTCTCATGCTTTCAATATCTCTGATTTCCTTTCCTACTATGTCAGAAAAAATATCTCTGCTGTTAAAGGATTCATGAGATTAGGATTGATGGATAACTTCTGTCTTAAAGCCAGTTTATTAGAAACCTTAATTACAGTCTCAAAATCCCTTTTGCTTTGTACCAGAACATAATCATGGGAGCAACATCAGGAGATGGAGATCAGGGGGGGACGTCTTAGAATTCTGTATCGCACAGGGTCTATTCTATCTTTCTTTTCATTCCAGATCTAAGGGACCCAGGCTGAAAGATCAGCCCCTGTATGAGACATTTCTCTCTAGTTGAATAGAGAAAAGAACAAGAAAGCAGGCAAAAACAGATGTTTCAACAGCTTTTGCTCAGGCAAGGTATACATCACGTTCCTTCATATGCTATGGCCAAAGCAAGTCACATGGTCCAGTACAATGTCAATGAGCAAGGATGTATATTTTCTCACAGGAGGAATGCAGATGACATGGCAACTTGACTTATGTGGGCAGGAGAGCAGGTAATACTTGGGAACAGTAATTCAATCAACTATGCACAGAGAGAGACCTAGATATATGCTTACTAAAATGGTACAGTGTTGAGTCCTAGATGGAATGAACATGATATTTTATTTTTTTATTATGTGTTGCTATACAGTATATATATTTTTAAAATTATGTGACTTTTCTGTAATTGAGGAAAAGAACATTTTATTTGAAAGAATAGAAAATGTAAGTCAAAGAATTAAGAATTTTTCAAATCTGCTTCACAGATGAGGAAAGTGAGTCAAGGGGAAGTTGTATCCTTTTAGTTGTACATAGTATCTAGAAACTATGTTTTGTTTCTAAAATATTTTAAAATATATATTTTTAAATTTAATCTGATTAATCTTACATAATAATTGTTATAATCTGTTTTACTTATAGGAGAAAATGAGGCTCAGAGATTTTTAAGAAATTGCCGTGGCCAGATGTAAAACCAGGTTTTTTAGACTATGAATTACATACCCTTCTGAAATACCATGATAACTCTCACTTATTTACAAATTAATAATATCTAATGTTTGTAGACACTTACTATATTCTAGACACTTTGCGCTGAGTTTTCATACTGTTCGTTGAAAACTTTTCCCCCTATATTTGTACATTACTCTTAGAATACATCATGATATCTCGTCCAGTAATAACTAAACAGAAAAGACAACTCAAATGCTCAAATGTAAATGACAACATTTTTCTTTGTACTCCAATTACTATTTGAATAAAAGACAGCAACAATATCAAAATAAAAGCATAAAGATGTTAATAAAAAGTAAGAAAAGGTGACTATTTTGCATTAGCAGAGATGCATGTGTACTGGTAATACATCCTGACATGGATGCTATAACCCCTGCCTTTGCAACTATCTTTAATCTGCAGTAGGCTACCTATTTTGGCAAGGAGCTCAAATTGGATTATGCTTTGGGGATGCCTTCCTCTTCCTTTCTGTTGTGCTAAAGACCTATGACTCTTATATAGTCCGAAATAAAATGAAATCTCTGTGGTTTTTTAAGTTACATAGCCCCACTAATTTTCTACCCAAACTTGCATGTGAGTTGTTCTTGATGATGATGTTGATGATGGTGGTGGTGATGGTGATGGTGATTGAGTTGAAAAACATTATCAATTTAATTCCAAAATTCATGATACTTCTTAAAATATGTGGTTCTTCATAAATGTTTGTGTATTCTCGCTAACTTCTTCTTGAAATTTGGATTAGTACAGGGCTAAAACTGAGATAAGAATAAGCTAACTAGGTTGACAGAAGTATGTGTGTGTGTGTGAGAGAGAGACAGAGACAGAGACAGAGACAGTCCTCCGTTTGTAGGACAAAGAAGGGATATCTCCACTTACATAGGTTAAACTGACTTAGAGGAAATTAGAAAGCAGAGATTAAAGATAGTAAGAAACCAAAATATCAGGTATTCAGAGAGCCAGATTTTGTATGAAATGTTTCAGGAAATGAAACTAGTCACCCAGTCAGTGGTGACAAGATGCCTCTTCAATACAGCACTTAGTCGCTGCCAGGATGCCCACCTAGCCTTACTCTCCCCACTCCCATCCTTACTCCTACACAAGCAGCTAATTTAAATATCTTTATATTTTGGAAAACATAGAGGGCCCAGTTTCCATTCTGATGTCTCTATGATAGAGATAATAGTTCTCTTAACTATAATCTCTCTTAATACCATCCATTCAAAAAATAAATATTTACGAAGTTAATACTGAGTGTATGGTGCTGTTATCCTTCACTTCTGATAACTTTTAGCCTCCTCTCAGCCACCCTTAGAATTTTTTAAGAATGTAGACGCACAGAATGTATCGGGATCATAGGCCATTTTCCTTCACTCATTGACCTCTGAAGAGAATATAAAAGATTTAATTTTGGAATGTATAAGTTTAATGTCTAAAAAGTATTTTGTATTTAAGTATTTATTTTCATTTATAGCATAATAACAAAACAGAAAAAATATTTAAAATACATAGCAAAATTAACATTAGTTTTGCATTTTTACTTTTTTGTTCTTTGGAGAGCAATTAATTACTATATGATGGAAAGCCATGAGAGCATCTGGCTCCTTGGCAAGTCCCAAATACAACTGGCAATCCAGAGATACTGAATGGCTGGCAGATGGTTCAGATGCTATGGATAAGCTTTCCATCTCAAGTCATCCACAACTACCCCCATTCTTTATAATGAATGCATTCAAGTTTCAGTATATAACAAATCCATGATTTACATATCTATGTATATATGTATACATATTAATATGTATATATACATAATAGATATACATATACATGCTTTTCCATCTTTATAATAATGTAATTAATTATATTGCCTGTCATCTCAGTCATGTCTATATTTAAAAAATGTTTTGGAACTATAGTGCCTTTCTGAGTAACTACATTTTATTGTATACACATAGCAATGACACCCATAGGCAAGCTTCTATTCTTTGTGTATATTCACAATGATGGATGCCTTTTGTTTGTCTTAGAGTAAAAGTTTGATTATTTTAGAACACCTTCCAAAAATTGCTATGTCTCATATTCCTTTAAAGACCATGGATTTGTTTTTTCTAATAAGTAATTAGATTCCAAATCCCTTGACCAAGATGATTGTGACCTTCTTGCATGTATGCCATGTGGAAATCACCACAGGAACAGACTGCTTGAACCAAAGGCAAACAAACAGAGCTGGATTGTTTCCTCCTCATAAATTTGAACTTGCGGTCAGTGGGTAACTGCCAAGTCATAGTGACTATTCAGACAGCATGTGAGTAGAACAGCTGAGATAGGAAAATGGTATACTCTAAATATTATTCAAAGATTTAATTCATTAAGAACCATAATATTAAAGATGCTCTAAAATAAACCACCTTATATAATAACCATATTTTTAAAATACGTTATTAAAAATTCTTTAAAAACACCATTTTATTTTGCCATGGAGATTTAAAATTCTAGTTGACAGTTTTTGTTTTTGTTTTTTTCATTAAATTCATTTTGTGCCATTCCTTATCAACTGACTACATAAATCATTTCTATGATGTTAGAAAACTTTTTTTCCATTTACTATCTAAAAAAGCATGATTTTGCAGTAAGACTTAAACATTGAACTTCTCTTGTTACATATTTGTTGTCAGGATTGACCCATCAGAAGTAGATCTGCCTCTGTTGAAATCTCAGTGCAATTTACTTCTAGTTTTGAAAAAAGAACTTGTAAAAAGGTTTTAGTCACTAAATATACCCATCAACTATTTTCCTGTAAGAGTTTATATTTGGGGCAATAAAAGGATTTTAAACATAAAATTCAATATTTGAATATATATATATATACTAAACTATCTAGGGAGATTATATATCTGCTTCCCTGAATGGAGACATCAAAAATTTGGTAGTCATCAGATTAGTTAGCTCAGTGATTCTCAGTTTTAGTGGAACATCACATGCATGGTAATTCACTTAATTTAGAAGGATTTCACTCAATTACTGCTATGTAATTCATGAGATTTTGGATTTGGTTTTGTTTTGTTCACTGTTTTATCTTCAGCGCAGAGAACAGCACCTGGCACATGGGCATTCCAGAAATGAAATTTTTAAATTAAGGCTTATTAGATAAACTGGTTGATAATTTGTTTATACAATTTGATAGAGTTTAAAAAGATGCAGAATTTTTTTTTTTTTAATTATGGTGAGGAGTTGTTATGTGCCATATCTAACATTTTAAAGTAGAATTGAAGATAGTGCAAAAAGAAAAAAAAAAAAAGTGTAAGCCTGAGATAGAAATTAAGAATAAGGAAATAGTGTTCACAACACTCAGATTTCAGAAAATTGGGAGGATGTCATTTTAGTCTAAGCAATGTAGAGTTAAAACTTCACTTTTTAAAGAAATTATCTGATATAATAGTAAAACAAAAAACCTCCACTGGATGTATTGTCCTCCTTCTAATTTGGTGTTGAACAAACAGAGGTATCACATGAATGATATGTGAGGTAACATTTTGGGTGACACACCTAGTGCAGACTCTGTGGGCTACTATTTAATTTCAAATGGCATCTTTTAGGCTATACAAAGGAAGAGGAGCCTTATAAAACTAGTTTGATCTCTTCCGTAAAGTTGATAAAGGCCTCTAAGAAATCTAGGATGCAAAATTTCTTACATTTACCTCTATGGTTATCCACTAGGAACAGTTAATGGGAAAGATAACTGTCTATTCTGTTTCTTGAAACCAAGGAAAGATAGTTTTGAATGTCGCATCAATCAAATTCTGCTCAGGAAAATAGAAACTATATGAGGTATTTAAACAGGGGACTTAATTTAGAGAATTGGTTGAAAAGATATTGGTTGCAAGACCAGAAAAAAATAAAACCTATGGGGTTAGGAAAACAAGGTTTGGGAATAATCAAAACTTAGAAACATGAAGAAAGAGCAGCTTGACATTCACTCAGGTCTCTAAGAAGAGGTCAGTGAACCCTTGCTTCTGCACCCCGGCACCCTGGAACTTACAGAATAACTACAAAGCCTAGAGACTTAGACCCTTCAGAAGAGAATGCAATTGAGCTGGCCTAGATAGCTAAAGATTAGAACCAATTACTTTTTTTCTGAGGATAAAATCCTGTTGATGAGGGTGAAGCCAACCAGAAATAAGGAAACAGGAAGAAGTCTCTTCTTTCCACTTCTAACTGTGAGTCAATCTCTAGTACCCCCTACTGGACGAACCTAATAGGAAGACAACTAGTTTAAAAAAAAAAAAAAAAAATTAGATTTCAGAGTTCCAGCAACAACACAACATCATAAAACGAAGTGTAGGTGATCAAATTTGGGGCTTAAAGATAATGATTTAATTAACTGGCACAAATTTGGAAGCCTACATTAGTATTTTCTCTTGTTTAATCTTGGGAATAACTTTGAAACAACAGGAGAACGAGATATGTAATACTAACCTCGTTTTCAAAAAATGGCAAGTAAACAACCAAATAGATGGAAAGCTTCCTAAGAGTAGTGGTTTCAGTAGAAAAGGAGAGAGTTTGCTTTTGGTTACAGTTCTCAGAAAAATTTGACAGTAAAATTTCACCAAGATAAGGGATAATCAAAACACTTTTTTGCAATATTGACAAATTCCCTGCAACTTTAAAATACAGAAAAAATAGACATGCAGGAGTTGAAGGAGGCAATCGCTCAAACAAGCCACATGTCCATTAAGCAAAATAACCATGTAGCTAAAAGAGTAGTATGAATGATAAGGTGAGACATAAATTATTAATAGCGCTTTATATCTGCCTATATATGTTAATGGGAAGAAGTAAATACTAAAAATACACACACACACAAAAAAACACATACTCTCCCTAGGAATAAGAATATGGTCTCCCCCGTATGGATCTAGTACAAATTGGTCTCACTGGGAAAAGCTCACCTTATACAGATAGGTAACAACAACAACAAAACTAGCACAGTATATTTACCAAGCGTAGAAGAAAGAAACCAGAAGAGAAACACATGGAAGATGATTTCTCATAAGAAAAGGTGTTTCCATGAAACAAACAAAACATGTAATCACTTACATTAATATAAATGTAAAATAAAATTTAAAGCAATATCATTAATAAAAAGACTACCAAGTAGAGACATAAGGAATCAGAAAGTTTAGGAAAAAAGAAAAAAAAAAGAGAAAAAGTAATAAAGTTGTTTTAGAAATAAAGATATATTTGAAGGAAATGGAAAAAACCAAAACTCAATTTTTTTTTCACCAAAACTGCTGCAAATGAAGTGAAAGATGATAGGTGACAGAAATGAAGAAAGGAAGAAAAACAAAATGGAAATGCATAAAGAGTTTAAATGTATCAGAGAGAAAATAGCAACTATTAAATACAGTCAACAATCAGTGATGCACATTATTGGTTTTCCCAAAGAATAAACTAAAATAATTAAGCAGAAGTTAGTAAATGTAATTTAAGAAAATATTTCCAGAAAGAAGAGATTATTTAGATTTAAAAATAAAAGGGAGATACTATTGCCCAGATAAATTTGGCGTAGATGATCAAAACTAGCATATACACTCACAAAATTACTTGATTTCAAGGAAGTTTGCTTGCTTGATTAAATGGGCAAAAAAATAATCAAGTTACATAAAAAGAAAATAATCAGACTGGTTTATATTACTTAATAGCACCGTTTAATGATAGATTATAGCGGAGTAACACTTTAAAAACACTCAAAAAGGAAAGCATACTCCAAGTTTTTTATGCCTAAACCATCTTTAGTTCTAACTTAATGCCAACAAATATTTTTTGAACATAATAGATATCAGGAATAATTGTTATTATGAGACCTTCTTCAAAAATTTAATATATTTTTTAAATCCTCTAAATAATTCAAGGCAAACCAGAATTATATTTTATTTAAAAATTAAGGCTAAAAAACATGGGTAGTAATTGTAACTTTTTATGGCAATGCAAAATTTGCCTTTTTACTTAAGTTGGAAGAAGAAGGGAAAAAAAGTTATGAATTAGTAAACCAATTCTTATCTTACAGATGAGGGTTAAAGATAAATAGATACATAATGAAGTTTTAAATTTACTTAATAATAACAATATATTTTTAAAAATATAATCATCTTAAATAGCATGAAGGGACAGCAGAAGAAAGGTGAGAGATGCTAATTTTCATTTTGATATTAGAAAGGATTGAATAGGTAATGCAAAAATCAATGCAAAAGGTGTACAAAGTTATAGTTGTGAGATAAATACAAGAAATAAATATGAATATTATCAGAAAAATATGCATACATGCACTCATGAGAAATCACTAGTAAAATTTTTAGTACCATTAAAATATAATTCACAACAAAATGTAATAGGACAAAGAATACAGGTAGTTGGTCTACATATAAATGAAAATACTCTTTAAAACTACTAAAAGAAAAAATTTACATTAAATAATAATGCTTAAAACTTTTATAGTACTAAAATTTTGACACCTTCCATTTTAAGTGCTTTAATTTATCTGCTTCTCATTTATGAAATAAAATAAATAACCCCCCCCAAAAAAAAGAAAACAAAGAAAAAACTTACAATTGTTACTTTACTTCTGTTTTTATAGATGAAGACTGAGGCACAGTGAGATTAAGTAAATCGCATAGTCACATAGCAAATGACTGACAAAGAGGCAAATAGGTAGCAAATAAGTAACATAAATAGGCATTCTTTCTACAAAGTTCTGAGTCTTTTTATTTTTAATATTGGAATGCATAAATTAAATTTTTGTCAGTATTCAGTTTTACAGTTTTTATTAAACATGATTTTATATATACATGATATACAAATATTAATATATTACTTTCTGAGTCTACCTAATGGATACTATTATTTTAATGCAATTACACTGAATTTTAAGATTTCTAATATATTTTAATATACAAAGCTTCTTAACAAAGTAACCCATAATCTTAGAGAATACAGAAATAAAAATGTGCAAAATTAAATTTGATCTCAATTTAAGATTGATCTTTACAACAAAATATATATTGGAAAAAAATGACATATTTCTAATCAGTGTCCATTTTCTTAACCAATAAGCTAGATTATCTTTTATAATCAAAATTCTACTCTGGGCTTTATTCATGTCACATACCTATAGCAACTAATTTAGAAAAAAAATGAAATAAAAGACTAAGTTTTATGAGTTAGCTGCAAGCAAAAAAAAAGAAAAAAGAAAAGAAAAAGAAAAGGTAAAAAGGCCATGATCCTAATTACAGACAAGACTGAATTTAGAAAATAAAATTGATAATCACACATTAATGTGCTTTATTAAAAGCTGATCACTTAATTTTCAGGAATTGTATTCATCAGTTTTAAATGTAGCTGCTACTAAAATTTAAGTTATAGAAACTTATGATTAAATATAATATATTCAAAACAAAGAGCAAGTGCTTGCATACCTGGCTTGCTACAGTAGGGGTCACTTTGGTGTGGGTACAGCCCTATTGCATGTATTGCTGTGGACCTGGATGGATCACCTATTAGGTTGTGAAGCATCTTGGTCCTGTTGGAGTATTGAGGCCTCAGCCAGGGCTAGACATTGCCTCTCCTTTCCCTAAGAATGAGTCTGGGTAAAAGCCTGAACTTAAGATGGGATTCTGTATTTGTGAATCTACCTACTCACTAATATGTATTTGTAACCAAAAACAATCAATACTGCTGTGCATTCTCAGACATTCACAGAACAGTGAAAAATTAGTCACTTGATGTACACTTTCTCAGCTCAGATTTAATAAGGTGACACTCTCCCTTATTTCAACTCGTATTGTAAACGTGTCTTTTTTACTGCTTTTCACAGTTTATGCTTCTAGTTGGTGATTTTGCTGTTTATACTGGCCTTCAAGTGTCGTACTTAAGTACTGTCTAGAGTTTCTAAGCCCCAAAAGGCTGCCATATACCTTATGGAGAAAATAAGTGTGTTAGATAAGCTTCATTCAAGAATGAGTTATAGGGCTATTGGCTGTGAATTCCATGTTAACGAATTAACAACATATATTAAATAAGGTGTTCCAAAACAGAAACACATGCATAACAAGGTTATATATTGATGGATTGATAAAATGTGAGCAGAGACTTTAAAAACCTAACCCGATATTTCCCCTAAGAGTAATTGTTCAGTATTTACCAATTCAGTGGTAGTAATGACTTCACAGAACACAACTACCACAAATAAAAATTAACTGTATATCAATGGAGCAAAATACAGACACCAGAAATTAGTTAGATTTGTACAGTTGATTTTTGACCAAGGTTTTTTCAATGGAAAAGCTAAAGATTTTTTTTTTTTTATAAATGATTCTGGAAAAATATGGTATTCTTTATTAAAAATACACATTTTTTTCAGTAATATGGATAAACCTGGAGGACATTATGCTAAGTGAAATAAACCAGACACAGAAGGACAAATACTATATAGCACAACTGATGTGTAGAATCTAAAATGGTCCGACTCATAGAAACAGAGTGGATAGTGGTTGCCAAGGGCATGGGGAAACAGAGAGGTAATAGCCAAAGGGTACAAAATTCCAGTTATACAAGATGAATAAATTCAGCATAGTGTCTACATTGAGTAATACGATATTGTATACTTGAAAATTTGTTAAGAAGGAAGCTCTTTGTTGTATTTTTTATCAAAAAAATAATGATGACCATAATAATAAATAAAGAGGGCAGGAAGAAACTTTTGGAGATGATAGATGTGTTTATCGCATAGAGTTTGGTGATAGTTTTGCAGGTGTATACTTATCTCCAAACTCATCAAGTTGCATACATTAATGATGTAGAGAGTTTTGCATGTCAAAAAATTTTAAAAGGCTATGTTTTCATATGCATAAGATTCATAATGACTATATAATATTTGATTTTATTAATCAATAAAATATAAAATGGGAATACACACACACACACACACACACACACATATATAACCCTACTTCACGCCATACACTAAAACCAGTTTGGAATGGATCACAGACCTAAATACAAACACTAAAACTATTAATCTTCTTGAAAAATATCTAGGAGAATATCTAATGACATTTACCAAGCAAAGATGTTTTAGATTGGACCCAATACTCACTTACCATAAAGGGAAAAAATAAAAATAAAATAGACTTAAAATTAAATTATTTTCTGAAAACCCAATTCAGAAAAATGAATACAAAAGACATAAAATAGGAGATAGTATTTGGAACATGTACATATGGTAACATATAAAAATCTACAACTCAAAAATTAAAGACCAAAAAACAAAAACAAGTAAATAAACAAAAAGCACCACTAATAGCAACAATTTAAATGTGGATAAAAGCTTTATGCAGCCACTCAACTGGACATTAGAATCATCATAAGCATATAACATGGACTCTGCATCATTAGTTATGGAAGAAATGCAAATTACAACACATTTTAGACTTGAGGCTAAAAGTAAGAAGACCGACCAAAAAAAATTACAAGATTATAATGTAATTACATTTTTTATAATTTGCTTGTGAGAATGTAGAATTATTTAACTACTTTGTAGATTTGTTTTGCTGTTTCTTATAATTATACTCTTACCTTCCGACATACTAACTATAGTCCTAGATATTTACCCAAAAGAAATGAAAACATCCATAAAATTATTATGTAAGAAAATTTATAGGAAATTAAAAAATAACCCCTAATCAGAAATATCCCAGATTTTCATCAATAAGAAAATTAATAAACAAATTATAATTTTATTCATATGCTTTATATAATATGTAAACTGCTACTCAGCAGTAGAAAGGAACAAACTGATACATGCAACATGGATGGATTACAAAAACATTATATTAAAGAAGCCTGTGTAAATAAAGACTGTGATTTTATTTATATGAAGTTCAACAACAGATTAAATTAATTTATGGTGATAGAAATCTGAATAGAGGTTGCATCAAGATGATTGGAGAAGTGCAAAATAACATCTCACGATAATAGAAATGATCTGTGACTTGATTAAAGACTGAGTTACACAGGTGTATATATTGGCCAAGACTCATTGAATGCTATAATTAAGACCTATGCAAACACTAGATGTGACCGTCACAAGTTTTACCTTTTTTATTGCAACAATTTGAACTGCTTTCTGTGCCCTGAGACTTGGAGTCTTTCAAATCTATTTTCTACAAAGAAGCCAGAGTAAGATCTTTAATCACAAACCTTAAAACTATTTCGTATATGTTTATACTTCTACATCTTTTAATTAGGTTTCTCTCATAGCCTGCCAATTTCTTGACACTTCAACCTTTCCTTGCAATATACCATGTATCCTATTTGTGTTTTAAAAATAGAAAACTACTTAAAGTGCCTACATTCTCTATGATACTTTCTTTCACCTATGTCTTTGCTCGTATGGTTTCTTGGGCCTGAATCCCTTCCTCATTTATACTTTTCTCACTATTATGACTCCTTATGTTGTAAGTTTTAGCTCAGGAGTCAATTTAAGAAAGTCATTTTAGTTTTTGAATGAATTAGACTGTCATGCCTATCCTCTCAGGCTGTCTGTGTCACCAAGTACACTGTAAATTATGAAGGGAAAGAATATATCTTATTTTTATTTATAGAATCCCTACTGTGTATAGTCTCTTCTCATAATAAATAAATAAATCCATTTATTTTTATTGCCTAGGTTCTTCCTGTACAATACGTGCTTTTAAGTTATGCAAAAGAAAGTCACGGAACTTACTATTGCTACTCTCCTCAGCTGTGCAATGCATTGTCAATATCATTCATTCATTCAGCAAAAAATAGAGGAGGAGGAGAAGTGTTATAGTCTTTTATATAAGTGTCAGGATCAAATATTGGGGACTTCTTTTTCTTTTCATCTATGGTCACTCTATGGTGAAATTCTCTGTCTTTAAATTCCAACTATGCATTGATTACTCCCAAATTTTATCTCCAGCCTGATGCTTCCTGTGAGCTCCAGACTCATTGAAAGACTCTTCAAAACCTTGACTAGCAGGTGTCTCGAATTTTGCATATCGAAAACAAAATCTTACTTTGTGACTTCTGCAAATGCTACTTCTTACACGAGTCCCCATCTTAAAGCACACCACCATTTATTTAGTTTTCGGCAGCAAAATACTGGCATCATGGTAGATACCTATCTCTGCCTATACCTCAAGTCAAGTCCATCTTCAAGCCCTACTGAGTCAAATTTCAAAAATCAGAACCTGACAACTTATCACTAAATCCACCACTACTTCCTTAGTCCAATCTAGCTACCATCTTCTTTAGCTGAGTCTATAGCAATAGCCTGGTTCCCCTGCTCTTACACTCTTGCCAACACCCTCCAAACCCATACGTGTTTTATTCTCCACAGAGCAGAAGTAAACAATATTTTGTTTTTCCTATGCTCAATATTGTCCAGTGATTGACAAAGCCTTACATAATCTGCTCTCTGATTAGTTTTCTGGCTTAATCTTTTCCAAGTCTTGACCTAGCTCATTCCTCAATAGACATACTGGTTTTATGGCTGCTCCTTCAATATGCCATTTCAAATTCTATCTGGAATATGTTTACTCATATTTTTGCATAGTTCATTTTCACTTTATTATAGTTTTTATTGAAATGTCATCTCCTCAAGGAAATAATCTCTGTGTATTCTATTTGAAACAACTCTTCCCTAAGCTTAATTGTCTAAGATCTCTTAACAAATATGAAATTATATTATTTTCTTTATTTACTTTCTGGTGTGATTTAAACTCCAATTTAGATTATAGGTTTAAGGCGAAGGTCTTATCTGTCTGTGCTTTTCTAGTACCCAGTGGCAGAGCACGGCCTTGCATAGAAGGGAATAACTGGGCCTCCTTGTGCTCTGACTCCACCTCAACCTGAGTAATTTATATCTCTTCAAACTCTTTTGATTATATTATGTTATATTTCAAGTCCATCTAGAAAATCACTGTGATAAATTTTGCTATATGCAATTGCCCATTGCTAACAGTTATTAGAAAAATCATTAAAAGACAAATTCTGCAAGAAACTCAAATGATTTAAAATACTTCTATAATACAAGATTTCAGACCATATTATAATAATATATTTATCCCTACTACAAATAATGCAGTACTGTTTCCTAGACAAATTAAACAAAATCAAAATTATTTAGAATAAGTGTTAACATTGGATCTAGAACGGAGCTCAGATAGATATTAAAAGCAAAAGTTTTGAAAATCTTAACTCCAAAGTTTACCATCTCACTTTAGATTCCCAACAAAATTTTTTCAAAGATCAATGCTGATAATAGTTTGTTTTAAGTATACTTCCACAAATATTCTTTTTTTGGGTAAATATTCTTCATATTTGAAAACTAACGCACATTTATTTTACTTTTTTTACACAAAGAGGGCATGTGTAAGTAAAAGGGACTCTCTTACACAGTTTTTTTTTAAATATCCATATCTTGCAGACTATTCGTATCCTTAACATTGATCCACCTTACTCTTCTGAAGAGGTCAAAATGTCTATGTATTATTTCATCTAATTTATTGGAGTACCATGAATTATTTAACTGATATCTATTGATATTTTTTATTTCATCTATTGCTCTAACAGAGTGCAGTAATGATCACCTCTATTTTTATATTTTTTTACAGACCCATTAGCATATCTGTAGACTAAATCAGCAAGGTATACATGAATTTTCGATGTGGATACATATTTTATCAACACTTTTTGAATGACTATTTTGCCATAAATTTACTGAACTTATGATTATAGTCTTGATTGGTAAAAAGTCTATCTTGTGGTGTTAATTTTAATTATTTGTGTATGTTTGAAGAGTTTTAAATCTATAATCTTTTACTTTTCTGTGAACTTTGTGTTCTTGTACATTTCACTATTGAATGTTTTGTTTTTATTTATAGATTTCTAAGAAAGTGTGTATTTGTTTGAAATAGATGATTGAAATATTTTTCCCAGTTTGTCACTTTCTTGAATTTTTTATGAGGTTTATGTCTCTCTAGAAAATTAATATTTAGCATATTTTTAATTCTTTTCTTTTTCTTTTATAATTTCAAGGTTTAGGCTCTGTTTAAAAAGTGTTTCCCTATTTCTAATACTTTTATGGTCTCATTTTTAACTTTTGAATTATTATTCACCCAGCATTTCATATTATTTGAGGAATGAAGTAGGCATCCATCTATATTTTTTGTTTGTATGTCTACCATGAGCCAGAACACTGCATTTCATGTGTTAAACCCACTTCTCCCCTCACCCCCAATTTTAAATGACCTGATATTCACCTACTAAATTCATATAGGAATTTGGATTTATCTCATGTCTCTATGTATTCAATTTCATTATCTTGCTATAAAATCACAAGGTGATAGTAATTGTTTTAATTAAAGTTTAATTGCATATCTGGTATGTGGAAATATAAATTCCTATTAAGCATTTTTCTATGAAAGTGTTTTTAGATTTTTTTACTTTTTTTATATGTTCTTTAGAATATACTTTGTCTAGTTTTTAAAAATGTCAATATTTTTATTGAAATCATAATATAGTTTCAAGTTAATTTAGAGAGGAATATATTCTTAAAAAACCATCACTGCTATCAAGTTTTAGTTCAATATAATTAACAAACTTAAACACTGCTCCATAAATGTATCTACAAGTTGTAAGTGTAGTAGTTATTAACAGAAAAACACTGAGATGTAGTAAAACATTAAAGCATTTAACCATGTGAATAAAAATCTCAGATAAATAAATATGCCTGAATTTCACATTGCATAAGCACAAAATGAGTGTTGTCCAAAATTTTTGACATTCTCTATAACGTTTCTTCTTAAATTGATCAGTGTAAACCACTAGATTTTGAAATATCAATGTAGTTGAAATAGATACTTGATGTAAGATTTGCAACATTAAGCAATAATGGACTATTTTCCTTAACATTGCCATCTTCAGATTTATAGATATTTGTATTCATGAATCATCTTCATATTCATTATGAAGCAATTGCTTTTCAAAATATTCTTATATTTTCAAGCAGGAATCATTACCTGCATTTATAGCCAAAATATTGAGGCTCATAGAAATTAAATGTCTTGCTCAGAAGCAAAAACAAAAAAAAATTAAATGTCTTGCTCAGTAACTAAACTGGAATATGATTTCAGGTTCTATTTCTAGTTCAATGTAACTATAATCAGTACTGAATGTTTCAGTGTGTGCCTCAAAACAATTTTTGTTACACTAATTAATTGCTGTCATAGAGTGTGTATGTGTGTGTTTTGTTTTGGTATTGGAGATATTTATTTGCTTGCTGTTATTAAGATATCAAAAGTTAGTGTTAGTGAGAAAAAAGCTTGAGAAATCAGGAGTGGCCAAAATATTCATTATTACCATTTTATGAGATTATATCCACAAGCTTAATTTGTCCTCTTTGGTCAAGCCAATATAAAGACCTGCATTTTCTTTCTAGTCTGGGTGGTCTAAGGAGTTTCTTTCTACCTAATCTCAAAAGTTATAAGTAGTAGAAGAATAAGAAACTTCCTCATTACAAAGAAAACATGGTAAAATAAATAGGAAGTCTGAGAAAGTGCATTTGTCCAATAATAGAAGTTGGGGGGAAAAAAGTGATAGAGAGAGAGAGAAAGAGAGAGAGAGAGAGAGAGAGAGAGACTGCTGTGGATGTAGCCTCTGAATTTTACTGCAGTGTCCATGTGTCTTGTGATTACTGTCTTTTAAAAAATCTCCATCTCTTGAACATGTTTGCTGAACAATTTACCCAAACTTGAGGACCTTGTGGAGAGAGAATTCAGGGGACTGATTACTAATCATCCCTAAGGAGAAATAAAGACAGTAGAGGTAAATAATCTTTGAAATCTAGTACAACAAACCATAGAAGATTTTCTTAGTGAATTCATGAAGAAATGGAATGTTATTTAGAGCTACTCTAGGAAAAAAGATAACTTGCTACCTCAGAAGCAGGGACCAATTTCTCCTTCCCTATTCAACTTTCTTTCTGATTTGAACTTTCTGGGTTATATACTCTTACTTTTCTCTGTTTTCTGCTAATAATAGATAATCTTAGTATAGTATTGGAATCTTTTGACTTATGATTTCTACCATAAAGAGCATTAAAAAAAAGGGGGAGGTAGGGGAAGGGAGAAGAAAGAATGAGAGTGCCAAAAATTGTACCAGAAGAGGTTAAAGAGCCAATGAGGGCTTTATTTGAGTCTATTGCAATGAGAGAGACCGGCACTCAATTTGAGCTCAACTCTACTGAAAAAGAAAAAAATAAAATAGGACTGGAGAATTTTTAAGAACCGGGGTGGAAGGAATCATAAGCCACCTGAGTTTGCTAATTGGCCTTCCTAAAAAGAAAGGTAAACTTTCTCCTGTCTTCTGGACAGAAGGTAAGTTTCATAAGTTGCAGCAAGCTCAAGCCAAAGTTAGGCTCCTAGCCTCCACAGAAACTAAGAGATTGGGGCCCTATCTTTTTTGATGATTATATTTCGAAGAGATAGCTTTCTGATACTTAAGCTATTCCTGGGTTGTTATAAACATGGCAAGAAGCTTTCAAAATATTTACATCCCAAAGAGTCAGAGAAAGAATTTATAATCCCAAATTTTCTAAAGTAATTATGTTCTATGAAAAGAGAAGTTAGCCTGGAAAAATCATACTCACTATCATCAGCACTGAGATATGCTATTTGGTTTATTGGCCTGACTCCTAGAGTATCAAAAAACAAAGAAATTTATATTACATGAACCTATGCAAATGCCCAGCTTCACTGGGATATAAATATTTGTCCTTAGTATGAGCATTGTACGTCTACAGTTCAGTGGTTATAACAGAGATGTGCATAATAATCACCTGGTTAAAATTTCTGATTATATACAGCTGACTGCCATTCCTGGTCTATATAAGAATTTCTTCTAGTGGAGTCCATTATATTTTTAAAAAGCTCCTCAGGCTATGATGAATCTCACTGGTTAAAAACTACTATTTTAAGTTGATATTTTGCCTAAATACTGAAGTATGAATTTGCCAAATAACATTCAGTGATCACTATGACAAGAAACCACATGAAAGTCTATTTCTTCCCTATCCAGTCCCTTAATATTTGTACATTGTAAATCAAAACAAAATATATTTATCCAAGATACCATCAAATTATTATAACATATAAACGTATAAAAAACTTCTTCCACAATAATTTGGAATCATAAGCCTATTGAAACTGTACATTCTTTAAGAGAAAAATATAAAAATTGCTAATCAAAATCTGAATGAATAAGGTGGCAATACATCAATCATAGCTTGTCACAAGAATTTTGGAATTCATTCTGGAATGGATCACATAGGAAAACATATTTGAGAATAATTATGTAAAACAAATCCATTTAAACCAACATGGAAGAATTCTAAATTAGTTTTATTTTTTAAGTCCAGGGATAACTACATGCTAATTTAAATTAAATGCCTAGAGATTAATGTTCTTCTTTTAAAACAAACTCAAGAATAAAAAAAGATTAGTAAGCATAATTCACGCATTCACTTATCAATAAATTTGTTAAGCACTTACAAAATACAGATCACTAAGTAAAATTGTGTTAGATACTGTTGTCTATTAATGGTTTTACAATTGCTGCCTTCAAGAGTTATATTATAGTAGAAGAAATAGTCATATTTTCAAATTATGACATCGTATAATTTATAATGTAAAATAGATGGTATTAACAAGTCTACAAACAATAAATGCCATAGGCATTTTTTTTTCACATACACTTTTGGTGAAAAAAATAGTAATACAGAACTCCTATTAGAAAATGAAATAAATTTTGTTTCTTATAACAGAGGCAGAAAGTAAAAATATATATAATTAAAAATACACAATTTATATTAGTTTGTACTGTCATATTAATTATAATTTCTATTTATATAATTGATGCCCCTAAAAGTTACAGTATCTACTTGGCAATAAATGATATTATTGAAGCATCTATAATATTTCTAACAAGGACAATACATACTTAGTGCAAAATTTCTAACCTAGGAATTTAAGTTTAAAAATGCAATACAGGTTGCCATGTAACTATTTATGCTGTTTTCTCAGCAGCAGATAGAGATTTTTAAAGGGAATGATGGATGCTCAGTTAGCTCTGATTCAAAGAATTATTAGAACTTTATGTTTTAAAACAAACCACCTCCAAAATGTTTTCAGTTTTAGAACATGTTTTGAACATCTTTAATCATTCCATTTTTCTGACTACTGGTCAATTTTTTATTCATTCTACAAACATGGGTGACTCTGAAATGAATTTACTTAGGATAGTCAGTGTCTTTAATTTTAACCTTGGTTGTTTCTATTCCCTGGGCCAAATTTGCATAAATAGCTCACAGGCCTATTCATTAGAAACATATATTTGGAAAAAAAAAAAGTTCTATATTCAAAAATGAAAATATCCACAAAAACATTTTTGAAATAAACATAATAAATTTTTCAGTATTGCTGCTCAAAAAAATTGCCATATATTACTGATGATATTGCAATTTGAGTGACGACTCAAATTACTTCCATAAATTTCAAAATTACTTCCATAAATTTCAATCTAAATAGAAGTATTAGGCCAAAGAGTCCTCAAAATCAATTATGCCACGAGAAGTGCCCTTGAAATTTATATATAAAGAGGCTACATTTTCTAAAAGAGAAAGATTGGATGAGGAAGGTAAAATTCAAAGGAAAAAGCATCAAGAAAGTAGAGTTTACCTATCTCAGACACACATGCTAGCTAGAGTAGTCTCAGGAAAAGAGACAATAATGAGGTGGAAAGGAAGCTTCTACAGTCAGCAAAATTAACACAGCTTGGAAATTAAAGATAACATAGCTGAAAATATCCAGCGTGGCATTTTCTCAATACTGAGCCTTAGTAGTGAGCATTATAAATATACTCATATGCCATGGATGTCAAGTGCATTTGAAAATCAAAGTTTATGCAAGGACTTCTCAGGTTAAGCAGAAATCTTTTATTATTAGTGAAAAGATCCCAGAAATAAATTCCAGTGGCTCAAATACAACCAAGATAAAAGAGAAAAATTAGACGGTAATAAATTAGAAAGTCAAGAAAATCTCAGAAAATGTAGCTGATCTTCCTGGGTCAGTTGCATTTATTTAGGCCCCTAACACCAGAGCTTTGGATTCTTTAACCAGTTTTCTAAAGTAAATCTCAAGCTCTTTTCTCCTGACTCTTTTCTCTGATTCTTTTTGCTTTCTCAGACTAATTTATCTTTCACACTATCTCTGGATTAATCTCCTTTCCCTTAGGTCTTTTCATTCTAATAGTGTTCACAAAGTCTACAACAGCTCCCAGTTGCCTTCCTAAACAGATTTAAACTCTCATTGTTTTTTTCAAATTTCCTGCAATTTTTCTACCTCCCGTTTAGACAAGACCATTTTGTACTACTCCCATCTACGGAGTCGGTATCATCATTTATTTGCACCACGTACTCGTCTATCATGCTAACATTGCACAACTTTCTTCCTTCCTGAAATGTCATCCTCTATTCACCAGCCGAAATCCTTTCCATCCATTCCTTAAGCTTCAGCTTAGATCCTGATTTATTGATACTTCCCATGTTTATTGTTTACTTTGGCATATGCTGATTAATCTTAGCTCTAAATTCTTACAAAAGTATTGTTTCCTGCAAGTATTTTACAATTTGAACATCTATTATTGTGTTTTTCATTAACTTTCATTGGCATTGACTCTTAAAACATCCATAAGATGGTAAACTACTTGGAGGTATATGGATTACATCTTAAATTTTAAATTGTAGTGAATGGATAGACAGAGGAATTCTGCTTCATTACATAAAAAGAGGAGTTTAAAGAGTCATATTAAAATATGTATTGTGCAATGAAGGGAAATGAAATGAAAATAAGCGAAGGAATTGAGTGTAAAGGCAGTGTATCTATTTTCTAGGGCTACGTTAATAAAGCACCACAAACAGGGGGACTTAAAGTAACAGAAATTTATGTTCTCACAGTTCTGGAGGCCAAAGTTGAAAATCAAGTTGTCAGCCAGCCCATGCTTCCTTTGAGTAAAATTCTTCCTTACTTCTTCCTAGTTTCTGGTGGTGGCTGTCAATTTTTGTCATTCCTTGGCTTGCAGCTGCATCATTCCAATCTCTGTTTTGGTTGTACATGGTAAACTCCCTATGTGTCTGTGTCTACACATCATCTTACCTCTTATTATAAGGACACCAGTCATATTAAATTAGGAGCCCATCCTACTCCAGTATGACATTATCTTAACTAATTATATCTGCAACTCTATTTCCAATAAATTCATATTCTTGGATTCTAAAATTTAGGGTTTTAATGTACTTTTGGGGGGGGACACATACCAACCCATAAGAAGTAATAAAAATAGAAAGGCGAACTGAGTCTGAATTTAATGCTTGAGATATGTGATGAGAAGTCCAGCGTGCTAAGAGGAGATGGACAACGCATTTACCTCTAAAAATAATGAGAGAACACGATCAATCACTTGATTCAGAGTTTGTAAGATTAAGCCAATACATTATTAAAGGAAAACACAGAAATTCGTGTGTTGATCCCAAGGGAAATTTATCCTAAGAAAGCTGATGAAATAAAATAATGAGTGATCTAGAAAATAATATTGTCAGTAAAACTGTACATGATATACATGATTTTTTATAACCATTAGATTTGCTTTTCAGATTTATATATGGTAAAATTAATCATGGGCAAGATAGGAATAATAATGGGAATAATAATAATAATAATAATAATAAAGATAGGAATAATAATAATAATAAAGTATGACAGTGTCAATGTATGCAAATTTTGATGCTATACTTTAATCAAGGAATAGGTATTCCTTGATAAGATATTCCTTGATTCTAGAATACCTATCACATATTAGAATATCAAATTTAATGGATGTGCATCAGCTCAAAATGTATTTTTATAAGTTTTAGCACTTTTCTTAATTTTAAATTTGGAGTTCTTGAGTACTTGATCTGAGATACTTCTTTTTTTTACATGCTGTTCTTAGAAGATATTATATAGTGTATATGAATTCTAGGAATTTCCTCTGTAAACTCCCATATCCAACTTCTTACTTGCAATCTCCATTGATATGTATTACCAAAATCTAATGTTGAATATGTCCCTATGATAACTATTTCACCTGCTAATGTTATTTCACA
>NW_006436298.1:31230894-31253803 GCF_000325575.1 Pteropus alecto | reverse complement strand
ACAAGATGGGAGCTTTCCAACAAACTGTATTTTTCAGATTTCCATACTAATTGGATTTAGTATAAATATCTTTCTATTTTTTCCTGACTTCCATTTTCTATTAACATCTTAGCAATCAGTTATATATGTATTTTTTCTATTAAATGTCATATAACTTAAACCCCTCTAGCTGACTTTAATATTATCACTTGATTTTTGATTTTCAACAATTTGATTGTAATACACTTAAGTATGTTTTTCTTCATATTTATCCCACTTAGATTCAATGCAGTATCTGCCAACTGATATGTGAAATGATCATCCATTATTTTTCCAAATTTGTTTCTATCTTAACTCTCTGTCTCCTTATGGGACCCTTTTTTGACCTATTTCCACATTATCTTTTATTCTATTTTATTTAATTTGTCTTCTTTGTTCTCTCTGTGTTTTGTTTTGCATATCTTTTCTAATGATATTTCTCTGAGTCCAGTATATAGCCTATCCTATGTTTAGTCTGCTTTGAATCATACCCATTAGCTCCACCTGATTTTTCTTTATAAATATATGAATATTCTATTAATATTATTCATCTTTTAATTCACATAGATATTCTTTTTCTCTTCTGTAACATGTGAACTACAGATAAGTTGAAGTCCTTATTGGCTAACTGTAGTATTTGTATCATTCTTGGGCCTGTTCTTATAATAGACTATTGTATCACTTTATTACTTATAACTTGTTTTTATTCATATAATTAGTAATTTTATGTCATATGTTGGACATAATACATTGTAGAGACAATGGACAATTTTGCCTTCTATTTCTCCTGGGCATATCTTTTACTTTGAGAGCATGTGCCTTAATTCTAGATTTTGGTCCTTATTTTTAAAGTATGTTTTTTTTCATTTCTCTACTGAAAGCCTTGGGAAATCACCAAGGTTACCTATAACTGGGCTTAAACTCCATAGTTCTGCAGAACAATGTATCTACTCGAAATCTATCCTGATTCCCTGTAGTTGTTCTCTGCTAGACATCCTGAAATTTAATACTTTCTGTGCATAGCTTTTCAGTGAGCCAAAGACACAGAAATAATTTTTTATACCATATCATGGCTCCTTCTCTGCTATGCCTACCTTTTTGAATCTTTGTTTCTAAACCCCAAGTCACCATAGCAACAATGAACTGTGATATTGTTTTTTCCATCCAGTGATACTGTCATCTTCTTTTCGAATTCTATTTACCTATATTGTGATTTCAGCAATGCTCTCACAGGTAAAGCCAGGATGAAAGCCTGAGGCTTCATTTTAATTTAATTTCTATGTGCTTCCTTCTTTCAAGTACTCTCAACCTGTATTGTAAATTCCTCCACTGTCTGCTCGAATTGTTGTACATAGATTTTTTTTTTTTTCCCACAGTGACTAATTGCATAGAGTAAGTACTATAGCATCTACGCTATCATGGGCAGAGCTGAGATTGGCTTTTTTTTTTTTTTTTAATTCTTAAAATTCATGGAATAAAGGCTTCCCTTGAGGTGTTAAATACTGTCTAAATGTAATAGAAGCAACTCTGCAGATGGAAGAAAGTAAAATTTCCTAACCCAAGTGAAGAATATGGCATAGATATGTACTACTTATCAAGCATCTCAATATTTTCCAACTCCCATGCTGTGGGATTTGTGCCAATTGTGGCAAAGAGAGAATGAGTAGAAATGACATGAGACAAGGCTCTATAAAAATCTCATCACCACTCTTGCCTTCTGAAAAGTCTTGATATGATTATGATTATTATGACATAATGATTTTTGAGTCACTTAGAGGACAATTGTCAAGGAAAACAACCACCAGTCTGGACTGTATATAAATAAGTATCATAAATCCTATTGTGTTATTCCACTGAGATTTCAAGATTTATTTTATGAATACTGCATATGCTAAAAGTACCCTTATTAATTCAGAAACTCAGAGTAGATTATGGATACTTTTGTTTCAATTTTTTAGTGCATTTTTTTACTAGGTACAGGAAGGTCTGACTAATGGAGAGAAGAGTACAGTTTTTTCAATAAAAGAAATAGAAAAAATATGCTGATAATAATACACATTCTTCTTAAGCTTACATGGAACATTCACCAAGACAGACCACATTCTGAGCTATAAAGCACACCTTAATGAATTTAAAAGAATAGAAATCATGCAACATCTGCTCTCAGACCACAATGGAATTAATAGGAAATCAATAATAGAAAAATGGCTAGAAAACTCCATTAACACTTGAAAAATAAGTAACATCCTTCTAAATAACACAGAGTTCGAAAAAGAAATTTATGAAAAGTTTAAAATTATTTAGAACCAAATAGAAAAGAAAACATAACATCAAAATTTGTGAGATATGGTGAAAGTAGTGCTTACAGAGAAAATTATAGAATTAACTGTATATATTAGAAAGGAAGAAAGTTAAAAATTCGATAATCTAAGCTTCCTCTTAGGATCCTAGAAAAAAGAGCAAATTAAATCTAAAGTAAGTAGAAGAAAAGAAATAATAAGAATTAGAGCAGAAATCAATGAAAGTGAAAACTGGTCTTCTGGAAAGATCAGTAAAAATCAATAAGCCTCTAACTTGATTAACTAAGAAAAAAAGAGAGAGGACACCAATTACTAATATACAAAATAAAAGAGAGGACATCACTATAGAGCCCATGGACGTTAAAAGGATAATAAAGGAATAATATGAGTGACTCTGCCAACAATGTATAAAAATAATTATACACTATGACTAGATGGGATGTATCCTAGGTATGCAAGGCTGGTTCAACATTTGAAAATCAATTAATGTAATCCATCACATTAAATAGGGTAAAGAAGAAAAATCATATGATCATATCAATAGATGCAGAAAAGGCATTTGACAAAATCCAACCTCCATTTATGATCAAAACTCAGTATACTGAGAATTGAAGGGAACTTTCTCAAATTGATAAAGAATATTTGCAAAAACCTATGGCAATATCATGCTTAACAGTGACAAACGTGAAACTTTACCATTAAGATCAGGAAGGCTGTCTGTCCCCTTTACTACTCTTTTCAACATTGTACTGGATATCCTAGTAACAATAAGACAAGGAAAGGAAATAAAAATATATACATTGGGAAAGAAGAAGTAAAATTGTCTTCGTTTATGGATGACATGGTTATTTATGTAGAAAATTTGAAATCCCTGATGCTAATAAGTGATTATAGCAAAGTTTCAGGATACTGGGTTAACATGTAAAAGTCAATCTATACCTTCTGATCAATATTGCTGTGCTCCTAAAATGCTCTAAAAATAAAGTCCATTAAAAATATGCTGTTAATATAGTAGCGATGTACTTGTCTTGAATCTCTCAACAAAACAGATATAGTAATGAATGTGATAAAGCACTAAATAAATGAATTAATTAAATAAAGTATTTTAAAACAAGTAGCAAAGTGATATTCTTTCAAACCACAAAATTCCATTGAGATGTACCAAACTACCTACACCTTTGTATATAACTAACCGTGCAAGAAGCAGTAGAAAGAAGACAAAAAGATTTCTGATAGCTGTGATGCTGGTAAACCCAGATGGCTAAGAATAATTTATTCAGAAAGCTAGAGAAGACACTGTGGAGTAGAAGCCAGGTATAACTATCTGAGAAAAACAGTTGAACAGCAGAGGAGGCTTGCTGTCTCCTTTGTAAGGATGAATTTCAAAAGGGACTTCAGGAAAGTTAGATAGTGCTGAGGTTGTCTGGGTGTCGTAAAATCTTGAAACAAGCTAGCCAAAGTTTCCTTCAAGGACAAAGTCTATGCAAAGAGAAAGTTTTGGAAATAGAATACAAATTAAGCAGGACAGAGATACCATGGGGCAAAAAGATAGAGTTGAGGCACGGGATATAGAAAAGGAGAAAGGAAAAGAGAAAGAAAATATTCTCATAAGAGTAAAAAAAAAGAAAAATGAAGGAGACTGTTCTTAGGCAGTACTCGAACTAACTTTTTGATGCTTCACAGTGAAGAAAGGTCTCAGCCATAAAGCTTTGAAAGTTCTCTTGGCACATTCCCCTACATGGGAAGATAATTTTAAAAATACAAAAAAATCCATCTTGTATAAACACTCATAATGCAATAGAATTGTGGTTGAATTTTATATCAAGTCATTTTAGGTAAAAAGAAAATTATGAGCAGAATAGACATCTTTCAGTGAAGACATATTGAAAATATAGGATCACCTCCCCCAAATTTTTAACTTGTAGCTTAATATTTCAAAATAAACTAGATGAAATTAAGACATGAAAGCATAAACCAGAAATAGAAAATAAATAGAAAGATTAAAATTATGAGATTTAAAGAGAGTTTGAAAATGAAGCTCACTGAGTTCCAGAATGATTTAGAAATAAATTTAAAGTAATTTCAGGAATGAAGATAAGTCTAAATAGATAATGAAAATTAATAGGTATCATAAATGATACAGTAAAAGAAATAAACAATAAAAAATAGAAAAAATAAATTTTAAAATCAAGCAAAAATTACACTATTTTAAAGAATAAACAAAAGGGTTAAAAAACCTTCCAAATTTTTATTATAAGATGAGTGAATATTGATTACAGAACTTAATTGCACTAAAGGAATCCATAAACCAATGATGCTCCTGCATATCAATAAAAATCTTCAATTTGTAAATTTTAACATAATCACAATAAAAAAATCTTTATATTTTCTTGAACCAGAAAAGTTAATTATGAAGTTTATTTGAAGGAACAAATAAGCAAAAATAGAGAAATCATGAAAACCACAAAAAGGGTGTTCTAGCCACCCCTCATAGAAAATGTATTTTATGTCCTCTATAATTAAAAGAATAAGATATTGGAATATAAATGGACCAGAATAGAAAATCTGAAAATAGACATAGTATTTCTAAATGAAAATTCAATATATTATAAACACAGCATCAAAAATCAGTAAGTAAAAAAATATCATTTATAATTAGTGTTGGATAAATGGCAGAGCTATGTGAAGAAAAGACAAAGTTATCTTCACACATATATGCAAGTATTAGAAGTAAATACATATGAATTTATCTATAAATTTGAAAATGGGGATAACAGTCTTAACTATGACTCACAAAATATAATCAATAAAGGATGAAATTAATCATTTTAGTTCTATAATTTGTCCAAAAAATATTTCCGACAAATAAATATAATCAAACACATAGACAAATGACAAAACAGTGAAACATAGTTGTAATGAAAAAGATTTGAAGGTCATCAGATCTAGTCATTAATAGAATTTTAAGATACAGTATTTGTAATATAGAGCAATCCAGATATTCAAATATATCCTAAAGATAAAGACATACAAGGTGTTGCTTCAACAGCACATATACTAAAATTGGAATGATGCAGAAAAGGTTAGCATGGACCCTGTGCAAAGATGACATGTAAATTAATGAAGCATTTTCTATTTCTAAAAATAGAAATGCAGCATTTCTATTTTAAAAAATGGTTAAAATGGTAATTTTATGTTATGTATATTTTACTACAATAAAAATAAATAGATGTAAAAAAAAATTAAAAATAAAATTAAAAAGTACACGGACATTTTAAACTATTTTGATAATCTTAATTTCAGTAAAAATATTGTTATCAGTTCATTCTGATTTCATATTGATACAAAAATATTAAAAAGCTAGCTGGTTAGATCAGTATCAGTAAGAACAAAAAGAATGTAAGCTGGGCATGATGTACCTCTTGATGTGATACAATAGGAAGATTATAATTCATCTTATGAAGTATTATTATCAAACAATAGAACAAATTTGATCAGCTTTCTAAATGTAATTTGTTTTTATAGGAAATAAAGTGGTATGCAGACCATCTTAAGTGATACAAAGGGATGCAATAAGCAAAATCCAGAATATGCAAAATTATATAGGATATGATCTTGGTTTTTTGACTAAATAAATTATAAGAAAAAAAGGAATAGAAAGCTTATAAATTAAAAGCAGTTTAAACCATACTAATAAAATGCATTGCATGTACTTTGTTTTCTAATTCAAACAAACAAACTATAAGTTAAAAGTACTATGAGATATTGTGTATTTCATAACATAAAGAATTATACTTAATTTAGGACTGATGAAAATATTGAGATTATGATTTTTAAAGTGTCTTTTATAGATACATACTGAAGGATCTTGGATATAATAATATGATATCTAGGATTTGGCTCAAAAAATATCTAGAGTAAGATGTGGGATGTAAAGTAGGTATAGTCTTAAGAAAAAGATATATTGACTGTTTTGAAACTGGATATAGGATCCATGGAGGTGTATTATGATACTGTTTTTTAATATATATTTATATTTTTCCATAATAATTTTTAACGTAATACTAACATTAATGTAACAGATAGTAACAAGTGAGGGAAAATCATTGTTTTTATTTACAAGGCTGTAAATGAGAAAAATCCATGAAAAAAGAACCCAAATTTATGCATATGTTTTATCTCTTAAAATCTTTTCATTTATGTTGCTTCAACCCACTGTCCAATATGTTCGTGCTTTCTTATTTTAAAATGTATATGCCTGCACATATAGAAAATTGTTAACCAAAAGAACTGGTCATGTCCTCTTGTGATAAGTAAGCATTTCTTGGTTGTTGTTGTTGTTGTTGTTGTTTTAATATAAACTGATCTTAAGGATTAGGCATTAAATGCCAGGTACCTTTTTAAGTAATTTGCTATATACTCTTCACCAGGGAGGAATGTGACCTCATTCCATGTTCTAGATAACACAACCGTGCTGTAGTGATTAGTACATCTGGTCAGATGGGAGAAAAACACATGGCTCTGCACTTTTTTAACAACTTACTCAGCCTGAAACCAGTTGGTTAACAAGAGATTTAAAAGCAAAGCATTCTCATGAACATGGATAATGGACTAGTGGTTACCAGAGGGTAGGGGGTAGGGGAGGAGGGGGGAGGTAGACTGAGTAAAAGGGGTCAAATATAGCGGGGAGGGAGAGGGTGACATGGATAAAGGGGATTAAATATATGGTAGCTGAGGGAAACTGGACTTCGGCTGGTAAACACACAATAGAATATATAGATGTCAAATTATAATGTACACCTGAAAATTACATAATTGTATTAACCAATGTTACCCCAATAAACTTAATAAAAAATAAATAAAATAAATAAAAAATTAAAAGCAAAGCATTAAAAAATCTCAATTAATTAAGCATCATGGCTAATAAATTAAATAAAACAGTGTATATTTATCTTACTGATGCAGAGGCAACAGGCTTCTGACAATGTTTATCTTTTGTGTTCTGTTGAGGTATAATAAACATCTAAAATTTTTAAATGTACAGTTCAAGAGATTGGGAGCAACAGTCATTTAACTACAACCACTGTCAGGGTTTAGAACACTCCCATCACCACAGGAGCCCCCATGTGCCCGTTAGCAGTCAGTCTGTGCCCTCACCCTTGCTTCTAAGCAATCATCAATCTTCTGGAAAGCAAACTGTGGTTTTGCCTTTTATAGAATTTTATATAAAGTTCATACTAAACCATAGAATTCGCAGTCTTTACTGAATGCCTTCTTTTACATAGCTCCTGAGTATACAATACTGGAAAATTTTGTTGTATCATTCCAGAATGACTTTTTGATACAATAAAGATAACATTGAAGAATAGGGCAGAAGACCTTAATTCTATCACTGCCACTCTAATCTGTGAACTAAGATATATGTTTTAGCTTCTCTTGTCAATTGTTAAATGTTAAATGAGCAATTGTTAAATGAGGATAATAGTACTATTCTGGCTCTGATTAGAGAGAACATGTAAAGTGCTTTCTAAAATATGACACATTACACAGTTTAAGTCAAGAGAAAAAGCTGTCAGAAATAAGATAAATGACTGTTTTTTTTTTAAAAAGACATAATTAAATATAAATAAATGTATATTAAAATATAAATTTTAAAAGTTCTACTTTTCCACTGTGGAGATGGAACTAAAATGGAGGGGAGATGTGAATGGATTTTATGAAGTTTGAATAAAATGGGGAAAAAAGTAAAACTAGAATTATAAGAAGGAACAATATTAAGCTTATCTAAATAAAAATAGCTAGTTTTATAAATAAACTTTATTCTTTTAATTTTCATTATTATCAACATCAAGAATTTATTCTACATAGAACACATTATTTGACAAGGTTATACTTATGAATAGAGCTTATAATCCTTGTCTTTGTCAACATTGGAAAGGGGGACAGAAAATGGTTTTTAAATGAATTAAGGACAAGGAAAAACACTCTTCTAGCAAAATAAGTCCATAAAGATTATGTGAATATTGACATTTATAACTTCATGAGAAAAAAAATTTCCTGTTTTGTTTCTTTGTTTTACCTAATGTCAAGACAGGAAACAAGATAAACTACCTCTCTGTTCCTACCCCCGCATCACAGTAGTAGACCTTTATTCTGATCCATCTTTGAGGCCTGAAGTTCTCCTATCTCTCTTCACACCCTAGAGAAAAGGGAGCAATCTAATTGTGTTAGAGGCTAGAAAATTTCTGAGACAAAAGAGAAAGCTAAGAAAAGCTTATAATTCATAAGGAGGAGTAAAGGACCATGACACTTGGAAAAGGAAAAAGAATCGATTAAATGAGAAGATACTTGGTCTGCGTAGGTCGAGTTTTGCCAGTTGAAGGAAAATCCAAGTGGAATGTCTGAAAGATATAGTCAGTATAGAAATTTTAATTAAACTACCGACAGAACACTACTTTTTGCCTTTTTGCCCTTGTGTATTAGGTAAATTATATAAAACGAAAGTAAAGAGATGATTGACAGTTTTTCAAGCATCCATGTGCTCTTATTTTTTAAAGAAAAGGAAGAAACTTCAATCCACCACCACAAAATGTTAGATCCCAATTAAATGCCTAAGGTATTTTTATTAATGGTGGTCTGAGGATAGAGAAATTGATCCATTGAATTAATCTATTTAATTAAAAAATAAGATTAATCCTTCTCAATGTGGAGACTCTATTCAGGAAAAAAAACAAATATAAAAGTTAAATAAATTTTAAAATACTATTATTATATGTGCTACTAAAGCAAGCACTCAAAATACTGTTTATTATAATGTGTGTAGAAGTATGCAGCATATTGAACAATAGTTTTATTAGTAATGAAAGAAAAAGAGCAGTCATTGAGGGTTGGAACACTTAAACATTTCAGGTAAAAGAAATTACTGTACATGGTGTTAGAGTTGATCATTTAAAGTAAGAGATTAAAAAGAACTCAGAAAATTTATGTAATGTGTTCTAATGTGTTTAGTAGTAGGAGGTCACAGAGTCAAAGCCAGGTTTTCTGATTTTAAATGAGTATACTACTTATGAAAAATTATAGCTCCTAAAATGATAAACATTCCATCATTTACTTTTTAAATAATATTTATTGTATGCCTATGATGTACTAAATTCTGTTCTAGCCTTTATCTAGTAGATAAAGCAGTGAACAAAAATGCCCTTTGTGGAGCTTGTATATTAAAGGGTGGCTGCAAGACAGAAAATGAACAACTATATGGTATATTGTTATATAATGCTATGAGAAAATTGAAAAGGGTAAGCAGATAGAACTGGAAAGAGAATCATAATTTTAGTAAGGTGTCTTGAGAAGGTCTTTCAAAAGAAGTAACATTTAAAGATTAATCTAAATGAGATTTTTTAAGTAGAAGGATCTGTAGTTACATAGACTCCAAGGTAAGAATACATGAGACATGAGAAGTCAGAGTAACTAGAGTAGAATGAGCCAGGGAAAGTAATTAGATTCCTTGGAAAAGTCTATACATTTTATACATGTATTAAATAAAAATTTTAAAAGATGTTCTTATTCGAAGAGTGCTATTTACATAATAGTGCATAGGAAGTAACATAGCAAGTTAGTAGTACTTGCTACAAAAATAGAAAGTTCTTTATGCTTTCATAGTAAATGCCTAATAAATCTGTATAAGAAAGCGCATATCATCGTAGGCTCTAAATATTGTATTTATTCCTCTATACTAGATTCTGATTTCTTACAGTTCAGTTATATCATCAGACCTAATATATGTAACAAAATCTAGAAAAATATTATTGGTGTTTTAAGTCTATTTTTGTGGTGGCTGGAAAGTTACTGTTTGGCTATCGCCCATGGGAACATAACACTCTAACAATAAGCTTTCTGCTTCTGTACCCTCCACTTGTACAACCGACCTGTGGGTTGACAGTTAGTAAAAAGAAGAAAAATAGACTTGTGTGTTAAAACAGGATGAAGAATAGGGGCTTAGGGCTTAAAAACCCTGTACCTCTACATTTCAGGGCTGCTTAATTTGGGGTCTGTGTACCCTTGGCAGACCCAGCTGGCTGAATAAAGAGTGTGTTTCCTATAACTCACTGATTTCTGGTGGTCCGTGTGTCTATCGTGGGCTGGCGTCTACAACATTTTGAAAGATAAGTTAATGAACTGATGGATGAATAAATGAATGACTGTATAGACTAGCTGTTCTTGCATAACAAACTATTCTAAAACGTAGTGGCTTATGCCAATTATTTTGACGACAGAAGATAAAAGGTTAAAACACAAATAACCAAAGCTCGCTTAAGAAGAAATAAAGAGCTCAAATAGTCCTTTATCTATCAAGAAATTATATTCATGGTTAAAACTTTCCAAAAAAGAAAACTAAAGATTCGGACAGCTTTATTAATGATTAATTCTACAAAATATTAATAGATGAAATGTTAATTCTGAAAAAAAATCCAGAAAATAGAAGAGGGTGTGCTTCCCAACTCTTTTAATGAGGCCAGCATTACAGTGATACCAAAACCAGAAAATGATGTTATTATTTTTAAAAAGCTAGAGACCAATATTCCTCATGACCATGGATATAAAAACTCTTTTAAAATATTAGCAAACTAAATTCAACATATGTAAACAGGATAATATAATATGACAAGTGAGATTTATCCTGGGAGTATGAGGGTGTTTCCAAATGAGATTAGCATTTTACTCGGTAGACTGAGTAAAGCAGATCATCTTCCTCAATGGATGGCTATCATCTGACCCACTGGGGGACTGCATAGAATGAAAAGGTAAGGTCAGGGAGGAAGAATTTACTTTCCATGTTGAACTACTGAGCTGGAATATCAGTACTTTCCTGCCCTGGGACTGGGATTTTCACCATTAGCTCTCCCGGTTCACAGGCTTTCAGACTCAGACTGAACTATACAACCAGCTTTCTTGGGTCTCTAGTTTGCAGACAGCAGACTATGGGACTTTTCAACCTCCATAATTGTGTGAGCCAATGAGCCAATTCCCTATAATCAATCAATCAATCAATCAATCTCTCTCTCTCTCTCTCTCTCTCTCCCCCCTCTACACACACACACACACACACACACACACACACACACACGTATACATATGTAAATATACATATGTATGTATGTATGTATATATATATATACACATACATATATATACACATACACACACATTTTCTCTTGGCTTTGTTTCTCTGAAGAACCCTGATTAATACAGTAATTCATTTATATCAACATTTTAAAAGAGAGAAAAAATGTTTAATAGATGTCTAAAAATAATTTGACAAAATTCAACATTTGAATAAAAGTTAAATTTCTCAATCTTACAGAGGATATCTATTAATAACTACAGCTAACATCATACCTTATTGTTAAAGACTGAATGGCTTCTCTCTTTGATTAGGACCAAAACAAGAATTTCTTGTCACATAATTTCTGTTCCACACATGCATGCCAGTGTAATAAGACAAGGAAAAGAAATATAAAACATGTAGATTGGAAAGTAAGAAATAAAGTTGTCTTTATTCATAGAGACCATGATTATCTACATAGAACATTCCAAAGAATCTTTTACAATATATCAGTTTAGTTGTTTATAGAAAACCAGTCAGCATACTAAAACCAATTATCTTTAAATATACTAGCAATAAAAAATAGATATTGAAATTTTAAAAAATACCATTTACAATACCATGAAAATATGAAATAGGGATAAATCTCTTAAAAATAGGCACAATTTGTGTAATAAAAAATGTACCACATTGTTGATAAATAGCAAAGAAAACCTAAGTAAATGATGAGATATATCATGTTTATTAATTGGAAGACTCAAAATTGCAAGATGTAAATTCTTCTCAAACTGATCTATAGATTAAACACAATTTTAAGGAAAATCCTATAAGGCTACATTGAAGTAATCTGCAACCTGATTCTAAATTTTATTTTAAAAAGCAAAAGATCAAAAATTGCCAAAACAACTTTGAAAAATGAAAAACTTGAGAGATTCACACTACCAGATTTCAAGATGTTCTATAAAGCTATAGTAATCATATAGTAGTATTGGTGAAATGATAATCACATATCAATGAAACAGAATAAAATGTACAGAAATGGACTAACATGCATATGAGCAAATCATTTTGACAAAGTTGGCAATGTAATGTTGAAATTAGTAGTGTTGAAACAATTACTGATCAAAGCAAAATAATGTAAATACAAAAGTAAAAGTTAAAATTGAAAACTATCTAGAAGAAAACATGATTTTAAAAGTCTCTTGATATTGTGATAGACATTTGTTTTTTTAAATAGGACATATAAAACTTACTCTTTGTAGAACAGTTATTTTCTTTTTAAAGAAACCATTGTCTCAGAAAAAATATTTGCAAAACATATTTAATAAAGTACTGATAATCAGAATATACAAAAAATGTGAAAAAAACACTAATAAAGAAAAAATAACTCAGTAAAAATGGGTAAAATATATGAAAAATAATACACGACAGAAGAGATAAGATTTAAAATAAGCACATCTAAAAATGTTCACTATCATTAGTCATTAGGCAAATGCATATTAAAACCACAGTGAGCTAGAACCACATATCTAATCAAATGGCCAAAAAAGAAAAAGAAACAAAGACCTAACAAGATCAAGTGCTGGCAAGTAGGAAAAGCAACAAGAACTCTAATACAGCTAGAACTCTAATACAGCATATACTAGATGTAAAGGAAATTAAGATTATGATTATAGAAATGTCTATATACAAATGTTCATAGTCATTTTATTCATAATCACCAAAGCCTGGAAACAATATAAAATCCATCGATTGTTAAAGGAATAAACAAATTATTATATATCCACACAACACTCAGCATAAAAAAGAAAAGTGCTATTATTCACACTACAACATGGAAGAATCTCAAAAACAATATCCTAAGTGAATTTAGAAACAGACTCAAATGGATACATACTATACAATTCCATTTATAAGACATTTTAGGACAGGCCAAACTATAGGGGTGGAAATCAGATCAATGTTTATGAGGGGCTAAATCAGTGGTGGTGGTGGGTTGTTCGATTACAAATGGACACAAAGAAATTCTTTAGGGTGATAGAAATAGTTTATATCATCACTCTGGTGGTACTTTTGTGATTACATAAATTGGCCAAAATGCCTAGACCTGCACAACTAAAATGGGTGAATTTTATTCTTTGTATTCTGCAATTATACCTTAATAAACTTGAAAAACATTTCTTTAAAACAACAATAATAATCGAGTATTTCTCATGTTCCTACATGTTATCTGAAAGTTTCTTTTGAGCTCACTGGATGAGGTTGATCTTCTCTAGACTAATGTGTCTGAGGTTAGTGAGGTGGAGCAGGCAAGGCCGATGAGCCTAGATGAACTTACCTGAGATGGCTCTTCTCTATGTGTTTTTTCATTTGCAGCAATATGTTTCATATGACCTTCTCGGGGTTTCCAGACAGAACGGAAATGTTTGGACCTGGCACACCATTAGTCCTGCTCCATTTTATTGCCTTTAATAAATTTTAAAGTCGAGCACAAATTCAAGAGGGGCTGATACACTCTGCCTCTTTATTGGATTGAATAACTTTTACAGTCTACCAAAATGAGTAAATATGTCATCAACCCATGTTTCATCACTTAAACTTTTAAAGCTTTCTATCATTTTTTTCATGTAAGAATATATTAAAAGTCAAAATCTTAACAAGCTATCATTAAAGGCTGTGTAACAATCTCTAGAAGTTGTGTATCTAGTAAAAATTTAGTTGGGATAGGTAACTAACTTGTGCAAGTTAGTCCAAATGTAAAGCTTTTATTTACATTTCTAGGGCATTCAAAATAAGACATTGTTGTACAAAATACATTAGTTTATGGATAAATCATTTTAGCAGAAATTTTTCAAAGGGAAGAAGACAGACAAAAATAAATAAATAAATTGAATAAAAATAAATTGCTATATGAAAGACAATAAGCCCAGAAAGTATATAGAATAGCATTTACATCAAGTTAAAAAAAATCATGACAAAAGGCTTTGCCACAAATAATTTGTGTGACATGAGAATTTCTAAAATACAAAGTTAGTTTTTAATTAGATAATATGGGTGACACAAAATCACATGCTTATGTAGTGCTTACTACAGGCAAAATATATTCTATGTAATTTACATATGCTGTGTAATTTTAATATTTATACTATTGCTTATGATATTACAACAACCCCTATTTTACATTAAGAAAATAGAGGCACATTGAAGCTAATAACTCTTTAAACTAATATCCTCTATGAAATAAAGTCAGGATGTAAACACAGACAGTCTGGCTGCAGATTAAAAGCCTATTTTAGCAGAATTTAAGATAAGGTTTTATTTGGAAATATTGTCTCAGCGAAATTTTGAGATGTTGGGGGCATGGATGGGGTGTACCAGGGCACTGTGAAACAGAAAAGAAGAAAAAGCCAGTATAACGCATTATTGGGTTAGCTACCTGTACAAGTGGCTGGCATTGACATGGCACTACCTTTAGATTTACCTTTCCCTGGGACAAAGGAAAGGCATTTGATGCACTATTCCAGCCCTCATTACTCAAGGATGGTTACAAGGGTGATATTGTCCCTAAAGTTGGGGTGTCTCATGAGCGAGTCCCAATAATTTCCTATAGGCATCTCCAGTTGCAGAGGTATATAAAATAGGCTCTAGACAAGACAAAGTAAGGTTGCACTTAAGCAAAACTAAACTCGTTGTTCATCTGGTTGACTTACAATGGCTAAGTAGGAAGGAAGGCCTAGAAATGGGATATAGATAGAAACAAAAAACTTAAATTGCTTTTAAATTTAGAATATAAAAGGTCATCTAAAATAATAATTATCCTGCTATTTTCATAAGATTCCTTTAAAATAAGAGCCATGAAAAAAAAGTATTAAATGCATAAATCATGTTAATTATTAAATGTAAATAAGAGTACATAGTTATTTTCTCATCATCCTTTCTGACTCTCTTATTCAACATACAAATAATTTGGAACTAAATTAATCATGAAATATATTACCTTCTTTATGAGAATAATAAATTTAAGAGAACAGATCGCTTCTTATCGGAAAGATTTTTTTTAAGCATATGTTATCTTCAGGCTAAGCGATTTCACTCCAGAAACATAATAGGCCTTATCTTATCTCTAGGTAGAGATAAGAGATATTTTAATAGCCAAAGGCTTATTGTTGTTTATTAGTTTCCAAAATGCAAACTAATAAAGGTTGTCATTAAATGAAAGAAAATTGACTTCTTCCTCCTAGTCTATACAGAAGGAGAACCTTTTATGGACAAAGTAGAGAGACTAATGAGACATATGTATAGGATAACTCCCTCTCTCAATATAAAGAGATATATGTTATGCAGTAGACATATACAGTGTCAAAGAAAAAGAAGACAGGCTTCATGACTTAGTTTGCACTAAGATGTTTTAAGGAATAACCCTGAACAGACTTTAATGATAGCTAAAGTGTACGGTCTTCTTAATAACTCAAGTTGTTTCCACAGTAGATTAAAAGTATCTTCAACCACAAGGGACATAAACACTTCCCTGGGTTCAATGGCCTGCTTTAGAGAAGGCAAGATATTTTTAACTGTAATTTAGCTCACCCTCATGTCAAGCTAGTGAATCTTAGGAGAATGAGAATAAAATATCACATACTCCTGGTTCGAAATGAAGCTGTAGAAGGTGAGTATCGAATACTTCAAAAGTTCTATCTTTTTGCTTTATTGATACTACCTGGAAAATAATTGATAGGAGAAGTTGGAAAATATCAAAAAGATAAACTATTCAATAAAAACACTCTTGTTTTAAAAAGGACCACTAACAATACATGAGAATGGCTTCATTAAATATATCAATAACAAGCTAAAAGCCCCAGCTGTGGTCCTTCTAGGGCATGCCAAAACACATTCACATGTATCAGATGACATTATGTTTTCAATATTAGTGTAATCTGGATTTAATCCTAGCTACATTCATTTGAGAAAAAGTTCACATGCATCTCACAATCTTTTTCTTTTCCTCAATATCATTCTAGATGTTCTTTCAAAAGAGGACATATTTTTGATAAACATAGTTTCCAACAATAAAAGTCTTTGCAATTTTTTAGTTTTACATTGAAAAACTCGCTACAAAAGAAAAAAAATGGGGCCTTAGAAATTTGTTATTTTGTCTTCAAATTAAGCTTCAGTTAGAACCATTGCTCAATTTATGAGTATGTTATTAATAATAAAAGGAATTGAAAACAAGCTCCTATTGTATAATGAGGGTCCTGCTTAGGATTTATTAGCTTTCTAATAGATTTGCTTTGTATTTATATTCAATTTTAAAATTTTCTGCTTTACATTTTTGTCTTTTAATTTTTTTAATTAAATTTATTGGGGTGGCATTGGTTAATAAAATTATATAGGTTGTGAGTTCTATAATATATCATCTTTCACATATGTGGGATATAAATTTGAAAATTTTACTTTAAATAGCACGAATCTAGCAATAAATCATTTAAATTTTGAAATACAAAGTATATGTATTTATCATAAAGGAATTTGTGGGAATGCCATAATTTCATGATCACTTAAAAATTTAAAAATTTATTTGATAATATATTTATTTTTCAAGCATTTTTATAATGGAAAATTTTTATCCTTTAAAAAGTAGAAAGAATAGTATACAAACCCCACATAACATCAACTAGGTGGCAAAATGATCAGTTAATGGTCAATCTTTTTAAAACTATACTCCACCAACATCTATGATATTATTTTGAAACAAAACACATGAATCATATTTTGTAATCTATACATATTATAGTTTACTTGTGTGTGGAATATAAAACTGAAAGTGACAAACAAACATGATAAATATAGTATACAAACCCCACATAACATCAACTAGGTGGCAAAATGATCAGTTAATGGTCAATCTTTTTAAAACTATACTCCACCAACATCTACGATATTATTTTGAAACAAAACACATGAATCATATTTTGTAATCTATACATATTATAGTTTACTTGTATGTGGAATATAAAACTGAAAGTAACAAACAAACGTGATAAATAGAGACTCATGAACACAGACAATGGATTAGTACTTACCAGAGAGAAGGGGTGAGAGGAGAGGTAGATGACAGTAAAGGAGGTCAAGTATATCAAGGGTTCTCCAACCCCTAGGCCACAGACTGGTACCCGTCTGTGGCCTTTTTGGAACTGGGCCACACAGCAGGAGGTGAGTGGAGAGCAAGTGAGTGAAGCTTCATCTGTATTTGTGGCCATTCCTCAAAACTGGCATCACCACCTCAGCTCCACCTCAGATCATCAGGCACTAGATTCTCATAGGAGCACCAGTCCCTGGTGCCAAAGAGGTTGGGGACTGCTGAAATATATGGTAACAAGAGGAAATTTAACTTTGAGTGGTGAACACACAGCTCAATATACATATGACGTATTATTGGATTGTACACTTGAAACCTATGTGGTCCATAATATAATTTAAACGTCATCTCTTTCAAGACTTTTGCAAATATTAGCAGATTTTATAGAATTTTCCAGAAATACAGGAGGGCATTTAAATAATTTAATGAATATAAATACCTAAGAATTTCTGATATGTAGTAAAAGATTAAAATATTATTAAGTAGAGTAATTTCAAAATTGTAAACAAGAGTTTATTTTACTGTATTGCTAAATAAAAAGTAAAATTACCTACATAAGCAAAGAAAATTATATTTGGTTATTATTCAACAGGATTCACAGGTGTAAGTTGCTTTGACAAGGAAGAGGAGAGATATCAAATTCATATCACCACTTCTGCTCAAAATGTCAGACTAAGCCCACATGACAAGACTTCGTTCTTGATTCCAACACACAGATACTGTATTAAATATATTACACATGACATACAATTTGAGGTTTAAACATCTAAGTTGGAAATGAATTGAAGGCAGTTAGACCTATTCTTAATGAAGCACTTTGATTTTTTCATAAATCAAAGAGCCTGGACAAAAGAGAAACTGACATAAGCTGCCTCATCAAAAAAGGAACAAAAACTTCTTGTTTCTATTGGCATTGACACAAATTGGGCATAGCCAAAAGTAACTTACAAGTCTCAGATTTTGACGGAAAAAAAAAAGTTACTTTAAACGAAATTAGAAAAACAGATATTAAGCATACTAAACTATTGGGCCCCCAACAAAATTAAACATATAGAAAATTAAACTCGAACTGAGAAACTAATATAAATTGGTCTTTAACCAGTCCACATGACTCTGACTAAAACCAATTCGAAATATTCTACAGGGACAACTGCTTAATCTAAGACACAAATATAACTGAGATTTTCATGGAAGAAAACTCCTATGATTTGACATCCATATGGAAAAATTACCAAACACATGAGAATTCACTAATATGAGACAACAGAAACAATGAGAGAATAGCTAAAAATTTAAAGATGATGAGAACTTTATGAATAAATTTGTAAAAGAAAAAGAAATAGAATCTATAAAATAAGGGCACTTTATAAGGAAATGCCGAGAATAAAATAGAAATACTATCATGTAACCTTTAAAGCAAACACTAGATAGACTAGAAGACCAGACTGATTTACCACAGTACAAGATAAAGTTACAGAAATAAATTAGAACATGTCATGGAGAGAAAAAAAAATAAAGTCTATAAACATACTTTAAAAATTCAAATTATAGAGATTTGAAACTATCACTGCCGACCAACTGGTACTGGACTGACCTCCTATAACAAAGAAAGAGAAAATGGGAGACATTGGAAAATAGCCTACACAGGACCATGATTTATAAGGTAAAGAAAATAACCTGAGGTTTACAATCAGTCCAGCTTTCTTCCTGGAAGCACCTTCCAAATTGTGATCCAAGAAGGATAACAGAAATAGACCATAGCAGCCTTTCTGTGTTCAGACATAAAGGGGCTGGAATTTGAAGGGCAAAGTACGAGATTGGAGGGAGCTAAAAGAGTTCCATAAATTTTTTATAAAGCTTGCTTTGAATCTTTTGTTAAATACAAAGTATGTGAAAATATGCTCATACTTTATCCTGACTCCCATCTTTCTTCATTACAGCATCAGCTTATAGTTTTGGATCTCCATAGCTAAATCGCATTCAGGTTTAGATGAGCATCCTTAGATACAATTTCATGGGTATAACTGCTTGAATATCATTCCTCTAAATCTGAAGACCTGTGAACTAAAGAGACAAATTACGTGTCTTCTACTACCTCCTTTAACATACAATGGAGAAACAGGAATAGGAAAACCACCATATATTTTCTTGTACCCAAAAGGAGAAGGAAACGGGTACACAAGAGATGCTTGCCCGTAACAATTCTGAAGTCCAGCTGGAAATATATGTCAATTTTTCACATAGTTATTCTCCATGGCTCTTGTCTCTGCATTTTTGGCTATTTGTTTTATCTCCGAATTATTATTTTTCATAGAAAGAAGGCAGCATTTGCACCCATGTAGTTTTCTCAGCTTGCTTCCTTCCTATAGTCATTTGATAATCCAAAGCTTCTTTTTATTTTTTATTTTTTTTTACTTTGTCACTTTCCATTTAAATGGTATAATCCTTTAAAAGTTTTTTGTGGATTTTTTATGTGTTGATTTATAATCCACTCTATTGGAAAAATGTCATGCATAAATATCTGCGAATAAGCTGCTTCTCTACTTTGGTTTCTCTGAGAGTCTGTTGTAGGAAAACCCACACCTAAATTCTGAAAAGTATCAGTTGTTTAACATATGGGGTCTATAAGATATTCCTTAGATCTTTTGTCTATTTGACAAGGGTTAATAAGATACTACTTTTAATCTTTATAAAAACTTAATAAAGGATCTTACAGGCAAAACTGGATTTAAAGATCTCCTCTAAAGTACTATAAAAAAAAGTCTCTTTTTTTATTTAAATGGTTTTTCTTTAGTTCATCTCTCTCTTACATTTTATCACATATGGTAATAAGAAGCTAGGAGTAACCTTTGATATTCTGCCTGGAAATAATTCAGTCAAATCATCAAGTTTCATTGCATTTTCTAATTTCTACATTTACTGCAGTTGACAGTGTTCTCAAATGTCCACACTACATATTTCTACCAACTCTAATATTTTCCTTGCATTCCTTTAAACCCTCACTGAAAATCTTCTTCAGGTTCATCAAGTGGGCACTAACACTCTTCATGAGACCCTTTAAAATTTCATTTTGCGTCTCTCAAGGCAATTCCTGGTTTTACCTGCTTTTTGACCTCAGAACCTATCTTTATTCATAATAGTTAAAAACTAGGAACCCAAATATATATCTATACTAAAATGGGTTAAAAAACAAAGTTATGTATAATTTGTATATATACAGTACTTAGTATATTATTAGGTTTATATCATGTTCTAGAACAAGCGAAGCTATTTGATGGCACGTAAAACCAGAACTATGGTTGCCTGAGGTTGGGGAGTATAAATTGACTGGGAAGTGACATAAAAGTTCTTGCCCATGAAAATGTTCTCTACTTAGACAATCGCTTGAGATATGTTGTAGCCGCCAGCCCCCGAAAGACACACGGACCACCAGAACCCAGTGAGTTATAGGAAGCACACTCTTTATTTAGCCAGCTGGGTCTGTCAGGGGTACCCAGACCCCAAATTAAGCAGCCCCGAAATGTAAAGGTACAAGGTTTTTAAGCCGTAAATCCCATTCCTCATTCTGTCTTAAACACAAAGGTCTATTTTTCTCCTATTCACTACCTGTCAACCCACAAGTTGGGTGTGTAAACGGGGGTACAGAAGCAGAAAGCTTATTGTAAGAATGTTATGTTCCCATGGGTGATAGCCTATGTTTCCATGGGTGATAGCCTATGTTCCCATGGGCGATAGCCAAGTAGTAATTTTCCAGCCAGCACATTCTCTACTGGCCTTAGCAGAAAATCGAATCCTTGATTCTTCATGTGGAATTTGTTCATAGCCTCTATTTTGTAATACTAAAAGTTTAATAGAATTAATTCTCTTTTTTATAGATGCAAACAAGAAATCTAGGAAACATGGGCCAAAAGTTAACAAGAAGAGGAGGAGAATTAAAGGTCCAGCTATAGCAGATAGAAGGGTTGTTAGCCATGGGGACCAATTGAACATCCTATGAAACAAGTTATCTAATTTTAGTCTTTGTTTTTCCTGGCATCTAAATTTTTTTGTATTAGTCATAAGCTCTCTCTAATTACTCCAGAGTTATTAGTATAGAAACAACAGGTTTCACCTAGAGCCATACATAATCCATCTTGTTTTAAGAATAATAAATCTAAACCTCTTCTATTCTGGAGGACTACTTCTGCTAGTGAATCGACTTGAAGTTTTAGCCTGCTGAGCTCAGTTAAGTTTAAGAGAGTTCCTACCCTGACATAGTAAGGGGGTTTTGGGTTTAGGCACAACCAGCAATCTTGTCCTATGTCTGGGGTGGTCTTATTTAAGACCTTGTGTCTTTTTGTTAGCAAAGTTATTAATGTTCCTTCTGTTTTTGGTTGTGGCTGGTCGAATGCCTGAGCTAAAGAGGATAAAAGGAAGAAACAGAGGGTTAGACTTGTGTATGCTTGAGTCTTAGTCTTAAGGGCCCGTCTTCCTGAGCTGTCCACTCTCATGCTGCCTTCACGTGGGAGTGATGAATCCATGATGGGATGTCGTCTACTTTAACTGCACTGGGCGTCGTCAGGTAGACAATGTAGGGTCCTTTCCATTTGGGTTCTAGTCCCTTGGAAGTGAACTTCCGGATCCACACAGAGTCCCCAGGCTGAAACTCATGGGGAAGTCCATCCCCTTGGGGTTGAGTGGGCAGCATGAACCCGGAACTAAATCTCCTTCTGTACACTTTGAAGGGCCTGTAAAGGCTTAAGAAAGACAAGGTTATGTAGTTTTGGCTTTTCTTCATCTTTTATTCTAGGTACTAAAGAAAATTTTCAAAGAAAATTTCTTTTCAAAGAAAATTTCGAATGAGGTGAATCCATTAATATATGGAGTACACCTGGCTCAGAGAAGAGGGGAGAAGTTCTACCCAGGTCCCACCAGTTTCTAATCTTAACTTGACTAATATCTTTTTTAGGGTCCAATTCATTTGCTTTACTTGGCCCGAACTTTGGGGCCGGTAGGCACAGTGGAGTTTCCATCGCAAATTTAGGTAGCTAGCCAATTGCTGTGTTACCTTTGCTATGAAAGCTGGCCCATCATCTGACCCTAAAGTTCCAGGGAGACCAAATCAAGGGAGAATTTTTTGTAGTAGTTTCTTAGTAACTACTAAGACAGTCTCTTTCCTGGTAGGGAAGGCCTCTACCCATCCTGAAAAGATGTTTATAAAAGCAAGTAAATATTTGTAGCCCCCACAGTCGGGGTTACCTCAATGAGATCTACTTCCCAGTGGTCCCCTGGATAAGTTTCTCTTTCCTTTTACCTAGGTTCTTCTATTTTCCCCTCCTTTGGATTAATCTGTGAACAAGCCGGACATTGTGA